>NW_028126134.1:0-570416 GCF_965194825.1 Balaenoptera physalus | reverse complement strand
ACTGTCCCTAACTAAGGCCCTAACACTATTGCTAACTGAGGACCTGACACTGGACCTATCAGGGGCCCGCTACTCCTAACTATCGCCTTGACACTGTCCCTTACTTAAGCCCTGCTACCATCAATATCTAAAGTCCTGACATTATCCTGAGCTAATATCCTAACTCATCTCTTACCAAGGTCCTGAAACTCTCCCTAAGGAAGCCCTGATGCTCTCCCTAAGTGAGGCCTTGAGGCTGTCCCTAACAGAGGCCCTGATAATATCTTTAACATAGCCCCTGAGGCTGATCCTACCGTGGCTCTTATGTTGCTCCTAAGTCATGCCCTGACACTGTCCCTAGCTAAGGCCCTGACGCTAGGCCTCACTCAGGCCCTGTCGCTCTCCCTAAGTCAGGCTCTGACGCTGTCCCTACCCGAAGCCCTGACACTCACTGGTCCTTAATTAGGCACTGATGCTCTAAGTAACTAAGGTCTTGACACTATCCCTAGGTCATTTTCTGACACTATCCCTAGATCTTAACCTAACCTTCTCTTTAGCTAATGTCGAGATTAGCTAAAGAGATTCTTTAGAACGAGATTCTTTCATCTTCTGAATAGGTTTTCTTAAAAACATAATTTGTATAGTGTTACTAACTTTAAACAAAATGTACTCAACTGCTGTGGAATATTCCTTCATAGGAGCGTGCATGGTTCACTTCTGCATCTGCTTGTGGTGGTGTTCAAGTTGCTTTCAGCTGTAGATCCTCTTATGCTAGCTAAATCTGTGATTCTGTCCCTAAATGAGGCCCTGAATTTAGGTCCGAGGCCGTGAACCTGTCCCTAACTGAGGCCTGGAGGCTCGTCCTAACGCAGGTCCTGACACTGTCCCTAACTAAGGCCCTGACACTACACCTAACTCAGTCACTGACACTGTACCTAACAAAAGCTCTGATGCTAGTCCTAACTTAGGCCTGACACTGCCTCTAACTAAGGCCCTGCTGCCGTCAATATCTGAACACCTGACATTATCCGGAGCTAATACCCTGACCCATGTCTTACCAAGGTCCTGAAACTTTCCCAAAGTAAGCCCTGACGCTGTCCCTAAGTGAGACCTTGAGGCTGTCCCTAACAGAGGCCCTGATAATATCTTTCACGAAGACCCTAATGCTGATCCTACAGAGGCCTTTCTGCTGCTCCTAAGTCATGCCCTGATACTGTCCCTTACTCAGGCCCCAAAGATAGGCCTCACTTAGGCCCTGTTGCTGTACCTTAGTTAGGCTCTGACGCTGTCCGTACATCAAGCCCTGGCACTGGTCCTGATTAAGGCCCTCACGCTGCTGCTAACTAAGGCCCTGATGCTCTCAATGACTAAGGTCTTCTCGTTATCCCTTGGTCATTTCCTTTCACTATCTCTGGCCTGGAAACTGACCCTGTCCCGAGATAATCTCCTGCATCTTATGCTGACTGAAACCCTAATGCTCTCCCTAACTAAGGCCCTGACTACTCCTAACTAAGGCCATGACACTGTCTCTAACAAAGGCCCAGAATCTGTCCCTAATATAGGCCCTGCTGCCAGCAACAACTAAAATCCTGACACTCTCCTGAGATAATATCCTGACCCATTTCTAACCAAGGTCTTGACACTCTCCCTAAGAAAGCCCTGTCGCTGTCTTTAAGTGAAGACCTGAGGCTCTCCGTAACTCAGGCCCTGAAGCTTTCCCTAACTGAGGCCTTGACGCTCTGACTAACTAGGGCTCTGGTCATCTTTAACTAAGAGCCTAAAGCTGATCCAACAAAGGCACTGATGCTGCTCCTAAGTCACTCCCTGACAGTGTCCCCAGCTGAGGGCCTGACATTAGGCCTCACTCAGACCCTGTCGCTCTCCCTAAGTCAGGCCCTGATACTGTCCCTACCTGAAGCCCTAACACTGGTACTGAATAAGTCCCTGATATTCTCAGTAACAAAGGTCTTCACACTATCCTTAGGTCATTTCCTGACACGAATCCTAGCCTTCACCCTAACCCTGTCCCGAGCTAATATCCTACCACTTATGCTAACTAAAGACCTTATGCTGTGCCTACCTCAGGCACTGAATCTGGTCCCAAGACCGCTAGACTGTCTCTCACTAGGCTCCATGCCCTTATCGTCACAATGTTCCGTGACCACTGTCATCACAATGCTCCAGGCCCTTATCATCAAAATGCCCCAAGACCCCTGTCATCACAATGCTCCATAGCGCTTTTCATCAGAATCCTCCATGACCATTTTCATCACAATGCTCCATGCCCCCTGTCATCACAATGCCCCATGACCCATTTCCCCACAATGCTCCCTGAGCCATGTCATCACAATGCTACTTGTCTTTCTCATTACAATGCTCCATGTCCCCTGTAATCAGAGTCTTCCATGACCCCTTTCATCACTACTCTCCTTAACACTTTTCTCACAATGCTCCATGCCATTGTCATCACAAAGTTTCATGCCCCCTCTCACCACAATGCTCCAAGCCCACTCTCAACACAATGCTCCATGACTCTTGTCTCACAATGCTCCACGCCCTTTTCATCACAATGCTCCATGACCCCTGTCATCACAATGCTCCATGCCCCCTTTCATTACAATGTTCCATGCCCCTGTCATCACAAGGCTCCATGCCCTTATCATCACAATGCTCCATGACACCTGTCTTCGCAATGTTCCATGCACTTATCATCACAATACTCCTTGACCCTTGTCTAAAATGCTACATTGCGGTGACATCACAATGTTCCATGCACCCTGTCATTACAAGGCTCCATGACACTTGTCATCACAATGTTCCATGGCCCCTATCATTCAAAATGCCACATGACCACTTTCATCACAATGCTCTAAGGCCCTTGTCATCACAATGCCCCATGAACCCTGTCATCACAATGCTCCAGGGCCCCTGTCATCACAATGAGCCATGACACCTTTCATCACAATGCTCCATAACCACTGTCATCACAATGATCCATGGCCCTTGTCATCACAATGCTCCCTGGTGCATGTCATCACAAAGATCCATGACCACTTTCAGCACAATGCTCCATGACCCCTTTCATCAAAATTCTCCATGACCATTGTCATCACAATGCTCCATGAGCCCTATCATTACAATGCTCCCTGACCCCTGTCATCACCATGATCCATGGCCCTTGTCATCACAGTGCTCCTTCGCTCTTGTCGTAACAATGCTCCATGATCCTTGTCATCACAATGATCCATGATTCCTTTCATCACAATTCTCCTTTTCCCCTTTCACACAATGATCCCTGGAGCTTGTCAAAACAATGCTCCTTGATTCCCTGTAATCACAAGGATCCATGACCCCTTTCATGACAATGCTCCATTACCCCACTAATCACAATGATCCATGGTGATTGTCATCACAATGCTCCATGACCTTTCTCATCACAATGCTCCAGGTCGTTGTAATCACAATTTTCCATGACCCCTTTCACCACAAAGCTCCAAGATCCCTGTCATCACAATGCCCCATGACTCCTATCATCACAATGCTCCATGGCACTTGTCATCACAATGCTCCATGACCCCTGTCATCACAATGCTCCATAGCGCTTTTCATCACAATCCTCCATGACCACTTTCATCACAATGCTCCATGACCATTTTCATCACAATGCTCCATGACCCCTTTCATCAAAATGCGCCATGAACATTGTCATAATAAAGCTCCATGACCACGTTCATCAAAATGCTCCATGACCCCTTTCCTTACAATGCGCCATGGCTCTAGTCATCACAAAGCTCCATGGCGCTTGTCATCACAAGGCTCCATGACCACTGTAATCACAATGATCCATGACCCCTTTGATAACAATTCTCCATTACCCCTTTCCTCACAATGATCCTTGGTGCTTGTCATCACAATGCTCCATGATCCTTATAATCACAATGATCCTTGACCCCTTTCATCACAATGTTCCATGGCCGCTTTCATCACAATGCTCCATAACCCCTGTCATCACAATGCCCCATGACCCATTTCCCCACAATGCTCCCTGAGCCATGTCATCACAATGCTACTTGTCTTTCTCATTACAATGCTCCATGTCCCCTGTAATCAGAGTCTTCCATGACCCCTTTCATCACAACTCTCCTTAACACTTTTCTCACAATGCTCCATGCCATTGTCATCACAAAGTTTCATACCCCCTGTCACCACAATGCTCCAAGCCCACTCTCAACACAATGCTCCATGAGACTTGTCTCACAATGCTCCACGCCTTTTTCATCACAATGCTCCATTACCCCTGTCATCACAATGCTCCATGGCCCTTGTCATCACAATTCTCCATGACCCCGGTCATCACAATTCTCCATGGCCCTTGTCATCACAATGCTCCATGCACTTGTCATCACAATTCTCCATGACCCTTGTCATCACAATGCTCCATGGCGCTTGTCATCACAATGATCCAGAGCCTTAGTTCCTGAGTTGGGAGTAGTATCATTGCCTCAATTAGGGAAAATGTCAGTGACTGAGTTGGGAGTAGTGTGAGGGCCCTTGTTAGGGACACTGTCAGTGCCTGAGTTAGGTGTAGTGTCAGGGTTTTAGTTACGTACACTGTCAGTGCCTGAGTTGGGAATAGTGTCAGGGCCTTAGTTATGGACTGTGTCATTGCCGGAGTTAGGACTAGTGTCAGGGCCTTTTTTAGGAGTAGCATGAGTGTCTTCATTAGGTATTGTATCAGCGCCTCAGTTAGGAATATATTCAGGGCCTTATTTTGGGACAGTGTCAGTGCCTGAGTTAGGAGTTTTGTCGGCCTTCGTTAGGGACCTTTTCAGGGCCTGAGTTAGGAGTAATGTCAGGGCCTTCCTTAGGTATTGTATCAGTGCCTGAGTTAGGAATAGTGTCAAGGCCTTAGTTAAGGATATTGCCAGGGCATGATTTAGGAGTAGTGTTAGGGTGTGAGTTATGAACAGTGTCAGGGCCTTAGTTAGTGACAGTGTCAGTTCCTGAGTTAGGAGTAGAGTCAGGGCCTAAGTTAGGGACAGTGCCAGTGCTGAGTTCGTAGTAGTATCAGGGCCTTAGTTAGAGACAGTGTCAGGGCCTGAGTTAGGAGTAGTGTCAGAGGCTTTGTTAGGCACAGTGTCAGTGCCTGAGTTAAGAGTAGCGTCACAGCTTTAGTTAGGGCCAGTGTCAGGGCCTTAGTTAAGACCAGTGTCAGGGCCTATGATAGGAATCAGATCAGGGCCTGTGTTACGAGTAGCGTCAGGGCCTTAGTTAAGGACAGTGTCAGGTCCTGATTCCTGAATTATTCCTAACTTTCCTCACTAAGGATTTTTGACACTACTGCTAATTCAGGTCCTGATAATATCCCTTACTAAGGCCCTGACCCTTTCCCTGGCTAAGGCCCTGAACTTCTCCTAAGTCAGGCCCTGATACTGTCCCTAACACTACACGTAACTTAGGCCCCGGAATGATACCTAACAAAGGCTCTGTTGCTAGTCCAAACTAAAGCCCTAAAATTGGTCTTAAATAAGGCCTTGACACTAATCCTAACTCAGGCCCTAACACTGTCCCTAGCTAAGGCCCTGACAGTACGCCTAACTCAGGCCCTCATACGATTCCGAACAATGGCTCTGATGCTAGTCCAAACTAAGGCCCTGAAATTGGTCCTAAATAAGGCCTTGACACGAATCGTAACTCAGGCCCTAGCACTGTCCCTAACTAGTCTCTGACAGTACACCTAACTCAGACCCTGACACTGGCCCTAAGCAAGGCCCTGACACTACTCCTAATTCAGTCCCTTACACTGTACCTAACAAAGTCACTGATGCTAGGCCTAACTCAGGCCCTGAAACCGTCTGTAACTAAGGCCCTGCTGCCCTCAGTATGTAAAGTCCTGACATTATCCTGAGCTAATATCCTGACCTATGTCTTTCCAAGGTCCTGAAACTGTCCCAAAGTAAGCCCTGACGCTGTCCGTAAGTGAAGACCTGAGGCTGTCCCTAACTCAGGCCCTGAAGCTTTCCTTAACTGAAGCCTTGAAGCTGTGACTAACTCAGGCCCTGATCATGTATTTCACGAAGACCTTAAAGCTGATCCAGCAAAGACGCTGATGCTGCTCCAAAGTCATGCCCTGACAGTGTGCCCAGCAAAGGGCCTGACGCTAGGCCTCACTCAGGCCCTGTCGCTCTCCCGAAGTCAGGCCCTGACACTGTCACTAACTAAGGCCCTGACTCTACTCCTAACTCAGTCCCGTACATTGTACCTAACAAAGGCTCTGATGCTAGTCGTAACTCAGGGCCTGACACTGTCTCTAACTAAGGGCTGCTGCCATCAATATCTAAAGTCCTGACATTATCCGCAGCTAATATCCTGACCCATGTCTTACCAAGGTCCTGAAACTGTCCCAAAGTAAGCCCTGACGCTGTCCCTAAGTGAGGCCCTGCAGCTTTCCCTAACTAACTCAGGCCTTGATGCTGTGACTAACTCAGACCCTGGTCATGTCTTTAACTAAGACCCTAAGGCTGATCCAACAGAAGCCCTGAGGCTGCTCCTAAGTCATGCCCTGACAGTGTCCCCAGCTAAGGGTCTGATGCTAGGCCTCACTCAGACCCTATCGCTCTCCCTAAGTCAGGCTCTGATGCTGTCCCTACCTGAAGCCCTAACACGGGTTCTGAATAAGGCCCTGAGAGTCTCAGTAACAAAGGTCTTCACACTATCCTTAGGTCATTTCCTGACACTATCCCTACATGTGAAACTGACACTGTCACTAGCTAATGTCCTGCCTCTTATGCTAACTGAAGCCCTTAGGTTGTGCCTGCCTCAGGCACTGAATTTAGTCCCAAGACCGTGAAACTGTCCCGAACTAAGGCCTAGATGCTCGTCCTACATCTGGCCCTGACACTGTCCCTAACTAAGGCCCTAACACTATTGCTAACTGAGGACCTGACACTGGACCTATCAGGGGCCCGCTACTCCTAACTATCGCCTTGACACTGTCCCTTACTTAAGCCCTGCTACCATCAATATCTAAAGTCCTGACATTATCCTGAGCTAATATCCTAACTCATCTCTTACCAAGGTCCTGAAACTCTCCCTAAGGAAGCCCTGATGCTCTCCCTAAGTGAGGCCTTGAGGCTGTCCCTAACAGAGGCCCTGATAATATCTTTAACATAGCCCCTGAGGCTGATCCTACCGTGGCTCTTATGTTGCTCCTAAGTCATGCCCTGACACTGTCCCTAGCTAAGGCCCTGACGCTAGGCCTCACTCAGGCCCTGTCGCTCTCCCTAAGTCAGGCTCTGACGCTGTCCCTACCCGAAGCCCTGACACTCACTGGTCCTTAATTAGGCACTGATGCTCTAAGTAACTAAGGTCTTGACACTATCCCTAGGTCATTTTCTGACACTATCCCTAGATCTTAACCTAACCTTCTCTTTAGCTAATGTCGAGATTAGCTAAAGAGATTCTTTAGAACGAGATTCTTTCATCTTCTGAATATGGTTTTCTTAAAAACATAATTTGTAGAGTGTTACTAACTTTAAACAAAATGTACTCAACTGCTGTGGAATATTCCTTCATAGGAGCGTGCATGGTTCACTTCTGCATCTGCTTGTGGTGGTGTTCAAGTTGCTTTCAGCTGTAGATCCTCTTATGCTAGCTAAATCTGTGATTCTGTCCCTAAATGAGGCCCTGAATTTAGGTCCGAGGCCGTGAACCTGTCCCTAACTGAGGCCTGGAGGCTCGTCCTAACGCAGGTCCTGACACTGTCCCTAACTAAGGCCCTGACACTACACCTAACTCAGTCACTGACACTGTACCTAACAAAAGCTCTGATGCTAGTCCTAACTTAGGCCTGACACTGCCTCTAACTAAGGCCCTGCTGCCGTCAATATCTGAACACCTGACATTATCCGGAGCTAATACCCTGACCCATGTCTTACCAAGGTCCTGAAACTTTCCCAAAGTAAGCCCTGACGCTGTCCCTAAGTGAGACCTTGAGGCTGTCCCTAACAGAGGCCCTGATAATATCTTTCACGAAGACCCTAATGCTGATCCTACAGAGGCCTTTCTGCTGCTCCTAAGTCATGCCCTGATACTGTCCCTTACTCAGGCCCCAAAGATAGGCCTCACTTAGGCCCTGTTGCTGTACCTTAGTTAGGCTCTGACGCTGTCCGTACATCAAGCCCTGGCACTGGTCCTGATTAAGGCCCTCACGCTGCTGCTAACTAAGGCCCTGATGCTCTCAATGACTAAGGTCTTCTCGTTATCCCTTGGTCATTTCCTTTCACTATCTCTGGCCTGGAAACTGACCCTGTCCCGAGATAATCTCCTGCATCTTATGCTGACTGAAACCCTAATGCTCTCCCTAACTAAGGCCCTGACTACTCCTAACTAAGGCCATGACACTGTCTCTAACAAAGGCCCAGAATCTGTCCCTAATATAGGCCCTGCTGCCAGCAACAACTAAAATCCTGACACTCTCCTGAGATAATATCCTGACCCATTTCTAACCAAGGTCTTGACACTCTCCCTAAGAAAGCCCTGTCGCTGTCTTTAAGTGAAGACCTGAGGCTCTCCGTAACTCAGGCCCTGAAGCTTTCCCTAACTGAGGCCTTGACGCTCTGACTAACTAGGGCTCTGGTCATCTTTAACTAAGAGCCTAAAGCTGATCCAACAAAGGCACTGATGCTGCTCCTAAGTCACTCCCTGACAGTGTCCCCAGCTGAGGGCCTGACATTAGGCCTCACTCAGACCCTGTCGCTCTCCCTAAGTCAGGCCCTGATACTGTCCCTACCTGAAGCCCTAACACTGGTACTGAATAAGTCCCTGATATTCTCAGTAACAAAGGTCTTCACACTATCCTTAGGTCATTTCCTGACACGAATCCTAGCCTTCACCCTAACCCTGTCCCGAGCTAATATCCTACCACTTATGCTAACTAAAGACCTTATGCTGTGCCTACCTCAGGCACTGAATCTGGTCCCAAGACCGCTAGACTGTCTCTCACTAGGCTCCATGCCCTTATCGTCACAATGTTCCGTGACCACTGTCATCACAATGCTCCAGGCCCTTATCATCAAAATGCCCCAAGACCCCTGTCATCACAATGCTCCATAGCGCTTTTCATCAGAATCCTCCATGACCATTTTCATCACAATGCTCCATGCCCCCTGTCATCACAATGCCCCATGACCCATTTCCCCACAATGCTCCCTGAGCCATGTCATCACAATGCTACTTGTCTTTCTCATTACAATGCTCCATGTCCCCTGTAATCAGAGTCTTCCATGACCCCTTTCATCACTACTCTCCTTAACACTTTTCTCACAATGCTCCATGCCATTGTCATCACAAAGTTTCATGCCCCCTCTCACCACAATGCTCCAAGCCCACTCTCAACACAATGCTCCATGACTCTTGTCTCACAATGCTCCACGCCCTTTTCATCACAATGCTCCATGACCCCTGTCATCACAATGCTCCATGCCCCCTTTCATTACAATGTTCCATGCCCCTGTCATCACAAGGCTCCATGCCCTTATCATCACAATGCTCCATGACACCTGTCTTCGCAATGTTCCATGCACTTATCATCACAATACTCCTTGACCCTTGTCTAAAATGCTACATTGCGGTGACATCACAATGTTCCATGCACCCTGTCATTACAAGGCTCCATGACACTTGTCATCACAATGTTCCATGGCCCCTATCATTCAAAATGCCACATGACCACTTTCATCACAATGCTCTAAGGCCCTTGTCATCACAATGCCCCATGAACCCTGTCATCACAATGCTCCAGGGCCCCTGTCATCACAATGAGCCATGACACCTTTCATCACAATGCTCCATAACCACTGTCATCACAATGATCCATGGCCCTTGTCATCACAATGCTCCCTGGTGCATGTCATCACAAAGATCCATGACCACTTTCAGCACAATGCTCCATGACCCCTTTCATCAAAATTCTCCATGACCATTGTCATCACAATGCTCCATGAGCCCTATCATTACAATGCTCCCTGACCCCTGTCATCACCATGATCCATGGCCCTTGTCATCACAGTGCTCCTTCGCTCTTGTCGTAACAATGCTCCATGATCCTTGTCATCACAATGATCCATGATTCCTTTCATCACAATTCTCCTTTTCCCCTTTCACACAATGATCCCTGGAGCTTGTCAAAACAATGCTCCTTGATTCCCTGTAATCACAAGGATCCATGACCCCTTTCATGACAATGCTCCATTACCCCACTAATCACAATGATCCATGGTGATTGTCATCACAATGCTCCATGACCTTTCTCATCACAATGCTCCAGGTCGTTGTAATCACAATTTTCCATGACCCCTTTCACCACAAAGCTCCAAGATCCCTGTCATCACAATGCCCCATGACTCCTATCATCACAATGCTCCATGGCACTTGTCATCACAATGCTCCATGACCCCTGTCATCACAATGCTCCATAGCGCTTTTCATCACAATCCTCCATGACCACTTTCATCACAATGCTCCATGACCATTTTCATCACAATGCTCCATGACCCCTTTCATCAAAATGCGCCATGAACATTGTCATAATAAAGCTCCATGACCACGTTCATCAAAATGCTCCATGACCCCTTTCCTTACAATGCGCCATGGCTCTAGTCATCACAAAGCTCCATGGCGCTTGTCATCACAAGGCTCCATGACCACTGTAATCACAATGATCCATGACCCCTTTGATAACAATTCTCCATTACCCCTTTCCTCACAATGATCCTTGGTGCTTGTCATCACAATGCTCCATGATCCTTATAATCACAATGATCCTTGACCCCTTTCATCACAATGTTCCATGGCCGCTTTCATCACAATGCTCCATAACCCCTGTCATCACAATGCCCCATGACCCATTTCCCCACAATGCTCCCTGAGCCATGTCATCACAATGCTACTTGTCTTTCTCATTACAATGCTCCATGTCCCCTGTAATCAGAGTCTTCCATGACCCCTTTCATCACAACTCTCCTTAACACTTTTCTCACAATGCTCCATGCCATTGTCATCACAAAGTTTCATACCCCCTGTCACCACAATGCTCCAAGCCCACTCTCAACACAATGCTCCATGAGACTTGTCTCACAATGCTCCACGCCTTTTTCATCACAATGCTCCATTACCCCTGTCATCACAATGCTCCATGGCCCTTGTCATCACAATTCTCCATGACCCCGGTCATCACAATTCTCCATGGCCCTTGTCATCACAATGCTCCATGCACTTGTCATCACAATTCTCCATGACCCTTGTCATCACAATGCTCCATGGCGCTTGTCATCACAATGATCCAGAGCCTTAGTTCCTGAGTTGGGAGTAGTATCATTGCCTCAATTAGGGAAAATGTCAGTGACTGAGTTGGGAGTAGTGTGAGGGCCCTTGTTAGGGACACTGTCAGTGCCTGAGTTAGGTGTAGTGTCAGGGTTTTAGTTACGTACACTGTCAGTGCCTGAGTTGGGAATAGTGTCAGGGCCTTAGTTATGGACTGTGTCATTGCCGGAGTTAGGACTAGTGTCAGGGCCTTTTTTAGGAGTAGCATGAGTGTCTTCATTAGGTATTGTATCAGCGCCTCAGTTAGGAATATATTCAGGGCCTTATTTTGGGACAGTGTCAGTGCCTGAGTTAGGAGTTTTGTCGGCCTTCGTTAGGGACCTTTTCAGGGCCTGAGTTAGGAGTAATGTCAGGGCCTTCCTTAGGTATTGTATCAGTGCCTGAGTTAGGAATAGTGTCAAGGCCTTAGTTAAGGATATTGCCAGGGCATGATTTAGGAGTAGTGTTAGGGTGTGAGTTATGAACAGTGTCAGGGCCTTAGTTAGTGACAGTGTCAGTTCCTGAGTTAGGAGTAGAGTCAGGGCCTAAGTTAGGGACAGTGCCAGTGCTGAGTTCGTAGTAGTATCAGGGCCTTAGTTAGAGACAGTGTCAGGGCCTGAGTTAGGAGTAGTGTCAGAGGCTTTGTTAGGCACAGTGTCAGTGCCTGAGTTAAGAGTAGCGTCACAGCTTTAGTTAGGGCCAGTGTCAGGGCCTTAGTTAAGACCAGTGTCAGGGCCTATGATAGGAATCAGATCAGGGCCTGTGTTACGAGTAGCGTCAGGGCCTTAGTTAAGGACAGTGTCAGGTCCTGATTCCTGAATTATTCCTAACTTTCCTCACTAAGGATTTTTGACACTACTGCTAATTCAGGTCCTGATAATATCCCTTACTAAGGCCCTGACCCTTTCCCTGGCTAAGGCCCTGAACTTCTCCTAAGTCAGGCCCTGATACTGTCCCTAACACTACACGTAACTTAGGCCCCGGAATGATACCTAACAAAGGCTCTGTTGCTAGTCCAAACTAAAGCCCTAAAATTGGTCTTAAATAAGGCCTTGACACTAATCCTAACTCAGGCCCTAACACTGTCCCTAGCTAAGGCCCTGACAGTACGCCTAACTCAGGCCCTCATACGATTCCGAACAATGGCTCTGATGCTAGTCCAAACTAAGGCCCTGAAATTGGTCCTAAATAAGGCCTTGACACGAATCGTAACTCAGGCCCTAGCACTGTCCCTAACTAGTCTCTGACAGTACACCTAACTCAGACCCTGACACTGGCCCTAAGCAAGGCCCTGACACTACTCCTAATTCAGTCCCTTACACTGTACCTAACAAAGTCACTGATGCTAGGCCTAACTCAGGCCCTGAAACCGTCTGTAACTAAGGCCCTGCTGCCCTCAGTATGTAAAGTCCTGACATTATCCTGAGCTAATATCCTGACCTATGTCTTTCCAAGGTCCTGAAACTGTCCCAAAGTAAGCCCTGACGCTGTCCGTAAGTGAAGACCTGAGGCTGTCCCTAACTCAGGCCCTGAAGCTTTCCTTAACTGAAGCCTTGAAGCTGTGACTAACTCAGGCCCTGATCATGTATTTCACGAAGACCTTAAAGCTGATCCAGCAAAGACGCTGATGCTGCTCCAAAGTCATGCCCTGACAGTGTGCCCAGCAAAGGGCCTGACGCTAGGCCTCACTCAGGCCCTGTCGCTCTCCCGAAGTCAGGCCCTGACACTGTCACTAACTAAGGCCCTGACTCTACTCCTAACTCAGTCCCGTACATTGTACCTAACAAAGGCTCTGATGCTAGTCGTAACTCAGGGCCTGACACTGTCTCTAACTAAGGGCTGCTGCCATCAATATCTAAAGTCCTGACATTATCCGCAGCTAATATCCTGACCCATGTCTTACCAAGGTCCTGAAACTGTCCCAAAGTAAGCCCTGACGCTGTCCCTAAGTGAGGCCCTGCAGCTTTCCCTAACTAACTCAGGCCTTGATGCTGTGACTAACTCAGACCCTGGTCATGTCTTTAACTAAGACCCTAAGGCTGATCCAACAGAAGCCCTGAGGCTGCTCCTAAGTCATGCCCTGACAGTGTCCCCAGCTAAGGGTCTGATGCTAGGCCTCACTCAGACCCTATCGCTCTCCCTAAGTCAGGCTCTGATGCTGTCCCTACCTGAAGCCCTAACACGGGTTCTGAATAAGGCCCTGAGAGTCTCAGTAACAAAGGTCTTCACACTATCCTTAGGTCATTTCCTGACACTATCCCTACATGTGAAACTGACACTGTCACTAGCTAATGTCCTGCCTCTTATGCTAACTGAAGCCCTTAGGTTGTGCCTGCCTCAGGCACTGAATTTAGTCCCAAGACCGTGAAACTGTCCCGAACTAAGGCCTAGATGCTCGTCCTACATCTGGCCCTGACACTGTCCCTAACTAAGGCCCTAACACTATTGCTAACTGAGGACCTGACACTGGACCTATCAGGGGCCCGCTACTCCTAACTATCGCCTTGACACTGTCCCTTACTTAAGCCCTGCTACCATCAATATCTAAAGTCCTGACATTATCCTGAGCTAATATCCTAACTCATCTCTTACCAAGGTCCTGAAACTCTCCCTAAGGAAGCCCTGATGCTCTCCCTAAGTGAGGCCTTGAGGCTGTCCCTAACAGAGGCCCTGATAATATCTTTAACATAGCCCCTGAGGCTGATCCTACCGTGGCTCTTATGTTGCTCCTAAGTCATGCCCTGACACTGTCCCTAGCTAAGGCCCTGACGCTAGGCCTCACTCAGGCCCTGTCGCTCTCCCTAAGTCAGGCTCTGACGCTGTCCCTACCCGAAGCCCTGACACTCACTGGTCCTTAATTAGGCACTGATGCTCTAAGTAACTAAGGTCTTGACACTATCCCTAGGTCATTTTCTGACACTATCCCTAGATCTTAACCTAACCTTCTCTTTAGCTAATGTCGAGATTAGCTAAAGAGATTCTTTAGAACGAGATTCTTTCATCTTCTGAATAGGTTTTCTTAAAAACATAATTTGTATAGTGTTACTAACTTTAAACAAAATGTACTCAACTGCTGTGGAATATTCCTTCATAGGAGCGTGCATGGTTCACTTCTGCATCTGCTTGTGGTGGTGTTCAAGTTGCTTTCAGCTGTAGATCCTCTTATGCTAGCTAAATCTGTGATTCTGTCCCTAAATGAGGCCCTGAATTTAGGTCCGAGGCCGTGAACCTGTCCCTAACTGAGGCCTGGAGGCTCGTCCTAACGCAGGTCCTGACACTGTCCCTAACTAAGGCCCTGACACTACACCTAACTCAGTCACTGACACTGTACCTAACAAAAGCTCTGATGCTAGTCCTAACTTAGGCCTGACACTGCCTCTAACTAAGGCCCTGCTGCCGTCAATATCTGAACACCTGACATTATCCGGAGCTAATACCCTGACCCATGTCTTACCAAGGTCCTGAAACTTTCCCAAAGTAAGCCCTGACGCTGTCCCTAAGTGAGACCTTGAGGCTGTCCCTAACAGAGGCCCTGATAATATCTTTCACGAAGACCCTAATGCTGATCCTACAGAGGCCTTTCTGCTGCTCCTAAGTCATGCCCTGATACTGTCCCTTACTCAGGCCCCAAAGATAGGCCTCACTTAGGCCCTGTTGCTGTACCTTAGTTAGGCTCTGACGCTGTCCGTACATCAAGCCCTGGCACTGGTCCTGATTAAGGCCCTCACGCTGCTGCTAACTAAGGCCCTGATGCTCTCAATGACTAAGGTCTTCTCGTTATCCCTTGGTCATTTCCTTTCACTATCTCTGGCCTGGAAACTGACCCTGTCCCGAGATAATCTCCTGCATCTTATGCTGACTGAAACCCTAATGCTCTCCCTAACTAAGGCCCTGACTACTCCTAACTAAGGCCATGACACTGTCTCTAACAAAGGCCCAGAATCTGTCCCTAATATAGGCCCTGCTGCCAGCAACAACTAAAATCCTGACACTCTCCTGAGATAATATCCTGACCCATTTCTAACCAAGGTCTTGACACTCTCCCTAAGAAAGCCCTGTCGCTGTCTTTAAGTGAAGACCTGAGGCTCTCCGTAACTCAGGCCCTGAAGCTTTCCCTAACTGAGGCCTTGACGCTCTGACTAACTAGGGCTCTGGTCATCTTTAACTAAGAGCCTAAAGCTGATCCAACAAAGGCACTGATGCTGCTCCTAAGTCACTCCCTGACAGTGTCCCCAGCTGAGGGCCTGACATTAGGCCTCACTCAGACCCTGTCGCTCTCCCTAAGTCAGGCCCTGATACTGTCCCTACCTGAAGCCCTAACACTGGTACTGAATAAGTCCCTGATATTCTCAGTAACAAAGGTCTTCACACTATCCTTAGGTCATTTCCTGACACGAATCCTAGCCTTCACCCTAACCCTGTCCCGAGCTAATATCCTACCACTTATGCTAACTAAAGACCTTATGCTGTGCCTACCTCAGGCACTGAATCTGGTCCCAAGACCGCTAGACTGTCTCTCACTAGGCTCCATGCCCTTATCGTCACAATGTTCCGTGACCACTGTCATCACAATGCTCCAGGCCCTTATCATCAAAATGCCCCAAGACCCCTGTCATCACAATGCTCCATAGCGCTTTTCATCAGAATCCTCCATGACCATTTTCATCACAATGCTCCATGCCCCCTGTCATCACAATGCCCCATGACCCATTTCCCCACAATGCTCCCTGAGCCATGTCATCACAATGCTACTTGTCTTTCTCATTACAATGCTCCATGTCCCCTGTAATCAGAGTCTTCCATGACCCCTTTCATCACTACTCTCCTTAACACTTTTCTCACAATGCTCCATGCCATTGTCATCACAAAGTTTCATGCCCCCTCTCACCACAATGCTCCAAGCCCACTCTCAACACAATGCTCCATGACTCTTGTCTCACAATGCTCCACGCCCTTTTCATCACAATGCTCCATGACCCCTGTCATCACAATGCTCCATGCCCCCTTTCATTACAATGTTCCATGCCCCTGTCATCACAAGGCTCCATGCCCTTATCATCACAATGCTCCATGACACCTGTCTTCGCAATGTTCCATGCACTTATCATCACAATACTCCTTGACCCTTGTCTAAAATGCTACATTGCGGTGACATCACAATGTTCCATGCACCCTGTCATTACAAGGCTCCATGACACTTGTCATCACAATGTTCCATGGCCCCTATCATTCAAAATGCCACATGACCACTTTCATCACAATGCTCTAAGGCCCTTGTCATCACAATGCCCCATGAACCCTGTCATCACAATGCTCCAGGGCCCCTGTCATCACAATGAGCCATGACACCTTTCATCACAATGCTCCATAACCACTGTCATCACAATGATCCATGGCCCTTGTCATCACAATGCTCCCTGGTGCATGTCATCACAAAGATCCATGACCACTTTCAGCACAATGCTCCATGACCCCTTTCATCAAAATTCTCCATGACCATTGTCATCACAATGCTCCATGAGCCCTATCATTACAATGCTCCCTGACCCCTGTCATCACCATGATCCATGGCCCTTGTCATCACAGTGCTCCTTCGCTCTTGTCGTAACAATGCTCCATGATCCTTGTCATCACAATGATCCATGATTCCTTTCATCACAATTCTCCTTTTCCCCTTTCACACAATGATCCCTGGAGCTTGTCAAAACAATGCTCCTTGATTCCCTGTAATCACAAGGATCCATGACCCCTTTCATGACAATGCTCCATTACCCCACTAATCACAATGATCCATGGTGATTGTCATCACAATGCTCCATGACCTTTCTCATCACAATGCTCCAGGTCGTTGTAATCACAATTTTCCATGACCCCTTTCACCACAAAGCTCCAAGATCCCTGTCATCACAATGCCCCATGACTCCTATCATCACAATGCTCCATGGCACTTGTCATCACAATGCTCCATGACCCCTGTCATCACAATGCTCCATAGCGCTTTTCATCACAATCCTCCATGACCACTTTCATCACAATGCTCCATGACCATTTTCATCACAATGCTCCATGACCCCTTTCATCAAAATGCGCCATGAACATTGTCATAATAAAGCTCCATGACCACGTTCATCAAAATGCTCCATGACCCCTTTCCTTACAATGCGCCATGGCTCTAGTCATCACAAAGCTCCATGGCGCTTGTCATCACAAGGCTCCATGACCACTGTAATCACAATGATCCATGACCCCTTTGATAACAATTCTCCATTACCCCTTTCCTCACAATGATCCTTGGTGCTTGTCATCACAATGCTCCATGATCCTTATAATCACAATGATCCTTGACCCCTTTCATCACAATGTTCCATGGCCGCTTTCATCACAATGCTCCATAACCCCTGTCATCACAATGCCCCATGACCCATTTCCCCACAATGCTCCCTGAGCCATGTCATCACAATGCTACTTGTCTTTCTCATTACAATGCTCCATGTCCCCTGTAATCAGAGTCTTCCATGACCCCTTTCATCACAACTCTCCTTAACACTTTTCTCACAATGCTCCATGCCATTGTCATCACAAAGTTTCATACCCCCTGTCACCACAATGCTCCAAGCCCACTCTCAACACAATGCTCCATGAGACTTGTCTCACAATGCTCCACGCCTTTTTCATCACAATGCTCCATTACCCCTGTCATCACAATGCTCCATGGCCCTTGTCATCACAATTCTCCATGACCCCGGTCATCACAATTCTCCATGGCCCTTGTCATCACAATGCTCCATGCACTTGTCATCACAATTCTCCATGACCCTTGTCATCACAATGCTCCATGGCGCTTGTCATCACAATGATCCAGAGCCTTAGTTCCTGAGTTGGGAGTAGTATCATTGCCTCAATTAGGGAAAATGTCAGTGACTGAGTTGGGAGTAGTGTGAGGGCCCTTGTTAGGGACACTGTCAGTGCCTGAGTTAGGTGTAGTGTCAGGGTTTTAGTTACGTACACTGTCAGTGCCTGAGTTGGGAATAGTGTCAGGGCCTTAGTTATGGACTGTGTCATTGCCGGAGTTAGGACTAGTGTCAGGGCCTTTTTTAGGAGTAGCATGAGTGTCTTCATTAGGTATTGTATCAGCGCCTCAGTTAGGAATATATTCAGGGCCTTATTTTGGGACAGTGTCAGTGCCTGAGTTAGGAGTTTTGTCGGCCTTCGTTAGGGACCTTTTCAGGGCCTGAGTTAGGAGTAATGTCAGGGCCTTCCTTAGGTATTGTATCAGTGCCTGAGTTAGGAATAGTGTCAAGGCCTTAGTTAAGGATATTGCCAGGGCATGATTTAGGAGTAGTGTTAGGGTGTGAGTTATGAACAGTGTCAGGGCCTTAGTTAGTGACAGTGTCAGTTCCTGAGTTAGGAGTAGAGTCAGGGCCTAAGTTAGGGACAGTGCCAGTGCTGAGTTCGTAGTAGTATCAGGGCCTTAGTTAGAGACAGTGTCAGGGCCTGAGTTAGGAGTAGTGTCAGAGGCTTTGTTAGGCACAGTGTCAGTGCCTGAGTTAAGAGTAGCGTCACAGCTTTAGTTAGGTCCAGTGTCAGGGCCTTAGTTAAGACCAGTGTCAGGGCCTATGATAGGAATGAGATCAGGGCCTGTGTCAAGAGTAGTGTCAGGGCCTTAGTTAAGGACCATGTCAGGGCCTGAGTCCTGACTTATTCCTAACTTTCCTCACTAAGGATTTTTGACACTACTGCTAATTCAGGTCCTGATAATATCCCTTACTAAGGCCCTGACCCTTTCCCTGGCTAAGGCCCTGAACTTCTCCTAAGTCAGGCCCTGATACTGTCCCTAACAATGGCCCTGACACTACACCTAACTTAGGGCCCGAAATGATACCTAACAAAGGCTCTGTTGCTAGTCCAAACTAAAGCCCTAAAATTGGTCTTAAATAAGGCCTTGACACTAATCCTAACTCAGGCCCTAACACTGTCCCTAGCTAAGGCCCTGACAGTACGCCTAACTTAGGCCCTCATACGATTCCGAACAATGGCTCTGATGCTAGTCCAAACTAAGGCCCTGAAGTTGGTCCTAAATAAGGCCTTGACACGAATCGTAACTCAGACCCTAGCACTGTCCCTAACTAGGTCTCTGACAGTACACCTAACTCAGACCCTGACACTGGCCCTAAGCAAGGCCCTGACACTACCCCTAACTCAGTCCCTTACACTGTACCTAACAAAGTCACTGATGCTAGGCCTAACTCAGGCCCTGAAACCGTCTGTAACTAAGGCCCTGCTGCCATCAGTATGTAAAGTCCTGATATTTTCCTGAGCTAATATCCTGACCTATGTCTTTCCAAGGTCCTGAAACTGTCCCAAAGTAAGCCCTGACGCTGTCCGTAAGTGAAGACCTGAGGCTGTCCCTAACTCAGGCCCTGAAGCTTTCCTTAACTGAAGTCTTGAAGCTGTGACTAATTCAGGCCCTGATCATGTACCTAACGAAGACCTTAATGCTGATCCGGCAAAGACGCTGATGCTGCTCCAAAGTCATGCCCTGACAGTGTGCCCAGCAAAGGGCCTGACGCTAGGCCTCACTCAGGCCCTGTCGCTCTCCCGAAGTCAGGCCCTGACACTGTCACTAACTAAGGCCCTGACTCTACTCCTAACTCAGTCCCGTACATTGTACCTAACAAAGGCTCTGATGCTAGTCATAACTCAGGGCCTGACACTGTCTCTAACTAAGGGCTGCTGCCATCAATATCTAAAGTCCTGACATTATCCGGAGCTAATATCCTGACCCATGTCTTACCAAGGTCCTGAAACTGTCCCAAAGTAAGCCCTGACGCTGTCCCTAAGTGAGGCCCTGCAGCTTTCCCTAACTAACTCAGGCCTTGATGCTGTGACTAACTCAGACCCTGGTCACGTCTTTAACTAAGACCCTAAGGCTGATCCAACAGAAGCCCTGAGGCTGCTCCTAAGTCATTCCCTGACAGTGTCCCCAGCTAAGGGTCTGATGCTAGGCCTCACTCAGACCCTATCGCTCTCCCTAAGTCAGGCTCTGATGCTGTCCCTACCTGAAGCCCTAACCCTGGTTCTGAATAAGGCCCTGAGAGTCTCAGTAACAAAGGTCTTCACACTATCCTTAGGTCATTTCCTGACACTATCCCTACATGTGAAACTGACACTGTCACTAGCTAATGTCCTGCCTCTTATGCTAACTGAAGCCCTTAGGTTGTGCCTGCCTCAGGCACTGAATTTAGTCCCAAGACCGTGAAACTGTCCCAAACTAAGGCCTAGATGCTCGTCCTACATCTGGCCCTGACACTGTCCCTAACTAAGGCCCTAACACTATTGCTAACTGAGGACCTGACACTGGACCTATCAGGGGCCCGCTACTCCTAACTAACGCCTTGACACTGTCCCTTACTTAGGCCCTGCTACCATCAATATCTAAAGTCCGAACATTATCCTGAGCTAATATCCTAACTCATCTCTTACCAAGGTCCTGAAACTCTCCCTAAGGAAGCCCTGATGCTCTCCCTAAGTGAGGCCTTGAGGCTGTCCCTAACAGAGGCCCTGATAATATCTTTAACATAGCCCCTGAGGCTGATCCTACCGTGGCTCTTATGTTGCTCCTAAGTCATGCCCTGACACTGTCCCTAGCTAAGGCCCTGACGCTAGGCCTCACTCAGGCCCTGTCGCTCTCCCTAAGTCAGGCTCTGACGCTGTCCCTACCCGAAGCCCTGACACTCACTGGTCCTTAATTAGGCACTGATGCTCTAAGTAACTAAGGTCTTGACACTATCCCTAGGTCATTTCCTGACACTATCCCTAGATCTTAACCTAACCTTCTCTTTAGCTAATGTCGAGATTAGCTAAAGAGATTCTTTAGAACGAGATTCTTTCATCTTCTGAATATGGTTTTCTTAAAAACATCATTTGTAGAGTGTTACTAACTTTAAACAAAATGTACTCAACTGCTGTGGAATATTCCTTCATAGGAGCGTGCATGGTTCACTTCTGCATCTGCTTGTGGTGGTGTTCAAGTTGCTTTCAGCTGTAGATCCTCTTATGCTGGCTAAATCTGTGATTCTGTC
This sequence comes from Balaenoptera physalus, assembly GCF_965194825.1. Classification (NCBI taxonomy): domain Eukaryota; kingdom Metazoa; phylum Chordata; class Mammalia; order Artiodactyla; family Balaenopteridae; genus Balaenoptera; species Balaenoptera physalus. The sequence goes on along the minus strand of NW_028126134.1, from coordinate 548,994 downwards.
CCTAAATGAGGCCCTGAATTTAGGTCCAAGGCCGTGAACCTGTCCCTAACTGAGGCCTGGAGGCTCGTCCTAACGCAGGTCCTGACACTGTCCCTAACTAAGGCCCTGACACTACACCTAACTCAGTCACTGACACTGTACCTAACAAAGGCTCTGATGCGGGGGGGATTAACCAAGATGGCGGAGTAGAAGGACGTCCTCTCACTCCCTCTTGCGAGAGCACCAGAATCAAAACTGGCTGCTGGACAATCATTGACAGGAAGACCCTGGACTTCACCAAGGAGGATACCCCACGTCCAAGGACAGAGGAGAAGCCACAGTGAGACGGTAGGAGCGGCGCAATCAGAGTAAAATCAAATCCCATAACTGCTGGGTGGGTGACGCACAGACTGGCGAACACTTATACCACAGAAGTCCACCAACTGGAGTGAAGGTTCTGAGCCCCACGTCAGGCTTCCCAACCTGGGGGTTCGGCTACGGGAGGAGGAATTCCTAGAGAATCAGGCCTTGAAGCCTAGTGGGAATTGATTGCAGGACTTTGACAGGACTGGGGGAAACAGAGACCCCACTCTTGGAGGGCACACACAAAGTAATGTGTGCATCGGGACCCAGGGGAAGGAGCAGTGACCCTGGGGGAGACTGAACCAGACCTACCTGCTGGTGTTGGGGGGTCTCCTGCAGAGGCGAGTGGTGGCTCTGTTTCACCGTGGGGATAAGGACACTGGCAGCCGAGGTTCTGGGAAGTTCTCCTTGGCGTGAGCCCTCCCAGAGTCTGCCATTAACCCCACCAAAGAGCACGTTTAGGCGCCAGTGTTGGGTTGCCTCAGGCAAAACAACCAACAGGGAGGGAACCCAGTCCCACCCATCAACAGTCAAGTGGATTAAGGTTTTACTGAGCTCTGACCGCCACAGCAACAGTCAGATCTACCCACCACCAGAGCCTCCCATCAAGCCTCTTAGATAGCCTCAACCACCAGAGGGCAGACAACAGAAGCAAGAAAAACTACAATCCTGCAGCCTGTGGACCAAAAACCACAGTTACAGAAAGATAGAGAAGATGAAAAGGCAGAGGGCTATGTACCAGATGAAGGAACAAGAAAAAAACCCAGAAAAACAACTAAATGAAGTGGAGATAGGCAACCTTCCAGAGAAAGAATTCAGAATAATGATAGTGAAGATGATCCAGGACCTCGGAATAAGAATGGAGGCAAAGATTGAGAAGATGCAAGAAATGATTAACAAAGACCTAGAAGAATTAAAGAACAAACAAACAGAGATGACCAATACAATAACTGAAATGAAAACTACACTAGAAGGAATCAATAGCAGAATAACTGAGGCAGAAGAACGGATAAGTGACCTGGAAGACAGAATGGTGGAATTCACTGCTGCGGAACAGACTAAAGAAAAAAGAATGAAAAGAAATGAAGACAGCCTAAGAGACCTCTGGGACAACATTAAACGCAACAACATTCGCATTATAGGGGTCCCAGAAGGAGAAGAGAGAGAGAAAGGACCAGAGAAAATATTTGAAGAGATTATAGTCAAAAACTTCCCTAACATGGGAAAGGAAATAGCCACCCAAGTCCAGGAAGCGCAGAGAGTCCCATACAGAATAAACCCAAGGAGAAACACGCCGAGACACATAGTAATCAAAGTGGCAAAAATTAAAGACAAAGAAAAATTATTGAAAGCAGCAAGGGGAAAACGACAAATAACATACAAGGGAACTCCCATAAGGTTAACAGCTGATTTCTCAGCAGAAACTCTGCAAGCCAGAAGGGAATGGCATGATATACTTAAAGTGATGAAAGGGAAGAACCTACAACCAAGATTACTATACCCGGCAAGGATCTCATTTAGATTTGATGGAGAAATCAAAAGCTTTACAGACAAGCAAAAGCTAATAGAATTCAGCACCACCAAACCAGCTCTACAACAAATGCTAAAGGAACTTCTCTAAGTGGGAAACACAAGAGAAGAAAAGGACCTACAAAAACAAACCCAAAACAATTAAGAAAATGGTCATAGGAACATACATATCGATAATTACCTTAAACGTGAATGGATTAAACGCCCCAACCAAAAGACATAGACTGGCTGAATGGATACAAAAACAAGACCCATATATATGCTGTCTACAAGAGACCCACTTTAGACCTAGGGACACATACAGACTGAAAGTGAGGGGATGGAAAAAGATATTCCATGCAAATGGAAATCAAAAGAAAGCTGGAGTAGCTATACTCATATCAGATAAAATAGACTTTAAAATAAAGAATGTTACAAGAGACAAGGAAGGACACTACATAATGATCCAGGGATCAATCCAAGAAGAAGATATAACAATTATAAATATATATGCACCCAACATAGGAGCACCTCAATACATAAGGCAACTGCTAACAGCTCTAAAAGAGGAAATCGACAGTAACACAATAATAGTGGGGGACTTTAACACTTCACTTACACCAATGGTCAGATCATCCAAAATGAAAATAAATAAGGAAACAGAAGCTTTAAATGACACAATAGACCAGATAGATTTAATTGATATATATAGGACATTCCATCCAAAAACAGCAGATTACATGTTCTTCTCAAGTGCGCACGGAACATTCTCCAGGATAGATCACATCTTGGGTCACAAATCAAGCCTCAGTAAATTTAAGAAAATTGAAATCATACCAAGCATCTTTTCTGACCACAACGCTATGAGATTAGAAATGAATTACAGGGAAAAAAACGTAAAAAAGACAAACACATGGAGGCTAAACAATACGTTACTAAATAACCAAGAGATCACTGAAGAAATCAAAGAGGAAATCAAAAAATACCTAGAGACAAATGACAATGAAAACACGACGACCCAAAACCTATGGGATGCAGCAAAAGCGGTTCTAAGAGGGAAGTTTATAGCTATACAAGCCTACCTAAAGAAACAAGAAAAATCTCAAGTAAACAATCGAACCTTACACCTAAAGAAACTAGAGAAAGAAGAACAAACAAAACCCAAAGTTAGCAGAAGGAAAGAAATCATAAAGATCAGAGCAGAAATAAATGAAATAGAAACAAAGAAAACAATAGCAAAGATCAATAAAACTAAAAGTTGGTTCTTTGAGAAGATAAACAAAATTGATAAGCCATTAGCCAGACTCATCAAGAAAAAGAGGGAGAGGACTCAAATCAATAAAATCAGAAATGAAAAAGGAGAAGTTACAACAGACACCGCAGAAATACAGAACATCCTAAGAGACTACTATAAGCAACTTTATGCCAATAAAATGGACAACCTGGAAGAAATGGACAAATTCTTAGAAAGGTATAACCTTCCAAGACTGAATCAGGAGGAAACAGAAAATATGAACAGACCAATCACAAGTAATGAAATTGAAACTGTGATTAAAAATCTTCCAACAAACAAAAGTCCAGGACCAGATGGCTTCACAGGTGAATTCTATCAAACATTTAGAGAAGAGCTAATACCCATCCTTCTCAAACTCTTCCAAAAAATTGCAGAGGAAGGAACACTCCCAAACTCATTCTATGAAGCCACCATCACCCTGATACCAAAACCAGACAAATATACTACAAAAAAAGAGAATTACAGACCAATATCACTGATGAATATAGATGCAAAAATCCTCAACAAAACACTAGCAAACAGAATCCAACAACACATTAAAAGGATCATACACCACGACCAAGTGGGATTTATCCCAGGGATGCAAGGATTCTTCAATATACGCAAATCAATCAATGTGATACACCATATTAACAAATTGAAGAATAAAAACCATATGATCATCTCAATAGATGCAGAAAAAGCTTTTGACAAAATTCAACACCCATTCCTGATAAAAACTCTCCAGAAAGTGGGCATAGAGGGAACCTACCTCAACATAATAAAGGCCATATATGACAAACCCACAGCAAACATCATTCTCAATGGTGAAAAACTGAAAGCATTTCCTCTAAGATCAGGAACGAGACAAGGATGTCCACTCTCACCACTATTATTCAACATACTTCTGGAAGTCCTAGCCACGGCAATCAGAGAAGAAAAAGAAATAAAAGGAATACAAATTGGAAAAGAGGAAGTAAAACTGTCACTGTTTGCGGATGACATGATACTATACATAGAGAATCCTAAAACTGCCACCAGAAAACTGCTAGAGCTAATTAATGAATATGGTAAAGTTGCAGGATACAAAATTAATGCACAGAAATCTCTTGCATTCCTATACACTAATGATGAAAAATCTGAAAGAGAAATTATGGAAACACTCCCATTTACCATTGCAACAAAAAGAATAAAATACCTAGGAATAAACCTACCTAGGGAGACAAAAGACCTGTATGCAGAAAACTATAAGACACTGATGAAAGAAATTAAAGATGATACCAACAGATGGAGAGATATACCATGTTCTTGGATTGGAAGAATCAACATTGTGAAAATGAGTATACTACCCAAAGCAATCTACAGATTCAATGCAATCCCTATCAAATTACCAATGGCATTTTTTACGGAGCTAGAACAAATCATCTTAAAATTTGTATGGAGACACAAAAGACCCCGAATAGCCAAAGCAGTCTTGAGGCAAAAAAATGGAGCTGGAGGAATCAGACTCCCTGACTTCAGACTATACTACAAAGCTACAGTAATCAAGACAATATGGTACTGGCACAAAAACAGAAACATAGATCAATGGAACAAGATAGAAAGCCCAGAGATTAACCCACGCACCTATGGTCAACTAATCTATGACAAAGGAGGCAAAGATATACAATGGAGAAAAGACAGTCTCTTCAATAAGTGGTGCTGGGAAAACTGGACAGCTACATGTAAAAGAATGAAATTAGAATACTCCCTAACACCATACACAAAAATAAACTCAAAATGGATTAGAGACCTAAATATAAGACTGGACACTATAAAACTCTTAGAGGAAAACATAGGAAGAACACTCTTTGACATAAATCACAGCAAGATCTTTTTTGATCCACCTCCTAGAGTAATGGAAATAAAAACAAAAATAAACAAGTGGGACCTAATGAAACTTCAAAGCTTTTGCACAGCAAAGGAAACCATAAACAAGACGAAAAGACAACCCTCAGAATGGGAGAAAATATTTGCAAACGAATCAACGGACAAAGGATTAATCTCCAAAATATATAAACAGCTCATTCAGCTCAATATCAAAGAAACAAACACCCCAATCCAAAAATGGGCAGAAGACCTAAATAGACATTTCTCCAAAGAAGACATACAGACGGCCACGAAGCACATGAAAAGATGCTCAACATCACTAATTATTAGAGAAATGCAAATCAAAACTACAATGAGGTATCACCTCACTCCTGTTAGAATGGGCATCATCAGAAAATCTACAAACAACAAATGCTGGAGAGGGTGTGGAGAAAAGGGAACCCTCCTGCACTGTTGGTGGGAATGTAAATTGATACAGCCACTATGGAGAACAATATGGAGGTTCCTTAAAAAACTAAAAATAGAATTACCATATGACCCAGCAATCCCACTACTGGGCATATACCCAGAGAAAACCGTAATTCAAAAAGACACATGCACCCGAATGTTCATTGCAGCACTATTTACAATAGCCAGGTCATGGAAGCAACCTAAATGCCCATCAACAGACGAATGGATAAAGAAGATGTGGTACATATATACAATGGAATATTACTCAGCCATAAAAAGGAACGAAATTGAGTCATTTGTTGAGACGTGGATGGATCTAGAGACTGTCATACAGAGTGAAGTAAGTAAGAAAGAGAAAAACAAATATCGTATATTAATGCATGTGTGTGGAACCTAGAAAAATGGTACAGATGAGCCAGTTTGCAGGGCAGAAGTTGAGACAAAGATGTAGAGAATGGACATATGGACACCAAGGGGGGAAAACTGCAGTGAGGTGGGGATGGTGGTGTGCTGAATTGGGCGATTGGGATTGAAATGTATACGCTGATGTGTATAAAATTGATGCCTAATAAGAACCTGCAGTATAAAAAAACAAACAAAACAACTAATACTAAACTTTCATTGGGTTATTTGTATGGAAATATGTTAATATAAATGTCTCAGACATTACATGAAATTTCTAAAAATCTTATATTTGTATTTGTATGGAAATATGTATGGAAATATGTTAATATAAATGTTTCAGACGTTACATGAAATTTCTAAAAATCTTATATTTGTATTTGTATGGAAATATGTATGGAAATATGTTAATATAAATGTTTCAGACATTACATGAAATTACTAAAAATCTTATATGTTCTGGTATAATGTTATAAGTAATAATCCTAGTTATTACTTTAAAATGTATATCTCAGAAATAACTAATTTTCTTGTCAACTGCATTATTATGAACTTTCATCAAATCTTTTACCGTGGTCATTTTTAAGTCTTTTGTCATTTACAGACAGTTCTGGCTGTACTCTGATGATTTTGCAAATATGTTCCTATAAAAGGGTTTCATCTTCAAGAAATTCATGGAAAAGACTATGACAAGTACAGGTTTCTGGTAACTGACTGTACTGCTGAACTGAATGAATAAGCATTTTCAGAACTCTAATGAAAAAATGATGTACTCATAAAAGTGCTAACAAAAGATCAAGATGAAAAAAAAAAACAACAATTAATTACATGGGACTGAGTGAACTGATGAGGATGAGTATAATTTTTGTGACTTTCTTTCTGAATTTAAAAAAAAAAAAAAAAATCCCACAAGGACTCAGAGGCAGGGAATATACAAATCAATGTTCACTGCAAATTAAAGGAGCTGTTACAGTGGAGGATTACTGGACTGAATGGCAATATTATGACATAGTATGAGTGTGTTTCATGTTTGGTAATTGCAATCACTGTTGCTTTTGTTGTGGTCATCCATGTACAATGCTTGGTGTCAGTCTATTTATCTCTTGTAAAAATAAAATGCAGTGTCTGTGTGTGTGGAAAAAAAAAATAAAAATAAAAAAATAAAGTAAAAAAAAAAAAAAAAAAAAAAAAGAAAAAGGGCTCTGATGCTAGTCCTAACTTGGGCCTGACACTGCCTCTAACTAAGGCCCTGCTGCCGTCAATATCTGAACACCTGACATTATCCGGAGCTAATACCCTGACCCATGTCTTACCAAGGTCCTGAAACTTTCCCAAAGTAAGCCCTGACGCTGTCCCTAAGTGAGACCTTGAGGCTGTCCCTAACAGAGGCCCTGATAATATCGTTCACGAAGACCCTAATGCTGATCCTACAGAGGCCTTTCTGCTGCTCCTAAGTCATGCCCTGATACTGTCCCTTACTCAGGCCCCAAAGATAGGCCTCACTTAGGCCCTGTTGCTGTACCTTAGTAAGGCTCTGACGCTGTACGTACATCAAGCCCTGGCACTGGTCCTGATTAAGGCCCTCGCGCTGCTGCTAACTAAGGCCCTGATGCTCTCAATGACTAAGGTCTTCTCGTTATCCCTTGGTCATTTCCTTTCACTATCTCTGGCCTGGAACCTGACTCTGTCCCGAGATAATCTCCTGCATCTTATGCTGACTGAAACCCTAATGCTCTCCCTAACTAAGGCCCTGACTACTCCTAACTAAGGCCATGACACTGTCTCTAACAAAGGCCCAGAATCTGTCCCTAATATAGGCCCTGATGCCAGCAATAACTAAAATCCTGACACTCTCCTGAGATAATATCCTGACCCATTTCTAACCAAGGTCTTGACACTCTCCCTAAGAAAGCCCTGTCGCTGTCTTTAAGTGAAGACCTGAGGCTGTCCGTAACTCAGGCCCTGAAGCTTTCCCTAACTGAGGCCTTGACGCTCTGACTAACTAGGGCTCTGGTCATCTTTAACTAAGAGCCTAAAGCTGATCCAACAAAGGCACTGATGCTGCTCCTAAGTCACTCCCTGACAGTGTCCCAGCTGAGGGCCTGACATTAGGCCTCACTCAGACCCTGTCGCTCTCCCTAAGTCAGGCCCTGATACTGTCCCTACCTGAAGCCCTAACACTGGTTCTGAATAAGGCCCTGATATTCTCAGTAACAAAGGTCTTCACACTATCCTTAGGTCATTTCCTGACACGAATCCTAGCCTTCACCCTAACCCTGTCCCGAGCTAATATCCTACCTCTTATGCTAACTAAAGACCTTATGCTGTGCCTACCTCAGGCACTGAATCTGGTCCCAAGACCGCTAGACTGACCATCACTAGGCTCCATGCCCTTATCGTCACAATGTTCCGTGACCACTGTCATCACAATGCTCCACGCCCTTATCATCAAAATGCCCCAAGACCCCTGTCATCACAATGCTCCATGACCCCCGTCATCACAATGCTCCATAGCGCTTTTCATCACAATCCTCCATGACCACTTTCATCACAATGCTCCATGACCATTTTCATCACAATGCTCCATGACCACTTTCATCACAATGCCCCATGAATTCTGTCATCACAATGCTACATACCATTGTCATCACAATGCTCCATACCCCATGTCATCACATTGGCCCATGACCCTTGTCTCACAATGTTCCATGCTCTTGTGATCACAATGCTCCATGCCCCCTGTCATCACAATGCTCCATGACCCCGGTCATCACAATGCTCCATTACCCTTGTCATCACAATGCTCCAGGTCCCCTGTCATTCACAAAGCCAAATGACACCTGTCATCACAATGCTTCAGGGCCCTTGTCCTCACAATGCCCCATGACACCTGTCATCAAATTGCTCCATGTCCCCGTTTATCACAATGTTCTAAATTACCCCTGTAATCACAGTGCTCCATAACCCTTTTCCTCACAATGCTCCATGCCCCTTTTCATCACAATGAGCCATGAAAACTTTCATCAGAATGCTCCATTACCCCTGTCTCATGTCCCCTTTCATCACAATGCATCACAATTACCACTGTAATCACAGTGCTCCATAACTCCTTTCATCACAGTGCTCCATGCCCCCTGTCATCGCAATGCTCCATGACCCCTTTCATCACAATGCTCCATTAATCCTTTCATCGCACTGCTCTATGACTTTTGTCATCACAATGCTCCATGCCCTTCTCATCACAATGCTCCATGGCCTTTGTCATCACAATGCTCCATGTTCAATGTAATCACAGTGCTCCACGACCTCTGTCATCACAATGTTCCATGAGACATTTCATCACAAAGCTCCATGACACTTGTCATCACAATGCTCCATGACCACATTCAGCACAGGGGTCCATGACCCTTTCCATCACAATATTCCATTGCCCTTGCCATCACAATGCCCCATGGCGCTTGTCATCACAATGCTCCATGACAACTTGTCATCACAATGCCTCATGGCCCCTTTCATCACAATGCTCCCAGACGTCTTTCATCACAATGCTCCATGACCACTTTCATCACAATGCTCCATGTGCCCTGTTCATCACAATGCTCCATGACCCCTTTTCATCACAATGCTCCATGACCATTTTCATCACAAGGCTCCATGCCCTTATCATCACAGTGCTCCATGAACCCTTTCATCACAATGCTCCATGGCCCTTCTCATCACAATGCCCCATTACCCCTTCCATCACAATGCTCCATGACCCCTTTCATCAAAATGCGCCATGAACATTGTCATAACAAAGCTCCATGACCACGTTCATCACAATGCTCCATGACCGCTTTCCTCACAATGATCCTTGGCGCTTGTCATCACAATGCTCCATGATCCCTGTAATCATAATGATCCTTGACCCCTTTCATGACAATGCTCCATTACCCCACGAATCACAATGATCCATGGTGATTGTCATCACAATGCTCCATGACCCTTGTCATCACAATGCTCCAGGTCGTTGTAATCACAATGTTCCATGACCCCTTTCACCACAAAGCTCCAAGATGCCTGTCATCACAATGCCCCATGACTCCTATCATCACAATGCTCCATGGCACTTGTCATCACAATGCTCCATGACCCCTGTCATCACAATGCTCCATAGCGCTTTTCATCACTATCCTCCATGACCACTTTCATCACAATGCTCCATGACCATTTTCATCACAATTCTCCATGACCACTTTCATCACAATGCCCCATGAACTCTGTCATCACAATGCTCCATGGCCCTTGTCATCACAATTCTCCATGACCCCGGTCATCACAATTCTCCATGGCCTTGTCATCACAATGCTCCATGGCACTTGTCATCACAATGCTCCATGACCCCTGTCATCACAATGCTCCATAGGGCTTTTCATCACTATCCTCCATGACCACTTTCATCACAATGCTCCATGACCATTTTCATCACAATTCTCCATGACCCCGGTCATCACAATTCTCCATGGCCTTGTCATCACAATGCTCCATGCACTTGTCATCACAATTCTCCATGACCCTTGTCGTCACAGTGCCCCATGGCGCTTGTCATCACAATGATCCAGAGCCTTAGTTCCTGAGTTGGGAGTAGTATCATTGCCTCAATTAGGGAAAATGTCAGTGGCTGAGTTGGGAGTAGTGTGAGGGCCCTTGTGAGGGACACTGTCAGTGCCTGAGTTAGGTGTAGTGTCAGGGTTTTAGTTACATACACTGTCAGTGCCTGAGTTGGGAATAGTGTCAGGGTCTTAGTTATGGACTGTGTCATTGCCTGAGTTAGGAGTAGTGTCAGGGCCTTAGTTAGGAGTAGCATCAGTGTCTTCGTTAGATATTGTATCAGCGCCTCAGTTAGGAATAGATTCAGGGCCTTATTTTGGGACAGTGTCAGTGCCTGAGTTAAGAGTTTTGTCGGCGTTAGTTAGGGACCTTTTCAGGGCCTGAGTTAGGAGTAATGTCAGGGCCTTCCTTAGGTATTGTATCAGTGCCTGAGTTAGGAATAGTGTCAAGGCCTTAGTTAGGGACATTGCCAGGGCATGATTTAGGAGTAGTGTTAGGGTGTGAGTTATGAACAGTGTCAGGGCCTTAGTTAGTGACAGTGTCAGTTCCTGAGTTAGGAGTAGAGTCAGGGCCTAAGTTAGGGACAGTGCCAGTGCTGAGTTCGTAGTAGTATCAGGGCCTTAGTTAGAGACAGTGTCAGGGCCTGAGTTAGGAGTAGTTTCAGAGGCTTTGTTAGGGACAGTGTCAGTGCCTGAGTTAAGAGTAGCGTCACAGCTTTAGTTAGGGCCAGTGTCAGGGCCTTAGTTAAGACCAGTGTCAGGGCCTATAATAGGAATCAGATCAGGGCCTGTGTTACGAGTAGTGTCAGGGCCTTAGTTAAGGACCGTGTCAGAGCCTGAGTCCTGACTTATTCCTAACTTTCCTCACTAAGGATTTTTGACACTACTGCCAATTCAGGTCCTGATAATATCCCTTACTAAGGCCCTGACCCTTTCCCTGGCTAAGGCCCTGAACTTCTCCTAAGTCAGGCCCTGATACTGTCCCTAACAATGGCCTTGACACTACACCTAACTTAGGCCCCGAAATGATACCTAACAAAGGCTCTGTTGCTAGTCCAAACTAAAGCCCTAAAATTGGTCTTAAATAAGGTCTTGACACTAATCCTAACTCAGGCCCTAACACTGTCCCTAGCTAAGGCCCTGACAGTACGCCTAACTCAGGCCCTCATACGATTCCTAACAATGGCTCTGATGCTAGTCCAAACTAAGTCCCTGAAATTGGTCCTAAATAAGGCCTTGACACGAATCGTAACTCAGGCCCTAGCACTGTCCCTAACTAGGTCTCTGACAGTACACCTAACTCAGACCCTGACACTGGCCCTAAGCTAGGCCCTGACACTACTCCTAACTCAGTCCCTTACACTGTACCTAACAAAGTCACTGATGCTAGGCCTAACTCAGGCCCTGAAACCGTCTGTAACTAAGGCCCTGCTGCCCTCAGTATGTAAAGTCCTGACATTGTCCTGAGCTAATATCCTGACCTATGTCTTTCCAAGGTCCTGAAACTGTCCCAAAGTAAGCCCTGACGCTGTCCGTAAGTGAAGACCTGAGGCTGTCCCTAACTCAGGCCCTGAAGCTTTCCTTAACTGAAGCCTTGAAGCTGTGACTAACTCAGGCCCTGATCATGTATTTCACGAAGACCTTAAAGCTGATCCAGCAAAGACGCTGATGCTGCTCCAAAGTCATGCCCTGACAGTGTGCCCAGCAAAGGGCCTGACGCTAGGCCTCACTCAGGCCCTGTCGCTCTCCCGAAGTCAGGCCCTGACACTGTCACTAACTAAGGCCTTGACTCTACTCCTAACTCAGTCCCGTACATTGTACCTAACAAAGGCTCTGATGCTAGTCGTAACTCAGGGCCTGACACTGTCTCTAACTAAGGGCTGCTGCCATCAATATCTAAAGTCCTGACATTATCCGGAGCTAATATCCTGACCCATGTCTTACCAAGGTCCTGAAACTGTCCCAAAGTAAGCCCTGACGCTGTCCCTAAGTGAGGCCCTGCAGCTTTCCCTAACTAACTCAGGCCTTGATGCTGTGACTAACTCAGACCCTGGTCATGTCTTTAACTAAGACCCTAAGGCTGATCCAACAGAAGCCCTGAGGCTGCTCCTAAGTCATGCCCTGACAGTGTCCCCAGCTAAGGGTCTGATGCTAGGCCTCACTCAGACCCTTTCGCTCTCCCTAAGTCAGGCTCTGATGCTGTCCCTACCTGAAGCCCTAACACGGGTTCTGAATAAGGCCCTGAGAGTCTCAGTAACAAAGGTCTTCACACTATCCTTAGGTCATTTCCTGACACTATCCCTACATGTTAAACTGACACTGTCACTAGCTAATGTCCTGCCTCTTATGCTAACTGAAGCCCTTAGGTTGTGCCTGCCTCAGGCACTGAATTTAGTCCCAAGACCGTGAAACTGTCCCGAACTAAGGCCTAGATGCTCGTCCTACATCTGGCCCTGACACTGTCCCTAACTAAGGCCCTAACACTATTGCTAACTGAGGACCTGACACTGGACCTATCAGGGGCCCGCTACTCCTAACTAACGCCTTGACACTGTCCCTTACTTAGGCCCTGCTACCATCAATATCTAAAGTCCGAACATTATCCTGAGCTAATATCCTAACTCATCTCTTACCAAGGTCCTGAAACTCTCCCTAAGGAAGCCCTGATGCTCTCCCTAAGTGAGGCCTTGAGGCTGTCCCTAACAGAGGCCCTGATAATATCTTTAACATAGCCCCTGGGGCTGATCCTACCGTGGCTCTTATGTTGCTCCTAAGTCATGCCCTGACACTGTCCCTAGCTAAGGCCCGGACGCTAGGCCTCACTCAGGCCCTGTCGCTCTCCCTAAGTCAGGCTCTGACGCTGTCCCTACCCGAAGCCCTGACACTCACTGGTCCTTAATTAGGCCCTGATGCTCTAAGTAACTAAGGTCTTGACACTATCCCTAGGTCATTTCCTGACACTATCCCTAGATCTTAACCTAACCTTCTCTTTAGCTAATGTCGAGATTAGCTAAAGAGATTCTTTAGAACGAGATTCTTTCATCTTCTGAATATGGTTTTCTTAAAAACATAATTTGTATAGTGTTACTAACTTTAAACAAAATGTACTCAACTGCTGTGGAATATTCCTTCATAGGAGCGTGCATGGTTCACTTCTGCATCTGCTTGTGGTGGTGTTCAAGTTACTTTCAGCTGTAGATCCTCTTATGCTAGGTAAATCTGTGATTCTGTCCCTAAATGAGGCCCTGAATTTATGTCCGAGGCCGTGAACCTGTCCCTAACTAGGTCCTGGAGGCTCGTCCTAACTCAGACCCTGACACTTTCCCTAACTAAGGCCCTGACACTACACTTAACTCAGTCACTGACACTGTACCTAACAAAGGCTCTGATGCTAGTCCTAACTTAGGCCTGACAGTTCCTCTAACTAAGGCCCTGTTGCCGTCAATATCTGAACACCTGACATTATCCGGAGCTAATATCCTGACCCATGTCTTACCAAGGTCCTGAAACTTTCCCAAAGTAAGCCCTGACGCTGTCCCTAAGTGAGACCTTGAGGCTGTCCCTAACAGAGGCCCTGATAATATCTTTCACGAAGACCCTAATGCTGATCCTACAGAGGCCTTTCTGCTGCTCCTAAGTCATGCCCTGATACTGTCCCTTACTCAGGCCCCAAAGATAGGCCTCACTTAGGCCCTGTTGCTGTACCTTAGTTAGGCTCTGACGCTGTCCGTACATCAAGCCCTGGCACTGGTCCTGATTAAGGCCCTCACGCTGCTGCTAACTAAGGCCCTGATGCTCTCAATGACTAAGGTCTTCTCGTTATCCCTTGGTCATTTCCTTTCACTATCTCTGGCCTGGAACCTGACTCTTTCCCGAGAGAATCTCCTGCATCTTATGCTGACTGAAACCCTAATGCTCTCCCTAACTAAGGCCCTGACTACTCCTAACTAAGGCCATGACACTGTCTCTAACAAAGGCCCAGAATCTGTCCCTAATATAGGCCCTGCTGCCAGCAATAACTAAAATCCTGACACTCTCCTGAGATAATATCCTGACCCATTTCTAACCAAGGTCTTGACACTCTCCCTAAGAAAGCCCTGTCGCTGTCTTTAAGTGAAGACCTGAGGCTGTCCGTAACTCAGGCCCTGAAGCTTTCCCTAAGTGAGGCCTTGACGCTGTGACTAACTAGGGCTCTGGTCATCTTTAACTAAGAGCCTAAAGCTGATCCAACAAAGGCACTGATGCTGCTCCTAAGTCACTCCCTGACAGTGTCCCCAGCTGAGGGCCTCACATTAGGCCTCACTCAGACCCTGTCGCTCTCCCTAAGTCAGGCCCTGATACTGTCCCTACCTGAAGCCCTAACACTGGTTCTGAATAAGGCCCTGATAGTCTCAGTAACAAAGGTCTTCACACTATCCTTAGGTCATTTCCTGACACGAATCCTAGCCTTCACCCTAACCCTGTCCCGAGCTAATATCCTACCTCTTATGCTAACTAAAGACCTTATGCTGTGCCTAACTCAGGCACTGAATCTGGTCCCAAGACCGCTAGACTGTCTCTCATTAGGCTCCATGCCCTTATCGTCACAATGTTCCGTGACCACTGTCATCACAATGCTCCACGCCCTTATCATCAAAATGCCCCGAGACCCCTGTCATCACAATGCTCCATGACCCCCGTCATGACAATGGTCCATAGCGCTTTTCAGCACAATCCTCCATGACCACTTTCATCACAATGCTCCATGACCATTTTCATCACAATGCTCCATGACCACTTTCATCACAATGCCCCATGAACTCTGTCATCACAATGCTACATACCATTGTCATCACAATGCTCCATACCCCATGTCATCACATTGGCCCATGACCCTTGTCTCACAATGTTCCATGCTCTTGTGATCACAATGCTCCATGCCCCCTGTCATCACAATGCTCCATGACCCCGGTCATCACAATGCTCCATTACCCTTGTCATCACAATGCTCCAGGTCCCCTGTCATTCACAAAGCCAAATGACACCTGTCATCACAATGCTTCATGGCCCTTGTCCTCACAATGCCCCATGACACCTGTCATCAAATTGCTCCATGTCCCCGTTTATCACAATGCTCTAAATTACCCCTGTAATCACACTGCTCCATAACCCTTTTCCTCACAATGCTCCATGCCCCTTTTCATCACAATGAGCCATGAAAACTTTCATCAGAATGCTCCATTACCCCTGTCTCATGTCCCCTTTCATCACAATGCATCACAATTACCACTGTAATCACAGTGCTCCATAACTCCTTTCATCACAGTGCTCCATGCCCCCTGTCATCGCAATGCTCCATGACCCCTTTCATCACAATGCTCCATTAATCCTTTCATCGCACTGCTCTATGACTTTTGTCATCACAATGCTCCATGCCCTTCTCATCACAATGCTCCATGGCCTTTGTCATCACAATGCTCCATGTTCAATGTAATCACAGTGCTCCACGACCTCTGTCATCACAACGTTCCATGAGACATTTCATCACAAAGCTCCATGACACTTGTCATCACAATGCTCCATGGCGCTTTGCATCACAATGCTCCATGACCACATTCAGCACAGGGGTCCATGACCCTTTTCATCTCAATATTCCATGGCCCTTGCCATCACAATGCCCCATGGCGCTTGTCATCACAATGCTCCATGACCCCTTGTCATCACAATGCCCCATGGCCCCTTTCATCACAATGCTCCCAGACGTCTTTCATCACAACGCTCCATGACCACTTTCATCACAATGCTCCATGTGCCCTGTTCATCACAATGCTCCATGACCCCTTTTCATCACAATGCTCCATGACCATTTTCATCACAAGGCTCCATGCCCTTATCATCACAGTGCTCCATGAACCCTTTCATCACAATGCTCCATGGCCCTTCTCATCACAATGCCCCATGACCCCTTCCATCACAATGCTCCGTGACCCCTTTCATCAAAATGCGCCATGAACATTGTCATAACAAAGCTCCATGACCACGTTCATCACAATGCTCCATGACCGCTTTCCTCACAATGATCCTTGGCGCTTGTCATCACAATGCTCCATGATCCCTGTAATCATAGTGATCCTTGACCCCTTTCATGACAATGCTCCATTACCCCACTAATCACAATGATCCATGGTGATTGTCATCACAATGCTCCATGACCCTTGTCATCACAATGCTCCAGGTCGTTGTAATCACAATGTTCCATGACCCCTTTCACCACAAAGCTCCAAGATCCCTGTCATCACAATGCCCCATGATTCCTATCATCACAATGCTCCATGGCACTTGTCATCACAATGCTCCATGACCCCTGTCATCACAATGCTCCATAGCGCTTTTCATCACTATCCTCCATGACCACTTTCATCACTATGCTCCATGACCATTTTCATCACAATGCTCCATGACCACTTTCATCACAATGCCCCATGAACTCTGTCATCACAATGCTCCATGGCCCTTGTCATCACAATTCTCCATGACCCCGGTCATCACAATTCTCCATGGCCTTGTCATCACAATGCTCCATGCACTTGTCATCACAATTCTCCATGACCCTTGTCGTCACAATGCTCCATGGCGCTTGTCATCACAATGATCCAGAGCCTTAGTTCCTGAGTTGTGAGTAGTATCATTGCCTCAATTAGGGAAAATGTCAGTGACTGAGTTGGGAGTAGTGTGAGGGCCCTTGTTAGGGACACTGTCAGTGCCTGAGTTAGGTGTAGTGTCAGGGTTTTAGTTAGGTACACTGTCAGTGCCTGAGTTGGGAATAGTGTCAGGGCCTTAGTTATGGACTGTGTCATTGCCTGAGTTAGGAGTAGTGTCAGGGCCTTAGTTAGGAGTAGCATCAGTGTCTTCGTTAGTTATTGTATCAGCGCCTCAGTTAGGAATAGATTCAGGGCCTTATTTTGGGACAGTGTCAGTGCCTGAGTTAAGAGTTTTGTCGGCGTTAGTTAGGGAACTTTTCAGGGCCTGAGTTAGGAGTAATGTCAGGGCCTTCCTTAGGTATTGTATCAGTGCCTGAGTTAGGAATAGTGTCAAGGCCTTAGTTAGGGACATTGCCAGGGCATGATTTAGGAGTAGTGTTAGGGTGTGAGTTATGAACAGTGTCAGGGCCTTAGTTAGTGATAGTGTCAGTTCCTGAGTTAGGAGTAGAGTCAGGGCCTAAGTTAGGGACAGTGCCAGTGCTGAGTTCGTAGTAGTATCAGGGCCTTAGTTAGAGACAGTGTCAGGGCCTGAGTTACGAGTAGTGTCAGAGGCTTTGTTAGGGACAGTGTCAGTGCCTGAGTTAAGAGTAGCGTCACAGCTTTAGTTAGGGCCAGTGTCAGGGCCTTAGTTAAGACCAGTGGCAGGGCCTATGATAGGAATCAGATCAGGGCCTGTGTTACGAGTAGTGTCTGGGCCTTAGTTAAGGACCGTGTCAGGGCCTGAGTCCTGACTTATTCCTAACTTTCCTCACTAAGGATTTTTAACACTACTGCTAATTCAGGTCCTGATAATATCTCTTACTAAGGCCCTGACCCTTTCCCTGGCTAAGGCCCTGAACTTCTCCTAAGTCAGGCCCTGATACTGTCCCTAACAATGGCCCTGACACTACACCTAACTTAGGCCCCGAAATGATACCTAACAAAGGCTCTGTTGATAGTCCAAAGTAAAGCCCTAAAATTGGTCTTAAATAAGGCCTTGACACTAATCCTAACTCAGGGCCTAACACTGTCCCTAGCTAAGGCCCTGACAGTACGCCTAACTCAGGCCCTCATACGATTCCTAACAATGGCTCTGATGCTAGTCCAAACTAAGGCCCTGAAATTGGTCCTAAATAAGGCCTTGACACGAATCGTAACTCAGGCCCTAGCACTGTCCCTAACTAGGTCTCTGACAGTACACCTAACTCAGACCCTGACACTGGCCCTAAGCAAGGCCCTGACACTACTCCTAACTCAGTCCCTTACACTGTACCTTACAAAGTCACTGATGCTAGGCCTAACTCAGGCCCTGAAACCGTCTGTAACTAAGGCCCTGCTGCCCTCAGTATGTAAAGTCCTGACATTGTCCTGAGCTAATATCCTGACCTATGTCTTTCCAAGGTCCTGAAACTGTCCCAAAGTAAGCCCTGACGCTGTCCGTAAGTGAAGACCTGAGGCTGTCCCTAACTCAGGCCCTGAAGCTTTCCTTAACTGAAGCCTTGAAGCTGTGACTAACTCAGGCCCTGATCATGTATTTCACGAAGACCTTAAAGCTGATCCAGCAAAGACGCTGATGCTGCTCCAAAGTCATGCCCTGACAGTGTGCCCAGCAAAGGGCCTGACGCTAGGCCTCACTCAGGCCCTGTCGCTCTCCCGAAGTCAGGCCCTGACACTGTCACTAACTAAGGCCCTGACTCTACTCCTAACTCAGTCCCGTACATTGTACCTAACAAAGGCTCTGATGCTAGTCGTAACTCAGGGCCTGACACTGTCTCTAACTAAGGGCTGCTGCCATCAATATCTAAAGTCCTGACATTATCGGGGGCTAATATCCTGACCCATGTCTTACCAAGGTCCTGAAACTGTCCCAAAGTAAGCCCTGACGCTGTCCCTAAGTGAGGCCCTGCAGCTTTCCTTAACTAACTCAGGCCTTGATGCTGTGACTAACTCAGACCCTGGTCATGTCTTTAACTAAGACCCTAAGGCTGATCCAACAGAAGCCCTGAGGCTGCTCCTAAGTCATGCCCTGACAGTGTCCCCAGCTAAGGGTCTGATGCTAGGCCTCACTCAGACCCTATCGCTCTCCCTAAGTCAGGCTCTGATGCTGTCCCTACCTGAAGCCCTAACACGGGTTCTGAATAAGGCCCTGAGAGTCTCAGTAACAAAGGTCTTCACACTATCCTTAGGTCATTTCCTGACACTATCCCTACATGTTAAACTGACACTGTCACTAGCTAATGTCCTGCCTCTTATGCTAACTGAAGCCCTTAGGTTGTGCCTGCCTCAGGCACTGAATTTAGTCCCAAGACCGTGAAACTGTCCCGAACTAAGGCCTAGATGCTCGTCCTACATCTGGCCCTGACACTGTCCCTAACTAAGGCCCTAACACTATTGCTAACTGAGGACCTGACACTGGACCTATCAGGGGCCCGCTACTCCTAACTAACGCCTTGACACTGTCCCTTACTTAGGCCCTGCTACCATCAATATCTAAAGTCCGAACATTATCCTGAGCTAATATCCTAACTCATCTCTTACCAAGGTCCTGAAACTCTCCCTAAGGAAGCCCTGATGCTCTCCCTAAGTGAGGCCTTGAGGCTGTCCCTAACAGAGGCCTTGATAATATCTTTAACATAGCCCCTGGGGCTGATCCTACCGTGGCTCTTATGTTGCTCCTAAGTCATGCCCTGACACTGTCCCTAGCTAAGGCCCGGACGCTAGGCCTCACTCAGGCCCTGTCGCTCTCCCTAAGTCAGGCTCTGACGCTGTCCCTACCCGAAGCCCTGACACTCACTGGTCCTTAATTAGGCCCTGATGCTCTAAGTAACTAAGGTCTTGACACTATCCCTAGGTCATTTCCTGACACTATCCCTAGATCTTAACCTAACCTTCTCTTTAGCTAATGTCGAGATTAGCTAAAGAGATTCTTTAGAACGAGATTCTTTCATCTTCTGAATATGGTTTTCTTAAAAACATAATTTGTATAGTGTTACTAACTTTAAACAAAATGTACTCAACTGCTGTGGAATATTCCTTCATAGGAGCGTGCATGGTTCACTTCTGCATCTGCTTATGGTGGTGTTCAAGTTGCTTTCAGCTGTAGATCCTCTTATGCTAGCTAAATCTGTGATTCTGTCCCTAAATGAGGCCCTGAATTTAGGTCCAAGGCCGTGAACCTGTCCCTAACTGAGGCCTGGAGGCTCGTCCTAACGCAGGTCCTGACACTGTCCCTAACTAAGGCCCTGACACTACACCTATCTCAGTCACTGACACTGTACCTAACAAAGGCTCTGATGCTAGTCCTAACTTAGGCCTGACACTGCCTCTAACTAAGGCCCTGCTGCCGTCAATATCTGAACACCTGACATTATCCGGAGCTAATATCCTGACCCATGTCTTACCAAGGTCCTGAAACTTTCCCAAAGTAAGCCCTGACGCTGTCCCTAAGTGAGACCTTGAGGCTGTCCCTAACAGAGGCCCTGATAATATCTTTCACGAAGACCCTAATGCTGATCCTACAGAGGCCTTTCTGCTGCTCCTAAGTCATGCCCTGATACTGTCCCTTACTCAGGCCCCAAAGATAGGCCTCACTTAGGCCCTGTTGCTGTACCTTAGTTAGGCTCTGACGCTGTCCGTACATCAAGCCCTGGCACTGGTCCTGATTAAGGCCCTCGCGCTGCTGCTAACTAAGGCCCTGATGCTCTCAATGACTAAGGTCTTCTCGTTATCCCTTGGTCATTTCCTTTCACTATCTCTGGCCTGGAACCTGACTCTGTCCCGAGAGAATCTCCTGCATCTTATGCTGACTGAAACCCTAATGCTCTCCCTAACTAAGGCCCTGACTACTCCTAACTAAGGCCATGACACTGTCTCTAACAAAGGCCCAGAATCTGTCCCTAATATAGGCCCTGCTGCCAGCAATAACTAAAATCCTGACACTCTCCTGAGATAATATCCTGACCCATTTCTAACCAAGGTCTTGACACTCTCCCTAAGAAAGCCCGGTCGCTGTCTTTAAGTGAAGACCTGAGGCTGTCCGTAACTCAGGCCCTGAAACTTTCCCTAACTGAGGCCTTGACGCTGTGACTACCTAGGGCTCTGGTCATCTTTAACTAAGAGCCTAAAGCTGATCCAATAAAGGCACTGATGCTGCTCCTAAGTCACTCCCTGACAGTGTCCCCAGCTGAGGGCCTGACATTAGGCCTCACTCAGACCCTGTCGCTCTCCCTAAGTCAGGCCCTGATACTGTCCCTACCTGAAGCCCTAACACTGGTTCTGAATAAGGCCCTGATATTCTCAGTAACAAAGGTCTTCACACTATCCTTAGGTCATTTCCTGACACGAATCCTAGCCTTCACCCTAACCCTGTCCCGAGCTAATATCCTACCTCTTATGCTAACTAAAGACCTTATGCTGTGCCTACCTCAGGCACTGAATCTGGTCCCAAGACCGCTAGACTGTCTCTCACTAGGCTCCATGCCCTTATCGTCACAATGTTCCGTGACCACTGTCATCACAATGCTCCACACCCTTATCATCAAAATGCCCCGAGACCCCTGTCATCACAATGCTCCATGACCCCGGCCATCACAATGCTCCATAGCGCTTTTCATCACAATCCTCCATGACCACTTTCATCACAATGCTCCATGACCATTTTCATCACAATGCTCCATGACCACTTTCATCACAATGCCCCATGAACTCTGTCATCACAATGCTACATACCATTGTCATCACAATGCTCCATACCCCATGTCATCACATTGGCCCATGACCCTTGTCTCACAATGTTCCATGCTCTTGTGATCACAATGCTCCATGCCCCCTGTCATCACAATGCTCCATGACCCCGGTCATCACAATGCTCCATTACCCTTGTCATCACAATGCTCCAGGTCCCCTGTCATTCACAAAGCCAAATGACACCTGTCATCACAATGCTTCATGGCCCTTGTCCTCACAATGCCCCATGACACCTGTCATCAAATTGCTCCATGTCCCCGTTTATCACAATGCTCTAATTTACCCCTGTAATCACAGTGCTCCATAACCCTTTTCCTCACAATGCTCCATGCCCCTTTTCATCACAATGAGCCATGAAAACTTTCATCAGAATGCTCCATTACCCCTGTCTCATGTCCCCTTTCATCACAATGCATCACAATTACCACTGTAATCACAGTGCTCCATAACTCCTTTCATCACAGTGCTCCATGCCCCCTGTCATCGCAATGCTCCATGACCCCTTTCATCACAATGCTCCATTAATCCTTTCATCGCACTGCTCTATGACTTTTGTCATCACAATGCTCCATGCCCTTCTCATCACAATGCTCCATGGCCTTTGTCATCACAATGCTCCATGTTCAATGTAATCACAGTGTTCCACGACCTCTGTCATCACAATGTTCCATGAGACATTTCATCACAAAGCTCCATGACACTTGTCATCACAATGCTCCATGGCGCTTTGCATCACAATGCTCCATGACCACATTCAGCACAGGGGTCCATGACCCTTTTCATCACAATATTCCATGGCCCTTGCCATCACAATGCCCCATGGCGCTTGTCATCACAATGCTCCATGACCCCTTGTCATCACAATGCCCCATGGCCCCTTTCATCACAATGCTCCCAGACGTCTTTCATCACAATGCTCCATGACCACTTTCATCACAATGCTCCATGTGCCCTGTTCATCACAATGCTCCATGACCCCTTTTCATCACAATGCTCCATGACCATTTTCTTCACAAGGCTCCATGCCCTTATCATCACAGTGCTCCATGAACCCTTTCATCACAATGCTCCATGGCCCTTCTCATCACAATGCCCCATGAGCCCTTCCATCACAATGCTCCATGACCCCTTTCATCAAAATGCGCCATGAACATTGTCATAACAAAGCTCCATGACCACGTTCATCACAATGCTCCATGACCGCTTTCCTCACAATGATCCTTGGCGCTTGTCATCACAATGCTCCATGATCCCTGTAATCATAATGATCCTTGACCCCTTTCATGACAATGCTCCATTACCCCACTAATCACAATGATCCATGGTGATTGTCATCACAATGCTCCATGACCCTTGTCATCACAATGCTCCAGGTCATTGTAATCACAATGTTCCATGACCCCTTTCACCACAAAGCTCCAAGATCCCTGTCATCACAATGCCCCATGATTCCTATCATCACAATGCTCCATGGCACTTGTCATCACAATGCTCCATGACCCCTGTCATCACAATGCTCCATAGCGCTTTTCATCACTATCCTCCATGACCACTTTCATCACTATGCTCCATGACCATTTTCATCACAATGCTCCATGACCACTTTCATCACAATGCCCCATGAACTCTGTCATCACAATGCTCCATGGCCCTTGTCATCACAATTCTCCATGACCCCGGTCATCACAATTCTCCATGGCCTTGTCATCACAATGCTCCATGCACTTGTCATCACAATTCTCCATGACCCTTGTCGTCACAATGCTCCATGGCGCTTGTCATCACAATGATACAGAGCCTTAGTTCCTGAGTTGTGAGTAGTATCATTGCCTCAATTAGGGAAAATGTCAGTGACTGAGTTGGGAGTAGTGTGAGGGCCCTTGTTAGGGACACTGTCAGTGCCTGAGTTAGGTGTAGTGTCAGGGTTTTAGTTAGGTACACTGTCAGTGCCTGAGTTGGGAATAGTGTCAGGGCCTTAGTTATGGACTGTGTCATTGCCTGAGTTAGGAGTAGTGTCAGGGCCTTAGTTAGGAGTAGCATCAGTGTCTTCGTTAGTTATTGTATCAGCGCCTCAGTTAGGAATAGATTCAGGGCCTTATTTTGGGACAGTGTCAGTGCCTGAGTTAAGAGTTTTGTCGGCGTTAGTTAGGGAACTTTTCAGGGCCTGAGTTAGGAGTAATGTCAGGGACTTCCTTAGGTATTGTATCAGTGCCTGAGTTAGGAATAGTGTCAAGGCCTTAGTTAGGGACATTGCCAGGGCATGATTTAGGAGTAGTGTTAGGGTGTGAGTTATGAACAGTGTCAGGGCCTTAGTTAGTGATAGTGTCAGTTCCTGAGTTAGGAGTAGAGTCAGGGCCTAAGTTAGGGACAGTGCCAGTGCTGAGTTCGTAGTAGTATCAGGGCCTTAGTTAGAGACAGTGTCAGGGCCTGAGTTACGAGTAGTGTCAGAGGCTTTGTTAGGGACAGTGTCAGTGCCTGAGTTAAGAGTAGCGTCACAGCTTTAGTTAGGGCCAGTGTCAGGGCCTTAGTTAAGACCAGTGTCAGGGCCTATGATAGGAATCAGATCAGGGCCTGTGTTAAGAGTAGTGTCTGGGCCTTAGTTAAGGACCGTGTCAGGGCCTGAGTCCTAACTTATTCCTAACTTTCCTCACTAAGGATTTTTGACACTACTGCTAATTCAGGTCCTGATAATATCCCTTACTAAGGCCCTGACCCTTTCCCTGGCTAAGGCCCTGAACTTCTCCTAAGTCAGGCCCTGATACTGTCCCTAACAATGGCCCTGACACTACACCTAACTTAGGCCCCGAAATGATACCTAACAAAGGCTCTGTTGCTAGTCCAAACTAAAACCATAAAATTGGTCTTAAGTAAGGCCTTGACACTAATCCTAACTCAGGCCCTAACACTGTCCCTAGTTAAGGCCCTGACAGTACGCCTAACTCAGGCCCTCATACGATTCCTAACAATGGCTCTGATGCTAGTCCAAACTAAGGCCCTGAAATTGGTCCTAAATAAGGCCTTGACACGAATCGTAACTCAGGCCCTAGCACTGTCCCTAACTAGGTCTCTGACAGTACACCTAACTCAGACCCTGACACTGGCCCTAAGCAAGGCCCTGACACTACTCCTAACTCAGTCCCTTACACTGTACCTTACAAAGTCACTGATGCTAGGCCTAACTCAGGCCCTGAAACCGTCTGTAACTAAGGCCCTGCTGCCCTCAGTATGTAAAGTCCTGACATTGTCCTGAGGTAATATCCTGACCTATGTCTTTCCAAGGTCCTGAAACTGTCCCAAAGTAAGCCCTGACGCTGTCCGTAAGTGAAGACCTGAGGCTGTCCCTAACTCAGGCCCTGAAGCTTTCCTTAACTGAAGCCTTGAAGCTGTGACTAACTCAGGCCCTGATCATGTATTTCACGAAGACCTTAAAGCTGATCCAGCAAAGACGCTGATGCTGCTCCAAAGTCATGCCCTGACAGTGTGCCCAGCAAAGGGCCTGACGCTAGGCCTCACTCAGGCCCTGTCGCTCTCCCGAAGTCAGGCCCTGACTCTACTCCTAACTCAGTCCCGTACATTGTACCTAACAAAGGCTCTGATGCTAGTCGTAACTCAGGGCCTGACACTGTCTCTAACTAAGGGCTGCTGCCATCAATATCTAAAGTCCTGACATTATCCGCAGCTAATATCCTGACCCATGTCTTACCAAGGTCCTGAAACTGTCCCAAAGTAAGCCCTGACGCTGTCCCTAAGTGAGGCCCTGCAGCTTTCCCTAACTAACTCAGGCCTTGATGCTGTGACTAACTCAGACCCTGGTCATGTCTTTAACTAAGACCCTAAGGCTGATCCAACAGAAGCCCTGAGGCTGCTCCTAAGTCATGCCCTGACAGTGTCCCCAGCTAAGGGTCTGATGCTAGGCCTCACTCAGACCCTATCGCTCTCCCTAAGTCAGGCTCTGATGCTGTCCCTACCTGAAGCCCTAACACGGGTTCTGAATAAGGCCCTGAGAGTCTCAGTAACAAAAGTCTTCACACTATCCTTAGGTCATTTCCTGACACTATCCCTACATGTTAAACTGACACTGTCACTAGCTAATGTCCTGCCTCTTATGCTAACTGAAGCCCTTAGGTTGTGCCTGCCTCAGGCACTGAATTTAGTCCCAAGACCGTGAAACTGTCCCGAACTAAGGCCTAGATGCTCGTCCTACATCTGGCCCTGACACTGTCCCTAACTAAGGCCCTAACACTATTGCTAACTGAGGACCTGACACTGGACCTATCAGGGGCCCGCTACTCCTAACTAACGCCTTGACACTGTCCCTTACTTAGGCCCTGCTACCATCAATATCTAAAGTCCGAACATTATCCTGAGCTAATATCCTAACTCATCTCTTACCAAGGTCCTGAAACTCTCCCTAAGGAAGCCCTGATGCTCTCCCTAAGTGAGGCCTTGAGGCTGTCCCTAACAGAGGCCCTGATAATATCTTTAACATAGCCCCTGGGGCTGATCCTACCGTGGCTCTTATGTTGCTCCTAAGTCAGGCCCTGACACTGTCCCTAGCTAAGGCCCTGACGCTAGGCCTCACTCAGGCCCTGTCGCTCTCCCTAAGTCAGGCTCTGACGCTGTCCCTACCCGAAGCCCTGACACTCACTGGTCCTTAATTAGGCCCTGATGCTCTAAGTAACTAAGGTCTTGACACTATCCCTAGGTCATTTCCTAACACTAGCCCTAGATCTTAACCTAACCTTCTCTTTAGCTAATGTCGAGATTAGCTAAAGAGATTCTTTAGAACGAGATTCTTTCATCTTCTGAATATGGTTTTCTTAAAAACATAATTTGTATAGTGTTACTAACTTTAAACAAAATGTACTCAACTGCTGTGGAATATTCCTTCATAGGAGCGTGCATGGTTCACTTCTGCATCTGCTTATGGTGGTGTTCAAGTTGCTTTCAGCTGTAGATCCTCTTATGCTAGCTAAATCTGTGATTCTGTCCCTAAATGAGGCCCTGAATTTAGGTCCGAGGCCGTGAGCCTGTCCCTAACTGAGGCCTGGAGGCTCGTCCTAACGCAGGTCCTGACACTGTCCCTAACTAAGGCCCTGACACTACACCTAACTCAGTCACTGACACTGTACCTAACAAAGGCTCTGATGCTAGTCCTAACTTAGGCCTGACACTGCCTCTAACTAAGGCCCTGCTGCCGTCAATATCTGAACACCTGACATTATCCGGAGCTAATATCCTGACCCATGTCTTACCAAGGTCCTGAAACTTTCCCAAAGTAAGCCCTGACGCTGTCCCTAAGTGAGACCTTGAGGCTGTCCCTAACAGAGGCCCTGATAATATCTTTCACGAAGACCCTAATGCTGATCCTACAGAGGCCTTTCTGCTGCTCCTAAGTCATGCCCTGATACTGTCCCTTACTCAGGCCCCAAAGATAGGCCTCACTTAGGCCCTGTTGCTGTACCTTAGTTAGGCTCTGACGCTGTCCGTACATCAAGCCCTGGCACTGGTCCTGATTAAGGCCCTCGCGCTGCTGCTAACTAAGGCCCTGATGCTCTCAATGACTAAGGTCTTCTCGTTATCCCTTGGTCATTTCCTTTCACTATCTCTGGCCTGGAACCTGACTCTGTCCCGAGAGAATCTCCTGCATCTTATGCTGACTGAAACCCTAATGCTCTCCCTAACTAAGGCCCTGACTACTCCTAACTAAGGCCATGACACTGTCTCTAACAAAGGCCCAGAATCTGACCCTAATATAGGCCCTGCTGCCAGCAATAACTAAAATCCTGACACTCTCCTGAGATAATATCCTGACCCATTTCTAACCAAGGTCTTGACACTCTCCCTAAGAAAGCCCTGTCGCTGTCTTTAAGTGAAGACCTGAGGCTGTCCGTAACTCAGGCCCTGAAGCTTTCCCTAACTGAGGCCTTGACGCTCTGACTAACTAGGGCTCTGGTCATCTTTAACTAAGAGCCTAAAGCTGATCCAACAAAGGCACTGATGCTGCTCCTAAGTCACTCCCTGACAGTGTCCCCAGCTGAGGGCCTGACATTAGGCCTCACTCAGACCCTGTCGCTCTCCCTAAGTCAGGCCCTGATACTGTCCCTACTTGAAGCCCTAACACTGGTTCTGAATAAGGCCCTGATATTCTCAGTAACAAAGGTCTTCACACTATCCTTAGGTCATTTCCTGACACGAATCCTAGCCTTCACCCTAACCCTGTCCCGAGCTAATATCCTACCTCTTATGCTAACTAAAGACCTTATGCTCTGCCTACCTCAGGCACTGAATCTGGTCCCAAGACCGCTAGACTGTCTCTCACTAGGCTCCATGCCCTTATCGTCACAATGTTCCGTGACCACTGTCATCACAATGCTCCACGCCCTTATCATCAAAATGCCCCGAGACCCCTGTCATCACAATGCTCCATGAACCCCGCCATCACAATGCTCCATAGCGCTTTTCATCACAATCCTCCATGACCACTTTCATCACAATGCTCCATGACCACTTTCATCACAATGCCCCATGAAATCTGTCATCACAATGCTACATACCATTGTCACCACAATGCTCCATACCCCATGTCATCACATTGGCCCATGACCCTTGTCTCACAATGTTCCATGCTCTTGTGATCACAATGCTCCATGCCCCCTGTCATCACAATGCTCCATGACCTCGGTCATCACAATGCTCCAGGTCCCCTGTCGTTCACAAAGCCAAATGACACCTGTCATCACAATGCTTCATGGCCCTTGTCCTCACAATGCCCCATGACACCTGTCATCAAATTGCTTCATGTCCCCGTTTATCACAATGCTCTAAATTACCCCTGTAATCACAGTGCTCCATAACCCTTTTCCTCACAATGCTCCATGCCCCTTTTCATCACAATGAGCCATGAAAACTTTGATCAGAATGCTCCATTACCCCTGTCTCCTGTCCCCTTTCATCACAATGCATCACAATTACCACTGTAATCACAGTGCTCCATAACTCCTTTCATCACAGTGCTCCATGCCCCCTGTCATCGCAATGCTCCAAGACCCCTTTCATCACAATGCTCCATTAATCCTTTCATCGCACTGCTCTATGACTTTTGTCATCACAATGCTCCAAGCCCTTCTCATCACAATGCTCCATGGCCTTTGTCATCACAATGCTCCATGTTCAATGTAATCACAGTGCTCCACCACCTCTGTCATCACCATGTTCCATGAGACATTTCATCACAAAGCTCCATGACACTTGTCATCACAATGCTCCATGGCGCTTTGCATCACAATGCTCCATGACCACATTCAGCACAGGGGTCCATGATCCTTTTCGTCTCAATATTCCATTGCCCTTGCCATCACAATGCCCCATGGCGCTTGTCATCACAATGCTCCATGACCACTTTCATCACAATGCTCCATGTGCCCTGTTCATCACAATGCTCCATGACCCCTTTTCATCACAATGCTCCATGATCATTTTCATCACTAGGCTCCATGCCCTTCTCATCACGATGCCCCATGACCCCTTCCATCACAATGCTCCATGACCCCTTTCATCAAAATGCGCCATGAACATTGTCATAACAAAGCTCCATGACCACGTTCATCACAATGCTCCATGACCCCTTTCCTTACAATGCTCCATGGCTCTTGTCATCACAAAGCTCCATGGTGCATGTCATCACAAGGCTCCATGACCACTGTAATCACAATGATCCATGACCCCTTTGATAACAATTCTGCATTACCCCTTTCATCACAATGATACTTGGCGCTTGTCATCACAATGCTCCATGATCCCTGTAATCACAATGATCCTTGACCCCTTTCATCACAATGTTCCATGGCCGCTTTCATCACAATGCTCCATAACCCCTGTCATCACAATGCCCCATGACCCATTTCCCCACAATGCTCCCTGAGCCATGTCATCACAATGCTACTTGTCTTTCTCATTACAATGCTCCATGTCCCCTGTAATCAGAGTCTTCCATGATCCCTTTCATAACAACTCTCCTTAACACTTTTCTCACAATGCTCCATGCCATTATCATCACAAAGTTTCATGCCCCCTCTCACCACAATGCTCCAAGCCCACTCTCAACACAATGCTCCATGACTCTTGTCTCACAATGCTCCACGCCCTTTTCATCACAATGCTCCATGATTCCTGTCATCACAATGCTCCATGCCCCCTTTCATTACTATGTTCCATGCCCCCTGTCATCACAAGGCTCCATGCCCTTATCATCACAATGCTCCATGACACCTGTCTTCGCAATGTTCCATGCACTTATCATCACAATACTCCTTGACCCTTGTCTAAAATGCTACATGGCGGTGACATCACAATGTTCCATGCACCCTGTCATTACAAGGCTCCATGACACTTGTCATCACAATGTTCCATGGCCCCTATCATTCAAAATGCTATATGACCACTTTCATCACAATGCTCTAAGGCCCTTGTCATCACAATACCCCATGAACCCTGTCATCACAATGCTCCAGGCCCCCTGTCATCACAATGAGCCATAACACCTTTCATCACAATGCTCCATAACCACTGTCATCACAATGATCCATGGCCCTTGTAATCACAATGCTCCCTGGTGCATGTCATCACAAAGATCCATGACCACTTTCAGCACAATGCTCCATGACCCCTTTCATCAAAATTCTCCATGACCATTGTCATCACAATGCTCCAGGAGCCCTGTCATTACAATGCTCCCTGAACACTGTCATCACCATGATCCATGGCCCTTGTCATCACAGTGCTCCTTCGCTCTTGTCGTAACAATGCTCCATGATCCCTGTCATCACAATGATCCATGATTCCTTTCATCACAATTCTCCTTTTCCCCTTTCACACAATGATCCCTGGAGCTTGTCAAAACAATGCTCCTTGATTCCCTGTAATCACAGTGATCTATGACCCCTTTCATGACAATGCTCCATTACCCCACTAATCACAATGATCCATGGTGATTGTCATCACAATGCTCCATGACCCTTGTCATCACAATGCTCCAGGTCGTTGTAATCACAATGCTCCATGACCCCTTTCACCACTAAAGCTCCAAGATCCCTGTCATCACAATGCCCCATGACTCATATCATCACAATGCTCCATGGCACTTGTCATCACAATGCTCCATGACCCCTGTCATCACAATGCTCCATAGCGCTTTTCATCACAATCCTCCATGACCACTTTCATCACATTGCTCCATGGCACTAGTCATCACAATGCTCCATGACCATTTTCATCACAATGCTCCATGACCCCTTTCATCAAAATGCGCCATGAACATTGTCATAACAAAGCTCCATGACCACGTTCATCACAATGCTCCATGACCCCTTTCCTTACAATGCTCCATGGCTCTAGTCATCACAAAGCTCCATGGCGCTTGTCATCACAAGGCTCCATGACCACTGTAATCACAATGATCCATGACCCCTTTGATAACAATTCTCCATTAACCCTTTCCTCACAATGATCCTTGGTGCTTGTCGTCACAATGCTCCATGATCCCTATAATCACAATGATCCTTGACCCCTTTCATCACAATGTTCCATGGCCGCTTTCATCACAATGCTCCATAACCCCTGTCATCACAATGCCCCATGACCCATTTCCCCACAATGCTCCCTGAGCCATGTCATCACAATGCTACTTGTCTTTCTCATTACAATGCTCCGTGTCCCCTGTAATCAGAGTCTTCCATGACCCCTTTCATCACAACTCTCCTTAACACTTTTCTCACAATGCTCCATGCCATTGTCATCACAAAGTTTCATGCCCCCTGTCACCACAATGCTCCAAGCCCACTCTCAACACAATGCTACATGAGCCTTGTCTCACAATGCTCCACCCCCTTTTCATCACAATGCTCCATTACCCCTGTCATCACAATGCTCCATGGCCCTTGTCATCACAATTCTCCATGACACCGGTCATCACAATTCTCCATGGCCCTTGTCATCACAATGCTCCATGCACTTGTCATCACAATTCTCCATGACCCTTGTCATCACAATGCTCCAGGTCGTTGTAATCACAATGTTCCATGACCCCTTTCACCACAAAGCTCCAAGATCCGTGTCATCACAATGCCCCATGACTCCTATCATCACAATGCTCCATGGCACTTGTCATCACAATGCTCCATGACCCCTGTCATCACAATGCTCCATAGTGCTTTTCATCACTATCCTCCATGACCACTTTCATCACAATGCTCCATGACCATTTTCATCACAATGCTCCATGACCACTTTCATCACAATGCCCCATGAACTCTGTCATCACAATGCTCCATGGCCCTTGTCATCACAATTCTCCATGACCCAGGTCATCACAATTCTCCATGGCCTTGTCATCACAATGCTCCATGCACTTGTCATCACAATTCTCCATGACCCTTGTCATCACAGTGCTCCATGGCGCTTGTCATCACAATGATCCAGAGCCTTAGTTCCTGAGTTGGGAGTAGTATCATTGCCTCAATTAGGGAAAATGTCAGTGACTGAGTTGGGAGTAGTGTGAGGGCCCTTGTTAGGGACACTGTCCGTGCCTGAGTTAGGTGTAGTGTCAGGGTTTTAGTTACGTACACTGTCAGTGCCTGAGTTGGGAATAGTGTCAGGGCCTTAGTTATGGACTGTGTCATTGCCTGAGTTAGGAGTAGTGTCAGGGCCTTTGTTAGGAGTAGCATCAGTGCCTTCGTTAGGTATTGTATCAGCGCCTCACTTAGGAATAGATTCAGGGCCTTATTTTGGGACAGTGTCAGTGCCTGAGTTAGGAGTTTTGTCGGCCTTAGTTAGGGACCTTTTCAGGGCCTGAGTTAGGAGTAATGTCAGGGCCTTCCTTAGGTATTGTATCAGTGCCTGAGTTAGGAATAGTGTCAAGACCTTAGATAGGGACATTGCCAGGGCATGCTTTAGGAGTAGTGTTAGGGTGTGAGTTATGAACAGTGTCAGGGCCTTAGTTAGTGACAGTGTCAGTTCCTGAGTTAGGAGT
This sequence comes from Balaenoptera physalus, assembly GCF_965194825.1. NCBI lineage: Eukaryota > Metazoa > Chordata > Mammalia > Artiodactyla > Balaenopteridae > Balaenoptera > Balaenoptera physalus. The sequence continues at coordinate 516,066 of NW_028126134.1, read as the reverse complement.
AGAGTCAGGGCCTAAGTTAGGGACAGTGCCAGTGCTGAGTTCGTAGTAGTATCAGGGCCTTAGTTAGAGACAGTGTCAGGGCCTGAGTTAGGAGTAGTGTCAGAGGCTTTGTTAGGGACAGTGTCAGGGCCTGAGTTAAGAGTAGCGTCACAGCTTTAGTTAAGGCCAGTGTCAGGGCCTTAGTTAAGACCAGTGTCAGTGCCTATGATAGGAATCAGATCAGGGCCTGTGTTACGAGTAGTTTCAGGGCCTTAGTTAAGGACCGTGTCAGGGCCTGAGTCCTGACTTATTCCTAAATTTCCTCACTAAGGATTTTTGACACAACTGCTAATTCAGGTCCTGATAATATCCCTTACTAAGGCCCTGACCCTTTCCCTGGCTAAGGCCCTGAACTTCTCCTAAGTCAGGCCCTGATACTGTCCCTAACAATGGCCCTAACACTACACCTAACTTAGGCCCCGAAATGATACCTAACAAAGGCTCTGTTGCTAGTCCAAATTAAAGCCCTATAATTGGTCTTAAATAATGCCTTGACACTAATCCTAACTCAGGCCCTAACACTGTCCCTAGCTAAGGCCCTGACAGTACGCCTAACTCAGGCCCTCATACGATTCCGAACAATGGCTCTGATGCTAGTCCTAACTAAGGCCCTGAAATTGGTCCTAAATAAGGCCTTGACACGAATCGTAACTCAGGCCCTAGCACTGTCCCTAACTAGGTCTCTGACAGTACACCTAACTCAGACCCTGACACGGGCCCTAAGCAAGGCCCTGACACTACTCCAAACTCAGTCCCTTACACTGTACCTAACAAAGTCACTGATGCTAGGCCTAACTCAGGCCCTGAAACCGTCTGTAACTAAGGCCCTGCTGCCATCAGTATGTAAAGTCCTGACATTATCCTGAGCTAATATCCTGACCTATGTCTTTCCAAGGTCCTGAAACTGTCCCAAAGTAAGCCCTGACACTGTCCGTAAGTGAAGACCTGAGGCTGTCCCTAACTCAGGCCCTGAAGCTTTCCTTAACTGAAGCCGTGAAGCTGTGACTAACTCAAGCCCTGATCATGTATTTCACGAACACCTTAAAGCTGATCCAGCAAAGACCCTGATCCTGTTCCAAAGTCATGCCCTGACAGTGTGCCCAGCAAAGGGCCTGACGCTAGGCCTCACTCAGGCCCTGTCGCTCTCCCGAAGTCAGGCCCTGACACTGTCACTAACTAAGGCCCTGACTCTACTCCTAACTCAGTCCCGTACATTGTACCTAACAAAGGCTCTGATGCTAGTCGTAACTCAGGGCCTGACACTGTCTCTAACTAAGGGCTGCTGCCATCAATATCTAAAGTCCTGACATTATCCGGAGCTAATATCCTGACCCATGTCTTACCAAGGTCCTGAAACTGTCCCAAAGTAAGCCCTGACGCTGTCCCTAAGTGAGGCCCTGCAGCTTTCCCTAACTAACTCAGGCCTTGATGCTGTGACTAACTCAGACCCTGGTCATGTCTTTAACTAAGACCCTAAGGCTGATCCAACAGAAGCCCTGAGGCTGCTCCTAAGTCATGCCCTGACAGTGTCCCCAGCTAAGGGTCTGATGCTAGGCCTCACTCAGACCCTATCGCTCTCCCTAAGTCAGGCTCTGATGCTGTCCCTACCTGAAGCCCTAACACGGGTTCTGAATAAGCCCTGAGAGTCTCAGTAACAAAGGTCTTCACACTATCCTTAGGTCATTTCCTGACACTATCCCTACATGGTAAACGGACACGGTCACTAGCTAATGTCCTGCCTCTTATGCTAACTGAAGCCCTTAGGTTGTGCCTGCTTCAGGCACTGAATTTAGTCCCAAGACTGTGAAACTGTCCCGAACTAAGGCCTAGATGCTCGTCCTACATCTGGCCCTGACACTGTCCCTAACTAAGGCCCTAACACTATTGCTAACTGAGGACCTGACACTGGACCTATCAGGGGCCCGCTACTCCTAACTAACGCCTTGACACTGTCCCTTACTTAGGCCCTGCTACCATCAATATCTAAAGTCCTGACATTATCCTGAGCTAATATCCTAACTCATCTCTTACCAAGGTCCTGAAACTCTCCCTAAGGAAGCCCTGATGCTCTCCCTAAGTGAGGCCTTGAGGCTGTCCGTAACAGAGGCCCTGATAATATCTTTAACATAGCCCCTAAGGCTGATCCTACCGTGGCTCTTATGTTGCTCCTAAGTCATGCCCTGACACTGTCCCTAGCTAAGGCCCTGACGCCAGGCCTCACTCAGGCCCTGTCGCTCTCCCTAAGTCAGGCTCTGACGCTGTCCCTACCCGTAGCCTTGACACTCACTGGTCCTTAATTAGGCCCTGATGCTCTAAGTAACTAAGGTCTTGACACTATCCCTAGGTCATTTCCTGACACTATCCCTAGATCTTAACCTAACCTTCTCTTTAGCTAATGTCGAGCTTAGCTAAAGAGATTCTTTAGAACGAGATTCTTTCATCTTCTGAATATGGTTTTCTTAAAAACATAATTTGTATAGTGTTACTAACTTTAAACAAAATGTACTCAACTGCTGTTGAATATTCCTTCATAGGAGCGTGCATGGTTCACTTCTGCATCTGCTTGTGGTGGTGTTCAAGTTGCTTTCAGCTGTAGATCCTCTTATGCTAGCTAAATCTGTGATTCTGTCCCTAAATGAGGCCCTGAATTTAGGTCCGAGGCCGTGAACCTGTCCCTAACTGAGGCCTGGAGGCTCGTCCTAACGCAGGTCCTGACACTGTCCCTAACTAAGGCCCTGACACTACACCTAACTCAGTCACTGACACTGTACCTAACAAAGGCTCTGATGCTAGTCCTAACTTAGGCCTGACACTGCCTCTAACTAAGGCCCTGCTGCCGTCAATATCTGAACACCTGACATTATCCGGAGCTAATATCCTGACCCATGTCTTACCAAGGTCCTGAAACTTTCCCAAAGTAAGCCCTGACGCTGTCCCTAAGTGAGACCTTGAGGCTGTCCCTAACAGAGGCCCTGATAATATCTTTCACGAAGACCCTAATGCTGATCCTACAGAGGCCTTTCTGCTGCTCCTAAGTCATGCCCTGATACTGTCCCTTACTCAGGCCCCAAAGATAGGCCTCACTTAGGCCCTGTTGCTGTACCTTAGTTAGGCTCTGACGCTGTCCGTACATCAAGCCCTGGCACTGGTCCTGATTAAGGCCCTCGCGCTGCTGCTAACTAAGGCACTGATGCTCTCAATGACTAAGGTCTTCTCGTTATCCCTTGGTCATTTCCTTTCACTATCTCTGGCCTGGAACCTGACTCTGTCCCGAGAGAATCTCCTGCATCTTATGCTGACTGAAACCCTAATGCTCTCCCTAACTAAGGCCCTGACTACTCCTAACTAAGGCCATGACACTGTCTCTAACAAAGGCCCAGAATCTGTCCCTAATATAGGCCCTGCTGCCAGCAATAACTAAAATCCTGACACTCTCCTGAGATAATATCCTGACCCATTTCTAACCAAGGTCTTGACACTCTCCCTAAGAAAGCCCTGTCGCTGTCTTTAAGTGAAGACCTGAGGCTGTCCGTAACTCAGGACCTGAAGCTTTCCCTAACTGAGGCCTTGACGCTGTGACTAACTAGGGCTCTGGTCATCTTTAACTAAGAGCCTAAAGCTGATCCAACAAAGGCACTGATGCTGCTTCTAAGTCACTCCCTGACAGTGTCCCCAACTGAGGGCCTGACATTAGGCCTCACTCAGACCCTGTCGCTCTCCCTAAGTCAGGCCCTGATACTGTCCCTACCTGAAGCCCTAACACTGGTTCTGAATAAGGCCCTGATATTCTCAGTAACAAAGGTCTTCACACTATCCTTAGGTCATTTCCTGACACGATTCCTAGCCTTCACCCTAACCCTGTCCCGAGCTAATATCCTACCTCTTACGCTAACTAAAGACCTTATGCTGTGCCTACATCAGGCACTGAATTTAGTCCCAAGACCGCAAGACTGACCCTCACTAGGCTCCATGCCCTTATCGTCACAATGTTCCGTGACCACTTTCATCACAATGCTCCACGCCCTTATCATCAAAATGCCCCATGACCCCTGTCATCACAATGCTCCATGACCCCTGTCATCACAATTCTCCATGGCCCTTGTCATCACAATGCTCCATGCACTTGTCATCACAATTCTCCATGACCCTTGTCATCACAGTGCTCCATGGCGCTTGTCATCACAATGATCCAGAGCCTTAGTTCCTGAGTTGGGAGTAGTATCATTGCCTCAATTAGGGAAAATGTCAGTGACTGAGTTGGGAGTAGTGTGAGGGCCCTTGTTAGGGACACTGTCAGTGCCTGAGTTAGGTGTAGTGTCAGGGTTTTAGTTACGTACACTGTCAGTGCCTGAGTTGGGAATAGTGTCAGGGCCTTAGTTAGGGACTGTGTCATTGCCTGAGTTAGGAGTAGTGTCAGGGCCTTAGTTAGGAGTAGCATCAGTGTCTTCGTTAGGTATTGTATCAGCGCCTCAGTCAGGAATAGATTCAGGGCCTTATTTTGGGACAGTGTCAGTGCATGAGTTAAGAGTTTTGTCGGCGTTAGTTAGAGACCTTTTCAGGGCCTGAGTTAGGAGTAATGTCAGGGCCTTCCTTAGGTATTGTATCAGTGCCTGAGTTAGGAATAGTGTCAAGGACTTAGTTAGGGACATTGCCAGGGCATGCTTTAGGAGTAGTGTTAGGGTGTGAGTTATGAACAGTGTCAGGGCCTTAGTTAGTGACAGTGTCAGTTCCTGAGTTAGGAGTAGAGTCAAGGCCTAAGTCAGGGACAGTGCCAGTGCTGAGTTCGTAGTAGTATCAGGGCCTTAGTTAGAGACAGTGTCAGGGCCTGAGTTAGGAGTAGTGTCAGAGGCTTTGTTAGGGACAGTGTCAGTGCCTGAGTTAAGAGTAGCGTCACAGCTTTGGTTAGGGCCAGTGACAGGGCCTTAGTTAAGACCAGTGTCAGGGCCTATGATAGGAATCAGATCAGGGCCTGTGTTACGAGTAGCGTCAGGGCCTTAGTTAAGGACAGTGTCAGGGCCTGAGTCCTGACTTATTCCTAACTTTCCTCACTAAGGATTTTTGATACTACTGCTAATTCAGGTCCTGATAATATCCCTTACTAAGGCCCTGACCCTTTCCCTGGCTAAGGCCCTGAACTTCTCCTAAGTCAGGCCCTGATACTGTCCCTAACAATGGCCCTGACACTACACCTAACTTAGGCCCCGAAATGATACCTAACAAAGGCTCTGTTGCTAGTCCAAACTAAAGCCCTAAAATTGGTCTTAAATAAGGCCTTGACACTAATCCTAACTCACGCCCTAACACTGTCCCTAGCTAAGGCCCTGACAGTACGCCGAACTCAGACCCTGACACTGGCCCTAAGCAAGGCCCTGACACTACCCCTAACTCAGTCCCTTACACAGTACCTAAGAAAGTCACTGATGCTAGGCCTAACTCAGGCCCTGAAACCGTCTGTAACTAAGGCCCTGCTGCCATCAGTATGTAAAGGCCTGACATTATCCTGAGCTAATATCCTGACCTATGTCTTTCCAAGGTCCTTAAACTGTCCCAAAGTAAGCCCTGACGCTGTCCGTAAGTGAAGACCTGAGGCTGTCCCTAACTCAGGCCCTGAAGCTTTCCTTAACTGAAACCTTGAAGCTGTGACTAACTCAGGCCCTGATCATGTATTTCACGAAGACCTTAAAGCTGATCCAGCAAAGACGCTGATGCTGCTCCAAAGTCATGCCCTGACAGTGTGCCCAGCAAAGGGCCTGACGCTAGGCCTCACTCAGGCCCTGTCGCTCTCCCGAAGTCAGGCCGTGACACTGTCACTAACTAAGGCCCTGACTCTACTCCTAACTCAGTCCCGTACATTGTACCTAACAAAGGCTCTGATGCTAGTCGTAACTCAGAGCCTGACACTGTCTCTAACTAAGGGCTGCTGCCATCAATATCTAAAGCCCTGACATTATCCGGAGCTAATATCCTGACCCATGTCTTACCAAGGTCCTGAAACTGTCCCAAAGTAAGCCCTGACGCTGTCCCTAAGTGAGGCTCTGTAGCTTTCCCTAACTAACTCAGGCCTTGATGCTGTGACTAACTCAGACCCTGGTCATGTCTTTAACTAAGACCCTAAGGCTGATCCAACAGAAGCCCTGAGGCTGCTCCTAAGTCATGCCCTGACAGTGTCCCCAGCTAAGGGTCTGATGCTAGGCCTCACTCAGACCCTTTCGCTCTCCCTAAGTCAGGCTCTGATGCTGTCCCTACCTGAAGCCCTAACACGGGTTCTGAATAAGGCCCTGAGAGTCTCAGTAACAAAGGTCTTCACACTATCCTTAGGTCATTTCCTGACACTATCCCTACATGTTAAACTGACACTGTCACTAGCTAATGTCCTGCCTCTTATGCTAACTGAAGCCCTTAGGTTGTGCCTGCCTCAGGCACTGAATTTAGTCCCAAGACCGTGAAACTGTCCCGAACTAAGGCCTAGATGCTCGTCCTACATCTGGCCCTGACACTGTCCCTAACTAAGGCCCTAACACTATTGCTAACTGAGGACCTGACACTGGACCTATCAGGGGCCCGCTACTCCTAACTAACGCCTTGACACTGTCCCTTACTTAGGCCCTGCTACCATCAATATCTAAAGTCCGAACATTATCCTGAGCTAAAATCCTAACTCATCTCTTACCAAGGTCCTGAAACTCTCCCTAAGGAAGCCCTGATGCTCTCCCTAAGTGAGGCCTTGAGGCTGTCCCTAACAGAGGCCCTCATAATATCTTTAACATAGCCCCTGAGGCTGATCCTACCGTGGCTCTTATGTTGCTCCTAAGTCATGCCCTGACACTGTCCCTAGCTAAGGCCCTGACGCTAGGCCTCACTCAGGCCCTGTCGCTCTCCCTAAGTCAGGCTCTGACGCTGTCCCTACCCGAAGCCCTGACACTCACTGGTCCTTAATTAGGCCCTGATGCTCTAAGTAACTAAGGTCTTGACACTATCCCTAGGTCATTTGCTGACACTATCCCTAGATCTTAACCTAACCTTCTCTTTAGCTAATGTCGAGATTAGCTAAAGAGATTCTTTAGAACGAGATTCTTTCATCTTCTGAACATGGTTTTCTTAAAAACATAATGTGTAGAGTGTTACTAATTTTAACAAAATGTACTCAACTGCTGTGGAATATTCCTGCATAGGAGCGTGCATGGTTCACTTCTGCATCTGCTTGTGGTGGTGTTCAAGTTGCTTTCAGCTGTAGATCCTCTTATGCTAGCTAAATCTGTGATTCTGTCCCTAAATGAGGCCCTGAATTTAGGTCCGAGGCCGTGAACCTGTCCCTAACTGAGGCCTGGAGGCTCGTCCTAACGCAGGTCCTGACACTGTCCCTAACTAAGGCCCTGACACTACACCTAACTCAGTCACTGACACTGTACCTAACAAAGGCTCTGATGCTAGTCCTAACTTAGGCCTGACACTGCCTCTAACTAAGGCCCTGCTGCTGTCAATATCTGAACACCTGACATTATCCGGAGCTAATATCCTGACCCATGTCTTACCATGGTCCTGAAACTTTCCCAAAGTAAGCCCTGACGCTGTCCCTAAGTGAGACCTTGAGGCTGTCCCTAACAGAGGCCCTGATAATATCTTTCACGAAGACCCTAATGCTGATCCTACAGAGGCCTTTCTGCTGCTCCTAAGTCATGCCCTGATACTGTCCCTTACTCAGGCCCCAAAGATAGGCCTCACTTAGGCCCTGTTGCTGTACCTTAGTTAGGCTCTGACGCTGTCCGTACATCAAGCCCTGGCACTGGTCCTGATTAAGGCCCTCACGCTGCTGCTAACTAAGGCCCTGATGCTCTCAATGACTAAGGTCTTCTCGTTATCCCTTGGTCATTTCCTTTCACTATCTCTGGCCTGGAACCTGACTCTGTCCTGAGAGAATCTCCTGCATCTTATGCTGACTGAAACCCTAATGCTCTCCCTAACTAAGGCCCTGACTACTCCTAACTAACGCCATGACACTGTCTCTAACAAAGGCCCAGAATCTGTCCCTAATATAGGCCCTGCTGCCAGCAATAACTAAAATCCTGACACTCTCCTGGGATAATATCCTGACCCATTTCTAACCAAGGTCTTGACACTCTCCCTAAGAAAGCCCTGTCGCTGTCTTTAAGTGAAGACCTGAGGCTGTCCGTAACTTAGGCCCTGAAGCTTTCCCTAACTGAGGCCTTGACGCTGTGACTAACTAGGGCTCTGGTCATCTTTAACTAAGAGCCTAAAGCTGATCCAACAAAGGCACTGATGCTGCTCCTAAGTCACTCCCTGACAGTGTCCCCAGCTGAGGGCCTGACATTAGGCCTCACTCAGACCCTGTCGCTCTCCCTAAGTCAGGCCCTGATACTGTCCCTACCTGAAGCCCTAACACTGGTTCTGAATAAGGCCCTGATAGTCTCAGTAACAAAGGTCTTCACACTATCCTTAGGTCATTTCCTGACACGAATCCTAGCCTTCACCCTAACCCTGTCCCGAGCTAATATCCTACCTCTTATGCTAACTAAAGACCTTATGCTGTGCCTAGCTCAGGCACTGAATTTAGTCCCAAGACCGCTAGACTGTCTCTCACTAGGCTCCATGCCCTTATCGTCACAATGTTCCGTGACCACTGTCATCACAATGCTCCCCGCCCTTATCATCAAAATGCCCCAAGACCCCTGTCATCACAATGCTCCATGAACCCCGTCATCACAATGCTCCATAGCGCTTTTCATCACAATCCTCCATGACCACTTTCATCACAATGCTCCTTGACCATTTTCATCACAATGCTCCATGACCACTTTCGTCACAATGCCCCATGAACTCTGTCATCACAATGCTACATACCATTGTCATCACAATGCTCCATACCCCATGTCATCACATTGGCCCATGACCCATGTCTCACAATGTTCCATGCTCTTGTGATCACAATGCTCCATGCCCCCTGTCATCACAATGCTCCATGACCCCGGTCATCACAATGCTCCATTACCCTTGTCATCACAATGCTCCAGGTCCCCTGTCATTCACAAAGCCAAATGACACCTGTCATCACAATGCTTCATGGCCCTTGTCCTCACAATGCCCCATGACACCTGTCATCAAATTGCTCCATGTCCCCGTTTATCACAATGCTCTAAATTAGCCCTGTAATCACACTGCTCCATAACCCTTTTCCTCACAATGCTCCATGCCCCTTTTCATCACAATGAGCCATGAAAACTTTCATCAGAATTCTCCATTACCCCTGTCTCATGTCCCCTTTCATCACAATGCATCACAATTACCACTGTAATCACAGTGCTCCATAACTCATTTCATCATAGTGCTCCATGCCCCCTGTCATCGCAATGCTCCATGACCCCTTTCATCACAATGCTCCATTAATCCTTTCATCGCACTGCTCTATGACTTTGGTCATCACAATGCTCCATGCCCTTCTCATCACATTGCTCCATGGCATTTGTCATCACAATGCTCCATGTTCAATGTAATCACAGTGCTCCACGACCTCTGTCATCACAATGTTCCATGAGACATTTCATCACAAAGCTCCATGACACTTGTCATCACAATGCTCCATGGCGCTTTGCATCACAATGCTCCATGACCACATTCAGCACAGGGGTCCATGACCCTTTTCATCACAATATTCCATTGCCCTTGCCATCACAATGCCCCATGGCGCTTGTCATCACAATGCTCCATGACCCCTTCTCATCACAATGCCCCATGGCCCCTTTCATCACAATGCTCCCAGACGTCTTTCATCACAATGCTCCATGACCACTTTCATCACAATGCTCCATGTGCCCTGTTCATCACAATGCTCCATGACCCCTTTTCATCACAATGCTCCATGACCATTTTCATCACAAGGCTCCATTCCCTTATCATCACAGTGCTCCATGAACCCTTTCATCACAATGCTCCATGGCCCTTCTCATCACAATGCCCCATGACCCCTTCCATCACAATTCTCCGTGACCCCTTTCATCAAAATGCGCCATGAACATTGTCATAACAAAGCTCCATGACCACGTTCATCACAATGCTCCATGACCGCTTTCCTCACAATGATCCTTGGCGCTTTCATCACAATGCTCCATGATCCCTGTAATCATAATGATCCTTGACCCCTTTCATGACAATGCTCCATTACCCCACTAATCACAATGATCCATGGTGATTGTCATCACAATGCTCCATGACCCTTGTCATCACAATGCTCCAGGGCGTTGTAATCACAATGTTCCATGACCCCTTTCACCACAAAGCTCCAAAATCCCTGTCATCACAATGCCCCATGACTCCTATCATCACAATGCTCCATGGCACTTGTCATCACAATGCTCCATGACCCCTGTCATCACAATGCTCCACAGCACTTTTCATCACTATCCTCCATGACCACTTTCATCACAATGCTCCATGACCATTTTCATCACAATGCTCCATGACCACTTTCATCACAATGCCCCATGAACTCTGTCATCACAATGCTCCATGGCCCTTGTCATCACAATTCTCCATGACCCCGGTCATCACAATTCTCCATGGCCTTGTCATCACAATGCTCTATGCACTTGTCATCACAATTCTCCATGACCCTTGTCGTCACAATGCTCCATGGCGCTTGTCATCACAATGATCCAGAGCCTTAGTTCCTGAGTTGGGAGTAGTATCATTGCCTCAATTAGGGAAAATGTCAGTGACTGAGTTGGGGGTAGTGTGAGGGCCCTTGTGAGGGACACTGTCAGTGCCTGAGTTAGGTGTAGTGTCAGGGTTTTAGTTACGTACACTGTCAGTGCATGAGTTGGTAATAGTGTCAGGGCCTTAGTTATGGACTGTGTCATTGCCTGAGTTAGGAGTAGTGTCAGGGCCTTAGTTAGGAGTAGCATCAGTGTCTTCGTTAGGTATTGTATCAGCGCCTCAGTTAGGAATAGATTCAGGGCCTTATTTTGGGACAGTGTCAATGCCTGAGTTAAGAGTTTTGTCGGCGTTAGTTAGGGACCTTTTCAGGGCCTCAGTTAGGAGTAATGTCAGGGCCTTCCTTAGGTATTGTATCAGTGCCTGAGTTAGGAATAGTGTCAAGGCCTTAGTTAGGGACATTGTCAGGGCATGCTTTAGGAGTAGTGTTAGGGTGTGAGTTATGAACAGTGTCAGGGCCTTAGTTAGTGATAGTGTCAGTTCCTGAGTTAGGAGTAGAGTCAGGGCCTAAGTTAGGGACAGTGCCAGTGCTGAGTTCGTAGTAGAATCAGGGCCTTAGTTAGAGACAGTGTCACGGCCTGAGTTAGGAGTAGTGTCAGAGGCTTTGTTAGGGACAGTGTCAGTGCCTGAGTTAAGAGTAGCGTCATAGCTTTAGTTAGGTCCAGTGTCAGGGCCTTAGTTAAGACCAGTGTCAGGGCCTATGATAGGAATGAGATCAGGGCCTGTGTTACGAGTAGTGTCAGGGCCTTAGTTAAGGACCGTGTCAGGGCCTGAGTCCTGACTTATTCCTAACTTTCCTCACTAAGGATTTTTGACACTACTGCTAATTCAGGTTCTGATAATATCCCTTACTAAGGCCCTGACCCTTTCCCTGGCTAAGGCCCTGAACTTCTCCTAAGTCAGGCCCTGATACTGTCCCTAACAATGGCCCTGACACTACACCTAACTTAGGCCCCGAAATGATACCTAACAAAGGCTCTGTTGCTAGTCCAAACTAAAGCCCTAAAATTGGTCTTAAATAAGGCCTTGACACTAATCCTAACTCAGGCCCTAACACTGTCCCTAGCTAAGGCCCTGACAGTACGCCTAACTCAGGCCCTCATACGATTCCGAACAATGGCTCTGATGCTAGTCCAAACTAAGGCCCTGAAGTTGGTCCTAAATAAGGCCTTGACACGAATCGTAACTCAGACACTAGCACTGTCCCTAACTAGGTCTCTGACAGTACACCTAACTCAGACCCTGACACTGGCCCTAAGCAAGGCCCTGACACTACCCCTAACTCAGTCCCTTACACTGTACCTAACAAAGTCACTGATGCGAGGCCTAACTCAGGCCCTGAATCCGTCTGTAACTAAGGCCCTGCTGCCATCAGTATGTAAAGTCCTGACATTCTCCTGAGCTAATATCCTGACCTATGTCTTTCCAAGTTCCTGAAACTGTCCCAAAGTAAGCCCTGACGCTGTCCGTAAGTGAAGACCTGAGGCTGTCCCTAACTCAGGCCCTGAAGCTTTCCTTAACTGAAGTCTTGAAGCTGTGACTAATTCAGGCCCTGATCATGTACCTAACGAAGACCTTAATGCTGATCCAGCAAAGACGCTGATGCTGCTCCAAAGTCATGCCCTGACAGTGTTCCCAGCAAAGGGCCTGACGCTAGGCCTCACTCAGGCCCTGTCGCTCTCCCGAAGTCAGGCCCTGACACTGTCACTAACTAAGGCCCTGACTCTACTCCTAACTCAGTCCCGTACATTGTACCTAACAGAGGCTCTGATGCTAGTCATAACTCAGGGCCTGACACTGTCTCTAACTAAGGGCTGCTGCCATCAATATCTAAAGTCCTGACATTATCCGGAGCTAATATCCTGACCCATGTCTTACCAAGGTCCTGAAACTGTCCCAAAGTAAGCCCTGACGCTGTCCCTAAGTGAGGCCCTGCAGCTTTCCCTAACTAACTCAGGCCTTGATGCTGTGACTAACTCAGACCCTGGTCACGTCTTTAACTAAGACCCTAAGGCTGATCCAACAGAAGCCCTGAGGCTGCTCCTAAGTCATGCCCTGACAGTGTCCCCAGCTAAGGGTCTGATGCTAGGCCTCACTCAGACCCTATCGCTCTCCCTAAGTCAGGCTCTGATGCTGTCCCTACCTGAAGCCCTAACACGAGTTCTGAATAAGGCCCTGAGAGTCTCAGTAACAAAGGTCTTCACACTATCCTTAGGTCATTTCCTGACACTATCCCTACATGTTAAACTGACACTGTCACTAGCTAATGTCCTGCCTCTTATGCTAACTGAAGCCCTTAGGTTGTGCCTGCCTCAGGCACTGAATTTAGTCCCAAGACCGTGAAACTGTCCCGAACTAAGGCCTAGATGCTCGTCCTACATCTGGCCCTGACACTGTCCCTAACTAAGGCCCTAACACTATTGCTAACTGAGGACCTGACACTGGACCTATCAGGGGCCCGCTACTCCTAACTAACGCCTTGACACTGTCCCTTACTTAGGCCCTGCTACCATCAATATCTAAAGTCCGAACATTATCCTGAGCTAATATCCTAACTCATCTCTTACCAAGGTCCTGAAACTCTCCCTAAGGAAGCCCTGATGCTCTCCCTAAGTGAGGCCTTGAGGCTGTCCCTAACAGAGGCCCTGATAATATCTTTAACATAGCCCCTGAGGCTGATCCTACCGTGGCTCTTATGTTGCTCCTAAGTCATGCCCTGACACTGTCCCTAGCTAAGGCCCTGACGCTAGGCCTCACTCAGGCCCTGTCGCTCTCCCTAAGTCAGGCTCTGACGCTGTCCCTACCCGAAGCCCTGACACTCACTGGTCCTTAATTAGGCCCTGATGCTCTAAGTAACTAAGGTCTTGACACTATCCCTAGGTCATTTCCTGACACTATCTCTAGATCTTAACCTAACCTTCTCTTTAGCTAATGTCGAGATTAGCGAAAGAGATTCTTTAGAACGAGATTCTTTCATCTTCTGAATATGGTTTTCTTAAAAACATAATTTGTAGGGCTTCCTTGGTGGCGCAGGGGTTGAGAGTCTGCCTGCCAATGCAGGGCACACGGGTTCGAGCCCCGGTCCGGGAAGATCCCACATGCCGCGGAGCAACTGGGCCCGTGAGCCACAATTGCTGAGCCTGCGCGTCTGGAGCCTGTGCTCCGCAACAAGAGAGGCTGCCATAGTGAGAAGCCCGCGCGCCGCGATGAAGAGTGGCCCCCACTTGCCGCAACTGGAGAAGGCCCTCGTGCAGAAACGAAGACCCAACACAGCCATAAATAAATTAAATAAATAAATAAATAATTAATTAAAAAAAAAAACAAAAAACTATTTTTTCAAAAAAAAAAAAAAAAACATAATTTGTAGAGTGTTACTAACTTTAAACAAAATGTGCTCAACTGCTGTGGAATATTCCTTCATAGGAGCGTGCATGGTTCACTTCTGCATCTGCTTGTGGTGGTGTTCAAGTTGCTTTCAGCTGTAGATCCTCTTATGCTAGCTAAATCTGTGATTCTGTCCCTAAATGAGGCCCTGAATTTAGGTCCGAGGCCGTGAACCTGTCCCTAACTGAGGCCTGGAGGCTCGTCCTAACACAGGTCCTGACACTGTCCCTAACTAAGGCCCTGACACTACACCTAACTCAGTCACTGACACTGTACCTAACAAAGGCTCTGATGCGGGGGGGATTAACCAAGATGGCGGAGTAGAAGGACGTCCTCTCACTCCCTCTTGCGAGAGCACCAGAATCAAAACTGGCTGCTGGACAATCATTGACAGGAAGACCCTGGACTTCACCAAGGAGGATACCCCACGTCCAAAGACAGAGGAGAAGCCACAGTGAGACGGTAAGTGGCGCGCAATCAGAGTAAAATCAAATCCCATACCTGCTGGGTGGGTGACTCACAGACTGGCGAACACTTATACCACAGAAGTCCACCCACTGGAGTGAAGGTTCTGAGCCCCACGTCAGGCTTCCCAACCTGAGGGTCTGGCTACGGGAGAAGGAATTCCTAGAGAATCAGGCCTTGAAGCCTAGTGGGAATTGATTGCAGGACTTTGACAGGACTGGGGGAAACAGAGACCCCACTCTTGGAGGGCACACACAAAGTAATGTGTGCATCGGGACCCAGGGGAAGGAGCAGTGACCCTGGGGGAGACTGAACCAGACCTACCTGCTGGTGTTGGGGGGTCTCCTGCAGAGGCGAGTTGTGGCTCTGTTTCATCGTGGGGATAAGGACACTGGCAGCCGAGGTTCTGGGAAGTTCTCCTTGGCGTGAGCCCTCCCAGAGTCTGCCATTAACCCCACCAAAGAGCACGTTTAGGCGCCAGTGTTGGGTTGCCTCAGGCAAAACAACCAACAGGGAGGGAACCCAGTCCCACCCATCAACAGTCAAGTGGATTAAGGTTTTACTGAGCTCTGACCGCCACAGCAACAGTCAGATCTACCCACCACCAGAGCCTCCCATCAAGCCTCTTAGATAGCCTCAACCACCAGAGGGCAGACAACAGAAGCAAGAAAAACTACAATCCTGCAGCCTGTGGACCAAAAACCACAGTTACAGAAAGATAGAGAAGATGAAAAGGCAGAGGGCTATGTACCAGATGAAGGAACAAGAAAAAAACCCAGAAAAACAACTAAATGAAGTGGAGATAGGCAACCTTCCAGAGAAAGAATTCAGAATAATGATAGTGAAGATGATCCAGGACCTCGGAATAAGAATGGAGGCAAAGATTGAGAAGATGCAAGAAATGATTAACAAAGACCTAGAAGAATTAAAGAACAAACAAACAGAGATGACCAATACAATAACTGAAATGAAAACTACACTAGAAGGAATCAATAGCAGAATAACTGAGGCAGAAGAACGGATAAGTGACCTGGAAGACAGAATGGTGGAATTCACTGCTGCGGAACAGACTAAAGAAAAAAGAATGAAAAGAAATGAAGACAGCCTAAGAGACCTCTGGGACAACATTAAACGCAACAACATTCGCATTATAGGGGTCCCAGAAGGAGAAGAGAGAGAGAAAGGACCAGAGAAAATATTTGAAGAGATTATAGTCAAAAACTTCCCTAACATGGGAAAGGAAATAGCCACCCAAGTCCAGGAAGCGCAGAGAGTCCCATACAGAATAAACCCAAGGAGAAACACGCCGAGACACATAGTAATCAAAGTGGCAAAAATTAAAGACAAAGAAAAATTATTGAAAGCAGCAAGGGGAAAACGACAAATAACATACAAGGGAACTCCCATAAGGTTAACAGCTGATTTCTCAGCAGAAACTCTGCAAGCCAGAAGGGAATGGCATGATATACTTAAAGTGATGAAAGGGAAGAACCTACAACCAAGATTACTATACCCGGCAAGGATCTCATTTAGATTTGATGGAGAAATCAAAAGCTTTACAGACAAGCAAAAGCTAATAGAATTCAGCACCACCAAACCAGCTCTACAACAAATGCTAAAGGAACTTCTCTAAGTGGGAAACACAAGAGAAGAAAAGGACCTACAAAAACAAACCCAAAACAATTAAGAAAATGGTCATAGGAACATACATATCGATAATTACCTTAAACGTGAATGGATTAAACGCCCCAACCAAAAGACATAGACTGGCTGAATGGATACAAAAACAAGACCCATATATATGCTGTCTACAAGAGACCCACTTTAGACCTAGGGACACATACAGACTGAAAGTGAGGGGATGGAAAAAGATATTCCATGCAAATGGAAATCAAAAGAAAGCTGGAGTAGCTATACTCATATCAGATAAAATAGACTTTAAAATAAAGAATGTTACAAGAGACAAGGAAGGACACTACATAATGATCCAGGGATCAATCCAAGAAGAAGATATAACAATTATAAATATATATGCACCCAACATAGGAGCACCTCAATACATAAGGCAACTGCTAACAGCTCTAAAAGAGGAAATCGACAGTAACACAATAATAGTGGGGGACTTTAACACTTCACTTACACCAATGGACAGATCATCCAAAATGAAAATAAATAAGGAAACAGAAGCTTTAAATGACACAATAGACCAGATAGATTTAATTGATATATATAGGACATTCCATCCAAAAACAGCAGATTACATGTTCTTCTCAAGTGTGCACGGAACATTCTCCAGGATAGATCACATCTTGGGTCACAAATCAAGCCTCAGTAAATTTAAGAAAATTGAAATCATACCAAGCATCTTTTCTGACCACAACGCTATGAGATTAGAAATGAATTACAGGGAAAAAAACGTAAAAAAGACAAACACATGGAGGCTAAACAATACGTTACTAAATAACCAAGAGATCACTGAAGAAATCAAAGAGGAAATCAAAAAATACCTAGAGACAAATGACAATGAAAACACGACGACCCAAAACCTATGGGATGCAGCAAAAGCGGTTCTAAGAGGGAAGTTTATAGCTATACAAGCCTACCTAAAGAAACAAGAAAAATCTCAAGTAAACAATCGAGCCTTACACCTAAAGAAACTAGAGAAAGAAGAACAAACAAAACCCAAAGTTAGCAGAAGGAAAGAAATCATAAAGATCAGAGCAGAAATAAATGAAATAGAAACAAAGAAAACAATAGCAAAGATCAATAAAACTAAAAGTTGGTTCTTTGAGAAGATAAACAAAATTGATAAGCCATTAGCCAGACTCATCAAGAAAAAGAGGGAGAGGACTCAAATCAATAAAATCAGAAATGAAAAAGGAGAAGTTACAACAGACACCGCAGAAATACAGAACATCCTAAGAGACTACTATAAGCAACTTTATGCCAATAAAATGGACAACCTGGAAGAAATGGACAAATTCTTAGAAAGGTATAACCTTCCAAGACTGAATCAGGAGGAAACAGAAAATATGAACAGACCAATCACAAGTAATGAAATTGAAACTGTGATTAAAAATCTTCCAACAAACAAAAGTCCAGGACCAGATGGCTTCACAGGTGAATTCTATCAAACATTTAGAGAAGAGCTAATACCCATCCTTCTCAAACTCTTCCAAAAAATTGCAGAGGAAGGAACACTCCCAAACTCATTCTATGAAGCCACCATCACCCTGATACCAAAACCAGACACAGACACTACAAAAAAAGAAAATTACAGACCAATATCACTGATGAATATAGATGCAAAAATCCTCAACAAAATACTAGCAAACAGAATCCAACAACACATTAAAAGGATCATACACCACGACCAAGTGGGATTTATCCCAGGGATGCAAGGATTCTTCAATATACGCAAATCAATCAATGTGATACACCATATTAACAAATTGAAGAATAAAAACCATATGATCCTCTCAATAGATGCAGAAAAAGCTTTTGACAAAATTCAACACCCATTCCTTATAAAAAC
Organism: Balaenoptera physalus; assembly: GCF_965194825.1. NCBI lineage: Eukaryota > Metazoa > Chordata > Mammalia > Artiodactyla > Balaenopteridae > Balaenoptera > Balaenoptera physalus. Next base: position 497,918 of record NW_028126134.1, on the reverse strand, counting down.
TCTCCAGAAAGTGGGCATAGAGGGAACCTACCTCAACATAATAAAGGCCATATATGACAAACCCACAGCAAACATCATTCTCAATGGTGAAAAACTGAAAGCATTTCCTCTAAGATCAGGAACGAGACAAGGATGTCCACTCTCACCACTATTATTCAACATACTTCTGGAAGTCCTAGCCACGGCAATCAGAGAAGAAAAAGAAATAAAAGGAATACAAATTGGAAAAGAGGAAGTAAAACTGTCACTGTTTGCGGATGACATGATACTATACATAGAGAATCCTAAAACTGCCACCAGAAAACTGCTAGAGCTAATTAATGAATATGGTAAAGTTGCAGGATACAAAATTAATGCACAGAAATCTCTTGCATTCCTATACACTAATGATGAAAAATCTGAAAGAGAAATTATGGAAACACTCCCATTTACCATTGCAACAAAAAGAATAAAATACCTAGGAATAAACCTACCTAGGGAGACAAAAGACCTGTATGCAGAAAACTATAAGACACTGATGAAAGAAATTAAAGATGATACCAACAGATGGAGAGATATACCATGTTCTTGGATTGGAAGAATCAACATTGTGAAAATGAGTATACTACCCAAAGCAATCTACAGATTCAATGCAATCCCTATCAAATTACCAATGGCATTTTTTACGGAGCTAGAACAAATCATCTTAAAATTTGTATGGAGACACAAAAGACCCCGAATAGCCAAAGCAGTCTTGAGGCAAAAAAATGGAGCTGGAGGAATCAGACTCCCTGACTTCAGACTATACTACAAAGCTACAGTAATCAAGACAATATGGTACTGGCACAAAAACAGAAACATAGATCAATGGAACAAGATAGAAAGCCCAGAGATTAACCCACGCACCTATGGTCAACTAATCTATGACAAAGGAGGCAAAGATATACAATGGAGAAAAGACAGTCTCTTCAATAAGTGGTGCTGGGAAAACTGGACAGCTACATGTAAAAGAATGAAATTAGAATACTCCCTAACACCATACACAAAAATAAACTCAAAATGGATTAGAGACCTAAATATAAGACTGGACACTATAAAACTCTTAGAGGAAAACATAGGAAGAACACTCTTTGACATAAATCACAGCAAGATCTTTTTTGATCCACCTCCTAGAGTAATGGAAATAAAAACAAAAATAAACAAGTGGGACCTAATGAAACTTCAAAGCTTTTGCACAGCAAAGGAAACCATAAACAAGACGAAAAGACAACCCTCAGAATGGGAGAAAATATTTGCAAACGAATCAACGGACAAAGGATTAATCTCCAAAATACATAAACAGCTCATTCAGCTCAATATCAAAGAAACAAACACCCCAATCCAAAAATGGGCAGAAGACCTAAATAGACATTTCTCCAAAGAAGACATACAGACGGCCACGAAGCACATGAAAAGATGCTCAACATCACTAATTATTAGAGAAATGCAAATCAAAACTACAATGAGGTATCACCTCACTCCTGTTAGAATGGGCATCATCAGAAAATCTACAAACAACAAATGCTGGAGAGGGTGTGGAGAAAAGGGAACCCTCCTGCACTGTTGGTGGGAATGTAAATTGATACAGCCACTATGGAGAACAATATGGAGGTTCCTTAAAAAACTAAAAATAGAATTACCATATGACCCAGCAATCCCACTACTGGGCATATACCCAGAGAAAACCGTAATTCAAAAAGACACATGCACCCGAATGTTCATTGCAGCAGTATTTACAATAGCCAGGTCATGGAAGCAACCTAAATGCCCATCAACAGACGAATGGATAAAGAAGATGTGGTACATATATACAATGGAATATTACTCAGCCATAAAAAGGAACGAAATTGAGTCATTTGTTGAGACGTGGATGGATCTAGAGACTGTCATACAGAGTGAAATAAGTAAGAAAGAGAAAAACAAATATCGTATATTAATGCATGTGTGTGGAACCTAGAAAAATGGTACAGATGAGCCAGTTTGCAGGGCAGAAGTTGAGACAAAGATGTAGAGAATGGACATATGGACACCAAGGGGGGAAAACTGCAGTGAGGTGGGGATGGTGGTGTGCTGAATTGGGCGATTGGGATTGAAATGTATACGCTGATGTGTATAAAATTGATGCCTAATAAGAACCTGCAGTATAAAAAAACAAACAAAACAACTAATACTAAACTTTCATTGGGTTATTTGTATGGAAATATGTTAATATAAATGTCTCAGACATTACATGAAATTTCTAAAAATCTTATATTTGTATTTGTATGGAAATATGTATGGAAATATGTTAATATAAATGTTTCAGACATTACATGAAATTTCTAAAAATCTTATATTTGTATTTGTATGGAAATATGTATGGAAATATGTTAATATAAATGTTTCAGACATTACATGAAATTACTAAAAATCTTATATGTTCTGGTATAATGTTATAAGTAATAATCCTAGTTATTACTTTAAAATGTATATCTCAGAAATAACTAATTTTCTTCTAAACTGCATTATTATGAACTTTCATCAAATCTTTTACCGTGGTCATTTTTAAGTCTTTTGTCATTTACAGACAGTTCTGGGTGTACTCTGATGATTTTGCAAATATGTTCCTATAAAAGGGTTTCATCTTCAAGAAATTCATGGAAAAGACTCTGACAAGTACAGGTTTCTGGTAACTGACTGTACTGCTGAACTGAATGAATAAGCATTTTCAGAACTCTAATGAAAAAATGATGAACTCATAAAAGTGCTAACAAAAGATCAAGATAAAAAAAAAAACAACAATTAATTACATGGGACTGAGTGAACTGATGAGGATGAGTATAATTTTTGTGACTTTCTGTCTGAATTTAAAAAAAAAAAAAAATCCCACAAGGACTCAGAGGCAGGGAATATACAAATCAATGTTCACTGCAAAGTAAAGAAGCTGTTAGAGTGGAGGATTACTGGACTGAATGGCAATATTATGACATAGTATGAGTGTGTTTCATGTTTGGTAATTGCAATCATTGTTGCTTTTGTTGTGGTCATCCATGTACAATGCTTGGTGTCAGTCTATTTATCTCTTGTAAAAATAAAATGCAGTGTGTGTGTGTGTGGAAAAAAAAAATAAAAATAAAAAAATAAAGTAAAAAAAAAAAAAAAAAAAAAGAAAAAGGGCTCTGATGCTAGTCCTAACTTAGGCCTGACACTGCCTCTAACTAAGGCCCTGCTGCCGTCAATATCTGAACACCTGACATTATCCGGAGCTAATATCCTGACCCATGTCTTACCAAGGTCCTGAAACTTTCCCAAAGTAAGCCCTGACGCTGTCCCTAAGTGAGACCTTGAGGCTGTCCCTAACAGAGGCCCTGATAATATCGTTCACGAAGACCCTAATGCTGATCCTACAGAGGCCTTTCTGCTGCTCCTAAGTCATGCCCTGATACTGTCCCTTACTCAGGCCCCAAAGATAGGCCTCACTTAGGCCCCGTTGCTGTACCTTAGTTAGGCTCTGACGCTGTCCGTACATCAAGCCCTGGCACTGGTCCTGATTAAGGCCCTCACGCTGCTGCTAACTAAGGCCCTGATGCTCTCAATGACTAAGGTCTTCTCGTTATCCCTTGGTCATTTCCTTTCACTATCTCTGGCCTGGAACCTGACTCTGTCCCGAGATAATCTCCTGCATCTTATGCTGACTGAAACCCTAATGCTCTCCCTAACTAAGGCCCTGACTACTCCTAACTAAGGCCATGACACTGTCTCTAACAAAGGCCCAGAATCTGTCCCTAATATAGGCCCTGATGCCAGCAATAACTAAAATCCTGACACTCTCCTGAGATAATACCCTGACCCATTTCTAACCAAGGTCTTGACACTCTCCCTAAGAAAGCCCTGTCGCTGTCTTTAAGTGAAGACCTGAGGCTGTCCGTAACTCAGGCCCTGAAGCTTTCCCTAACTGAGGCCTTGACGCTGTGACTAACTAGGGCTCTGGTCATCTTTAACTAAGAGCCTAAAGCTGATCCAACAAAGGCACTGATGCTGCTCCTAAGTCACTCCCTGACAGTGTCCCCAGCTGAGGGCCTGACATTAGGCCTCACTCAGACCCTGTCGCTCTCCCTAAGTCAGGCCCTGATACTGTCCCTACCTGAAGCCCTAACACTGGTTCTGAATAAGGCCCTGATATTCTCAGTAACAAAGGTCTTCACACTATCCTTAGGTCATTTCCTGACACGAATCCTAGCCTTCACCCTAACCCTGTCCCGAGCTAATATCCTACCTCTTATGCTAACTAAAGACCTTATGCTGTGCCTACCTCAGGCACTGAATCTGGTCCCAAGACCGCTAGACTGACCATCACTAGGCTCCATGCCCTTATCGTCACAATGTTCCGTGACCACTGTCATCACAATGCTCCACGCCCTTATCATCAAAATGCCCCAAGACCCCTGTCATCACAATGCTCCATGACCCCCGTCATCACAATGCTCCATAGCGCTTTTCATCACAATCCTCCATGACCACTTTCATCACAATGCTCCATGAACATTTTCATCACAATGCTCCATGACCACTTTCATCACAATGCCCCATGAATTCTGTCATCACAATGCTACATACCATTGTCATCACAATGCTCCATACCCCATGTCATCACATTGGCCCATGACCCTTGTCTCACAATGTTCCATGCTCTTGTGATCACAATGCTCCATGCCCCCTGTCATCACAATGCTCCATGACCCCGGTCATCACAATGCTCCATTACCCTTGTCATCACAATGCTCCAGGTCCCCTGTCATTCACAAAGCCAAATGACACCTGTCATCACAATGCTTCATGGCCCTTGTCCTCACAATGCCCCATGACACCTGTCATCAAATTGCTCCATGTCCCCGTTTATCACAATGCTCTAAATTACCCCTGTAATCACAGTGCTCCATAACCCTTTTCCTCACAATGCTCCATGCCCCTTTTCATCACAATGAGCCATGAAAACTTTCATCAGAATGCTCCATTACCCCTGTCTCATGTCCCCTTTCATCACAATGCATCACAATTACCACTGTAATCACAGTGCTCCATAACTCCTTTCATCACAGTGCTCCATGCCCCCTGTCATCGCAATGCTCCATGACCCCTTTCATCACAATGCTCCATTAATCCTTTCATCGCACTGCTCTATGACTTTTGTCATCACAATGCTCCATGCCCTTCTCATCACAATGCTCCATGGCCTTTGTCATCACAATGCTCCATGTTCAATGTAATCACATTGCTCCACGACCTCTGTCATCACAATGTTCCATGAGACATTTCATAACAAAGCTCCATGACACTTGTCATCACAATGCTCCATGGCGCTTTGCATCACAATGCTCCATGACCACATTCAGCACAGGGGTCCATGACCCTTTTCATCACAATATTCCATTGCCCTTGCCATCACAATGCCCCATGGCGCTTGTCATCACAATGCTCCATGACCCCTTGTCATCACAATGCCCCATGGCCCCTTTCATCACAATGCTCCCAGACGTCTTTCATCACAATGCTCCATGACCACTTTCATCACAATGCTCCATGTGCCCTGTTCATCACAATGCTCCATGACCCCTTTTCATCACAATGCTCCATGACCATTTTCATCACAAGGCTCCATGCCCTTATCATCACAGTGCTCCATGAACCCTTTCATCACAATGCTCCATGGCCCTTCTCATCACAATGCCCCATTACCCCTTCCATCACAATGCTCCATGACCCCTTTCATCAAAATGCGCCATGAACATTGTCATAACAAAGCTCCATGACCACGTTCATCACAATGCTCCATGACCGCTTTCCTCACAATGATCCTTGGCGCTTGTCATCACAATGCTCCATGATCCCTGTAATCATAATGATCCTTGACCCCTTTCATGACAATGCTCCATTACCCCACTAATCACAATGATCCATGGTGATTGTCATCACAATGCTCCATGACACTTGTCATCACAATGCTCCAGGTCGTTGTAATCACAATGTTCCATGACCCCTTTCAACACAAAGCTCCAAGATCCCTGTCATCACAATGCCCCATGACTCCTATCATCACAATGCTCCATGGCACTTGTCATCACAATGCTCCATAGGGCTTTTCATCACTATCCTCCATGACCACTTTCATCACAATGCTCCATGACCATTTTCATCACAATTCTCCATGACCCCGGTCATCACAATTCTCCATGGCCTTGTCATCACAATGCTCCATGCACTTGTCATCACAATTCTCCATGACCCTTGTCGTCACAGTGCCCCATGGCGCTTGTCATCACAATGATCTAGAGCCTTAGTTCCTGAGTTGGGAGTAGTATCATTGCCTCAATTAGGGAAAATGTCAGTGACTGAGTTGGGGGTAGTGTGAGGGCCCTTGTGAGAGACACTGTCAGTGCCTGAGTTAGGTGTAGTGTCAGGGTTTTAGTTACGTACACTGTCAGTGCATGAGTTGGGAATAGTGTCCGGGCCTTAGTTATGGACTGTGTCATTGCCTGTGTTAGGAGTAGTGTCAGGGCCTTAGTTAGGAGTAGCATCAGTGTCTTCGTTAGGTATTGTATCAGCGCCTCAGTTAGGAATAGATTCAGGGCCTTATTTTGGGACAGTGTCAGTGCCTGAGTTAGGAGTTTTCTCGGCGTTAGTTAGGGACCTTTTCAGGGCCTGAGTTAGGAGTAATGTCAGGGCCTTCCTTAGGTATTGTATCAGTGCTGAGTTAGGAATAGTGTCAAGGCCTTAGTTAGGGACATTGTCAGGGCATGATTTAGGAGTAGTGTTAGGGTGTGAGTCATGAACAGTGTCAGGGCCTTAGTTAGTGACAGTGTCAGTTCCTGAGTTAGGAGAAGAGTCAGGGCCTAAGTTAGGGACAGTGCCAGTGCTGAGTTCGTAGTAGTATCAGGGCCTTAGTTAGAGACATTGTCAGGGCCTGCGTTATGAGTTGTGTCAGAGGATTTGTTAGGGACAGTGTCAGTGCCTGAGTTAAGAGTGGCGTCACAGCTTTAGTTAGGGCCAGTGTCAGGGCCTTAGTTAAGACCAGTGTCAGGGCCTATGATAGGAATGAGATCAGGGCCTGTGTTACAAGCAGTGTCAGGGCCTTAGTTAAGGGCAGTGTCAGGGCCTGAGTCCTGACTTATTCCTAACTTTCCTCACTAAGGATTCTTGACACTACTGCTAATTCAGGTCCTGATAATATCCCTTACTAAGGCCCTGACCCTTTCCCTGGCTAAGGCCCTGAACTTCTCCTAAGTCAGGCCCTGATACTGTCCCTAACAATGGCCCTGACACTACACCTAACTTAGGCCCCGAAATGATACCTAACAAAGGCTCTGTTGCTAGTCCAAACTAAAGCCAAAAAATTGGTCTTAAATAAGGCCTTGACACTAATCCTAACTCAGGACCTAACACTGTCCCTAGCTAAGGCCCTGACAGTACGCCTAACTCAGGCCCTCATACGATTCCTAACAATGGCTCTGATGCTAGTCCAAACTAAGGCCCTGAAATAGGTCCTAAATAAGGCCTTGACACGAATCGTAACTCAGGCCCTAGCACTGTCCCTAACTAGGTCTCTGACAGTACACCTAACTCAGACCCTGACACGGGCCCTAAGCAAGGCCCTGACACTACTCCTAACTCAGTCCCTTACACTGTACCTAACAAAGTCACTGATGCTAGGCCTAACTCAGGCCCTGAAACCGTCTGTAACTAAGGCCCTGCTGCCCTCAGTATGTAAAGTCCTGACATTATCCTGAGCTAATATCCTGACCTATACCTTTCCAAAGTCCTGAAACTGTCCCAAAGTAAGCCCTGACGCTGTCCGTAAGTGAAGACCTGAGGCTGTCCCTAACTCAGGCCCTGAAGCTTTCCTTAACTGAAGCCTTGAAGCTGTGACTAACTCAGTCCCTGATCATGTATTTCACGAAGACCTTAAAGCTGATCCAGCAAAGACGCTGATGCTGCTCCAAAGTCATGCCCTGACAGTGTGCCCAGCAAAGGGCCTGACGCTAGGCCTCACTCAGGCCCTGTCGCTCTCCCGAAGTCAGGCCCTGACACTGTCACTAACTAAGGCCCTGACTCTACTCCTAACTCAGTCCCGTACATTGTACCTAACAAAGGCTCTGATGCTAGTCGTAACTCAGGGCCTGACACTTTCTCTAACTAAGGGCTGCTGCCATCAATATCTAAAGTCCTGACATTATCCGGAGCTAATATCCTGACCCATGTCTTACCAAGGTCCTGAAACTGTCCCAAGGTAAGCCCTGATGCTGTCCCTAAGTGAGGCCCTGCAGCTTTCCCTAACTAACTCAGGCCTTGATGCTGTGACTAACTCAGACCCTGGTCATGTCTTTAACTAAGACCCTAAGGCTGATCCAACAGAAGCCCTGAGGCTGCTCCTAAGTCATGCCCTGACAGTGTCCCCAGCTAAGGGTCTGATGCTAGGCCTCACTCAGACCCTATCGCTCTCCCTAAGTCAGGCTCTGATGCTGTCCCTACCTGAAGCCCTAACACGGGTTCTGAATAAGGCCCTGAGAGTCTCAGTAACAAAGGTCTTCACACTATCCTTAGGTCATTTCCTGACACTATCCCTACATGTTAAACTGACACTGTCACTAGCTAATGTCCTGCCTCTTATGCTAACTGAAGCCCTTAGGTTGTGCCTGCCTCAGGCACTGAATTTAGTCCCAAGACCGTGAAACTGTCCCGAACTAAGGCCTAGATGCTCGTCCTACATCTGGCCCTGACACTGTCCCTAACTAAGGCCCTAACACTATTGCTAACTGAGGACCTGACACTGGACCTATCAGGGGCCCGCTACTCCTAACTAACGCCTTGACACTGTCCCTTACTTAGGCCCTGCTACCATCAATATCTAAAGTCCGAACATTATCCTGAGCTAATATCCTAACTCATCTCTTACCAAGGTCCTGAAACTCTCCCTAAGGAAGCCCTGATGCTCTCCCTAAGTGAGGCCTTGAGGCTGTCCCTAACAGAGGCCCTGATAATATCTTTAACATAGCCCCTGAGGCTGATCCTACCGTGGCTCTTATGTTGCTCCTAAGTCATGCCCTGACACTGTCCCTAGCTAAGGCCCTGACGCTAGGCCTCACTCAGGCCCTGTCACTCTCCCTAAGTCAGGCTCTGACGCTGTCCCTACCCGAAGCCCTGACACTCACTGGTCCTTAATTAGGCCCTGATGCTCTAAGTAACTAAGGTCTTGACACTATCCCTAGGTCATTTCCTGACACTATCCCTAGATCTTAACCTAACCTTCTCTTTAGCTAATGTCGAGATTAGCTAAAGAGATTCTTTAGACCGAGATTCTTTCATCTTCTGAATATGGTTTTCTTAAAAACATCATTTGTATTGTGTTACTAACTTTAAACAAAATGTACTCAACTGCTGTGGAATATTCCTTCATAGGAGCGTGCATGGTTCACTTCTGCATCTGCTTGTGGTGGTGTTCAAGTTGTTTTCAGCTGTAGATCCTCTTATGCTAGCTAAATCTGTGATTCTGTCCCGAAATGAGGCCCTGAATTTAGGTCCGATGCCGTGAACCTGTCCCTAACTGAGGCCTGGAGGCTCGTCCTAACGCAGGTCCTGACACTGTCCCTAACTAAGGCCCTGACACTACACCTAACTCAGTCACTGACACTGTACCTAACAAAGGCTCTGATGCTAGTCCTAACTTAGGCCTGACACTGCCTCTAACTAAGGCCCTGCTGCCGTCAATATCGGAACACCTGACATTATCCGGAGCTAATATCCTGACCCATGTCTTACCAAGGTCCTGAAACTTTCCCAAAGTAAGCCCTGACGCTGTCCCTAAGTGAGACCTTGAGGCTGTCCCTAACAGAGGCCCTGATAATATCTTTCACGAAGACCCTAATGCTGATCCTACAGAGGCCTTTCTGCTGCTCCTAAGTCATGCCCTGATACTGTCCCTTACTCAGGCCCCAAAGATAGGCCTCACTTAGGCCCTGTTGCTGTACCTTAGTTAGGCTCTGACGCTGTCCGTACATCAAGCCCTGGCACTGGTCCTGATTAAGGCCCTCACGCTGCTGCTAACTAAGGCCCTGATGCTCTCAATGACTAAGGTCTTCTCGTTATCCCTTGGTCATTTCCTTTCACTATCTCTGGCCTGGAACCTGACTCTGTCCCGAGAGAATCTCCTGCATCTTATGCTGACTGAAACCCTAATGCTCTCCCTAACTAAGGCCCTGACTACTCCTAACTAAGGCCATGACACTGTCTCTAACAAAGGCCCAGAATGTGTCTCTAATATAGGCCCTGCTGCCAGCAATAACTAAAATCCTGACACTCTCCTGAGATAATATCCTGACCCATTTCTAACCAAGGTCTTGACACTCTCCCTAAGAAAGCCCTGTCGCTGTCTTTAAGTGAAGACCTGAGGCTGTCCGTAACTCAGGCCCTGAAGCTTTCCCTAACTGAGGCCTTGACGCTGTGACTAACTAGGGCTCTGGTCATCTTTAACTAAGAGCCTAAAGCTGATCCAACAAAGGCACTGATGCTGCTCCTAAGTCACTCCCTGACAGTGTCCCCAGCTGAGGGCCTGACATTAGGCCTCACTCAGACCCTGTCGCTCTCTCTAAGTCAGGCCCTGATACTGTCCGTACCTGAAGCTCTAACACTGGTTCTGAATAAGGCCCTGATAGTCTCAGTAACAAAGGTCTTCACACTATCCTTAGGTCATTTCCTGACACGAATCCTAGCCTTCACCCTAACCCTGTCCCGAGCTAATATCCTACCTCTTATGCTAACTAAAGACCTTATGCTGTGCCTACCTCAGGCACTGAATTTAGTCCCAAGACCGCTAGACTGTCTCTCACTAGGCTCCATGCCCTTATCGTCACAATGTTCCGTGACCACTGTCATCACAATGCTCCCCGCCCTTATCATCAAAATGCCCCAAGACCCCTGTCATCACAATGCTCCATGACCCCCGTCATCACAATGCTCCATAGCGCTTTTCATCACAATCCTCCATGACCACTTTCATCACAATGCTCCTTGACCATTTTCATCACAATGCTCCATGACCACTTTCATCACAATGCCCCATGAACTGTGTCATCACAATGCTACATACCATTGTCATCACAATGCTCCATACCCCATGTCATCACATTGGCCCATGACCCTTGTCTCACAATGTTCCATGCTCTTGTGATCACAATGCTCCATGCCCCCTGTCATCACAATGCTCCATGACCCCGGTCATCACAATGCTCCATTACCCTTGTCATCACAATGCTCCAGGTCCCCTGTCATTCACAAAGCCAAATGACACCTGTCATCACAATGCTTCATGGCCCTTGTCCTCACAATGCCCCATGACACCTGTCATCAAATTGCTCCATGTCCCCGTTTATCACAATGCTCTAAATTACCCCTGTAATCACACTGCTCCATAACCCTTTTCCTCACAATGCTCCATGCCCCTTTTCATCACAATGAGCCATGAAAACTTTCATCAGAATGCTCCATTACCCCTGTCTCATGTCCCCTTTCATCACAATGCATCACAATTACCACTGTAATCACAGTGCTCCATAACTCCTTTCATCACAGTGCTCCATGCCCCCTGTCATCGCAATGCTCCATGACCCCTTTCATCACAATGCTCCATTAATCCTTTCATCGCACTGCTCTATGACTTTTGTCATCACAATGCTCCATGCCCTTCTCATCACATTGCTCCATGGCCTTTGTCATCACAATGCTCCATGTTCAATGTAATCACAGTGCTCCACGACCTCTGTCATCACCATGTTCCATGAGACATTTCATCACAAAGCTCCATGACACTTGTCATCACAATGCTCCATGGCGCTTTGCATCACAATGCTCCATGACCACATTCAGCACAGGAGTCAATGACCCTTTTCATCACAATATTCCATTGCCCTTGCCATCACAATGCCCCATGGCGCTTGTCATCACAATGCTCCATGACCCCTTGTCATCACAATGCTCCATGACCATTTTCATCACAAGGCTCCATGCCCTTATCATCACAGTGCTCCATGAACCCTTTCATCACAATGCTCCATGGCCCTTCTCATCACAATGCCCCATGACCCCTTCCATCACAATTCTCCGTGACCCCTTTCATCAAAATGCGCCATGAACATTGTCATAACAAAGCTCCATGACCACGTTCATCACAATGCTCCATGACCGCTTTCCTCACAATGATCCTTGGCGCTTTCATCACAATGCTCCATGATCCCTGTAATCATAATGATCCTTGACCCCTTTCATGACAATGCTCCATTACCCCACTAATCACAATGATCCATGGTGATTGTCATCACAATGTTCCATGACCCCTTTCACCACAAAGCTCCAAAATCCCTGTCATCACAATGCCCCATGACTCCTATCATCACAATGCTCCATGGAACTTGTCATCACAATGCTCCATGAACCCTGTCATAACAATGCTCCATGACCCCTGTCATCACAATGCTCCATAGCACTTTTCATCACTATCCTCCATGACCACTTTCATCACAATGCTCCATGACCATTTTCATCACAATGCTCCATGACCACTTTTATCACAATGCCCCATGAACTCTGTCATCACAATGCTCCATGGCCCTTGTCATCACAATTCTCCATGACCCCGGTCATCACAATTCTCCATGGCCTTGTCATCACAATGCTCCATGCACTTGTCATCACAATTCTCCATGACCCTTGTCGTCACAATGCTCCATGGCGCTTGTCATCACAATGATCCAGAGCCTTAGTTCCTGAGTTGGGAGTAGTATCATTGCCTCAATTAGGGAAAATGTCAGTGACTGAGTTGGGGGAAGTGTGAGGGCCCTTGTGAGGGACACTGTCAGTGCCTGAGTTAGGTGTAGTGTCAGGGTTTTAGTTACGTACACTGTCAGTGCATGAGTTGGGAATAGTGTCAGGGCCTTAGTTATGGACTGTGTCATTGCCTGAGTTAGGAGTAGTGTCAGGGCCTTAGTTAGGAGTAGCATCAGTGTCTTCGTTAAGTATTGTATCAGCGCCTCAGTTAGGAATAGATTCAGGGCCTTATTTTGGGACAGTGTCAGTGCCTGAGTTAAGACTTTTGTCGGCGTTAGTTAGGGACCTTTTCAGGGCCTGAGTTAGGAATAATGTCAGGGCCTTCCTTAGGTATTGTATCAGTGCCTGAGTTAGGAATAGTGTCAAGGCCTTAGTTAGGGACATTGTCAGGGCATGATTTAGGAGTAGTGTTAGGGTGTGAGTTATGAACAGTGTCAGGGCCTTAGTTAGTGATAGTGTCAGTTCCTGAGTTAGGAGTAGAGTCAGGGCCTAAGTTAGGGACAGTGCCAGTGCTGAGTTCGTAGTAGTATCAGGGCCTTAGTTAGAGACAGTGTCAGGGCCTGAGTTACGAGTAGTGTCAGAGGCTTTGTTAGGGACAGTGTCAGGGCCTGAGTTAAGAGTGGCGTCACAGCTTTAGTTAGGGCCAGTGGCAGGGCCTTAGTTAAGGACAGTATCAGGGCCTGAGTCCTGACTTATTCCTAACTTTCCTCACTAAGGATTTTTGACACTACTGCTAATTCAGGTCCTGATAATATCCCTTACTAAGGCCCTGACCCTTTCCCTGGCTAAGGCCCTGAACTTCTCCTAAGTCAGGCCCTGATACTGTCCCTAACAATGGCCCTGACACTACACCTAACTTAGGCCCCGAAATGATACCTAACAAAGACTCTGTTGCTAGTCCAAACTAAAGCCCTAAAATTGGTCTTAAAGAAGGCCTTGACACTAATCCTAACTCAGGCCCTAACACTGTCCCTAGCTAAGACCCTGACAGTACGCCTAACTCAGGCCCTCATACGATTCCTAACAATGGCTCTGATGCTAGTCCAAACTAAGGCCCTGAAATTGGTCCTAAATAAGGCCTTGACACGAATCGTAACTCAGGCCCTAGCACTGTCCCTAACTAGGTCTCTGACAGTACACCTAACTCAGACCCTGACACTGGCCCTAAGCAAGGCCCTGACACTACTCCTAACTCAGTCCCTTACACTGTACCTAACAAAGTCACTGATGCTAGTCCTAACTCAGGCCCTGAAACCGTCTGTAACTAAGGCCCTGCTGCCATCAGTATGTAAAGTCCTGACATTATCCTGAGCTAATATACTGACCTATGTCTTTCCAAGGTCCTGAAACTGTCCCAAAGTAAGCCCTGACGCTGTCCGTAAGTGAAGACCTGAGGCTGTCCCTAACTCAGGCCCTGAAGCTTTCCTTAACTGAAGCCTTGAAGCTGTGACTAACTCAGGCCCTGATCATGTATTTCACGAAGACCTTAAAGCTGATCCAGCAAAGACGCTGATGCTGCTCCAAAGTCATGCCCTGACAGTGTGCCCAGCAAAGGGCCTGACGCTAGGCCTCACTCAGGCCCTGTCGCTCTCCCGAAGTCAGGCCCTGACACTGTCACTAACTAAGGCCCTGACTCTACTCCTAACTCAGTCCCGTACATTGTACCTAACAAAGGCTCTGATGCTAGTCGTAACTCAGGGCCTGACACTGTCTCTAACTAAGGGCTGCTGCCATCAATATCTAAAGTCCTGACATTATCCGGAGCTAATATCCTGACCCATGTCTTACCAAGGTCCTGAAACTGTCCCAAAGTAAGCCCTGACGCTGTCCCTAAGTGAGGCCCTGCAGCTTTCCCTAACTAACTCAGGCCTTGATGCTGTGACTAACTCAGACCCTGGTCACGTCTTTAACTAAGACCCTAAGGCTGATCCAACAGAAGCCCTGAGGCTGCTCCTAAGTCATTCCCTGACAGTGTCCCCAGCTAAGGGTCTGATGCTAGGCCTCACTCAGACCCTATCGCTCTCCCTAAGTCAGGCTCTGATGCTGTCCCTACCTGAAGCCCTAACACGGGTTCTGAATAAGGCCCTGAGAGTCTCAGTAACAAAGGTCTTCACACTATCCTTAGGTCATTTCCTGACACTATCCCTACATGTTAAACTGACACTGTCACTAGCTAATGTCCTGCCTCTTATGCTAACTGAAGCCCTTAGGTTGTGCCTGCCTCAGGCACTGAATTTAGTCCCAAGACCGTGAAACTGTCCCGAACTAAGGCCTAGATGCTCGTCCTACATCTGGCCCTGACACTGTCCCTAACTAAGGCCCTAACACTATTGCTAACTGAGGACCTGACACTGGACCTATCAGGGGCCCGCTACTCCTAACTAACGCCTTGACACTGTCCCTTACTTAGGCCCTGCTACCATCAATATCTAAAGTCCGAACATTATCCTGAGCTAATATCCTAACTCATCTCTTACCAAGGTCCTGAAACTCTCCCTAAGGAAGCCCTGATGCTCTCCCTAAGTGAGGCCTTGAGGCTGTCCCTAACAGAGGCCCTGATAATATCTTTAACATAGCCCCTGAGGCTGAGCCTACCGTGGCTCTTATGTTGCTCCTAAGTCATGCCCTGACACTGTCCCTAGCTAAGGCCCTGACGCTAGGCCTCACTCAGGCCCTGTCGCTCTCCCTAAGTCAGGCTCTGACGCTGTCCCTACCCGAAGCCCTGACACTCACTGGTCCTTAATTAGGCCCTGATGCTCTAAGTAACTAAGGTCTTGACACTATCCCTAGGTCATTTCCTGACACTATCCCTAGATCTTAACCTAACCTTCTCTTTAGCTAATGTCGAGATTAGCTAAAGAGATTCTTTAGACCGAGATTCTTTCATCTTCTGAATATGGTTTTCTTAAAAACATCATTTGTATTGTGTTACTAACTTTAAACAAAATGTACTCAACTGCTGTGGAATATTCCTTCATAGGAGCGTGCATGGTTCACTTCTGCATCTGCTTGTGGTGGTGTTCAAGTTGTTTTCAGCTGTAGATCCTCTTATGCTAGCTAAATCTGTGATTCTGTCCCGAAATGAGGCCCTGAATTTAGGTCCGAGGCCGTGAACCTGTCCCTAACTGAGGCCTGGAGGCTCGTCCTAACGCAGGTCCTGACACTGTCCCTAACTAAGGCCCTGACACTACACCTAACTCAGTCACTGACACTGTACCTAACAAAGGCTCTGATGCTAGTCCTAACTTAGGCCTGACACTGCCTCTAACTAAGGCCCTGCTGCCGTCAATATCGGAACACCTGACATTATCCGGAGCTAATATCCTGACCCATGTCTTACCAAGGTCCTGAAACTTTCCCAAAGTAAGCCCTGACGCTGTCCCTAAGTGAGACCTTGAGGCTGTCCCTAACAGAGGCCCTGATAATATCTTTCACGAAGACCCTAATGCTGATCCTACAGAGGCCTTTCTGCTGCTCCTAAGTCATGCCCTGATACTGTCCCTTACTCAGGCCCCAAAGATAGGCCTCACTTAGGCCCTGTTGC
Organism: Balaenoptera physalus; assembly: GCF_965194825.1. Classification (NCBI taxonomy): domain Eukaryota; kingdom Metazoa; phylum Chordata; class Mammalia; order Artiodactyla; family Balaenopteridae; genus Balaenoptera; species Balaenoptera physalus. The sequence goes on along the minus strand of NW_028126134.1, from coordinate 481,504 downwards.
TGTACCTTAGTTAGGCTCTGACGCTGTCCGTACATCAAGCCCTGGCACTGGTCCTGATTAAGGCCCTCACGCTGCTGCTAACTAAGGCCCTGATGCTCTCAATGACTAAGGTCTTCTCGTTATCCCTTGGTCATTTCCTTTCACTATCTCTGGCCTGGAACCTGACTCTGTCCCGAGAGAATCTCCTGCATCTTATGCTGACTGAAACCCTAATGCTCTCCCTAACTAAGGCCCTGACTACTCCTAACTAAGGCCATGACACTGTCTCTAACAAAGGCCCAGAATGTGTCTCTAATATAGGCCCTGCTGCCAGCAATAACTAAAATCCTGACACTCTCCTGAGATAATATCCTGACCCATTTCTAACCAAGGTCTTGACACTCTCCCTAAGAAAGCCCTGTCGCTGTCTTTAAGTGAAGACCTGAGGCTGTCCGTAACTCAGGCCCTGAAGCTTTCCCTAACTGAGGCCTTGACGCTGTGACTAACTAGGGCTCTGGTCATCTTTAACTAAGAGCCTAAAGCTGATCCAACAAAGGCACTGATGCTGCTCCTAAGTCACTCCCTGACAGTGTCCCCAGCTGAGGGCCTGACATTAGGCCTCACTCAGACCCTGTCGCTCTCTCTAAGTCAGGCCCTGATACTGTCCGTACCTGAAGCTCTAACACTGGTTCTGAATAAGGCCCTGATAGTCTCAGTAACAAAGGTCTTCACACTATCCTTAGGTCATTTCCTGACACGAATCCTAGCCTTCACCCTAACCCTGTCCCGAGCTAATATCCTACCTCTTATGCTAACTAAAGACCTTATGCTGTGCCTACCTCAGGCACTGAATTTAGTCCCAAGACCGCTAGACTGTCTCTCACTAGGCTCCATGCCCTTATCGTCACAATGTTCCGTGACCACTGTCATCACAATGCTCCCCGCCCTTATCATCAAAATGCCCCAAGACCCCTGTCATCACAATGCTCCATGACCCCCGTCATCACAATGCTCCATAGCGCTTTTCATCACAATCCTCCATGACCACTTTCATCACAATGCTCCTTGACCATTTTCATCACAATGCTCCATGACCACTTTCATCACAATGCCCCATGAACTGTGTCATCACAATGCTACATACCATTGTCATCACAATGCTCCATACCCCATGTCATCACATTGGCCCATGACCCTTGTCTCACAATGTTCCATGCTCTTGTGATCACAATGCTCCATGCCCCCTGTCATCACAATGCTCCATGACCCCGGTCATCACAATGCTCCATTACCCTTGTCATCACAATGCTCCAGGTCCCCTGTCATTCACAAAGCCAAATGACACCTGTCATCACAATGCTTCATGGCCCTTGTCCTCACAATGCCCCATGACACCTGTCATCAAATTGCTCCATGTCCCCGTTTATCACAATGCTCTAAATTACCCCTGTAATCACACTGCTCCATAACCCTTTTCCTCACAATGCTCCATGCCCCTTTTCATCACAATGAGCCATGAAAACTTTCATCAGAATGCTCCATTACCCCTGTCTCATGTCCCCTTTCATCACAATGCATCACAATTACCACTGTAATCACAGTGCTCCATAACTCCTTTCATCACAGTGCTCCATGCCCCCTGTCATCGCAATGCTCCATGACCCCTTTCATCACAATGCTCCATTAATCCTTTCATCGCACTGCTCTATGACTTTTGTCATCACAATGCTCCATGCCCTTCTCATCACATTGCTCCATGGCCTTTGTCATCACAATGCTCCATGTTCAATGTAATCACAGTGCTCCACGACCTCTGTCATCACCATGTTCCATGAGACATTTCATCACAAAGCTCCATGACACTTGTCATCACAATGCTCCATGGCGCTTTGCATCACAATGCTCCATGACCACATTCAGCACAGGAGTCAATGACCCTTTTCATCACAATATTCCATTGCCCTTGCCATCACAATGCCCCATGGCGCTTGTCATCACAATGCTCCATGACCCCTTGTCATCACAATGCTCCATGACCATTTTCATCACAAGGCTCCATGCCCTTATCATCACAGTGCTCCATGAACCCTTTCATCACAATGCTCCATGGCCCTTCTCATCACAATGCCCCATGACCCCTTCCATCACAATTCTCCGTGACCCCTTTCATCAAAATGCGCCATGAACATTGTCATAACAAAGCTCCATGACCACGTTCATCACAATGCTCCATGACCGCTTTCCTCACAATGATCCTTGGCGCTTTCATCACAATGCTCCATGATCCCTGTAATCATAATGATCCTTGACCCCTTTCATGACAATGCTCCATTACCCCACTAATCACAATGATCCATGGTGATTGTCATCACAATGTTCCATGACCCCTTTCACCACAAAGCTCCAAAATCCCTGTCATCACAATGCCCCATGACTCCTATCATCACAATGCTCCATGGAACTTGTCATCACAATGCTCCATGAACCCTGTCATAACAATGCTCCATGACCCCTGTCATCACAATGCTCCATAGCACTTTTCATCACTATCCTCCATGACCACTTTCATCACAATGCTCCATGACCATTTTCATCACAATGCTCCATGACCACTTTTATCACAATGCCCCATGAACTCTGTCATCACAATGCTCCATGGCCCTTGTCATCACAATTCTCCATGACCCCGGTCATCACAATTCTCCATGGCCTTGTCATCACAATGCTCCATGCACTTGTCATCACAATTCTCCATGACCCTTGTCGTCACAATGCTCCATGGCGCTTGTCATCACAATGATCCAGAGCCTTAGTTCCTGAGTTGGGAGTAGTATCATTGCCTCAATTAGGGAAAATGTCAGTGACTGAGTTGGGGGAAGTGTGAGGGCCCTGGTGAGGGACACTGTCAGTGCCTGAGTTAGGTGTAGTGTCAGGGTTTTAGTTACGTACACTGTCAGTGCATGAGTTGGGAATAGTGTCAGGGCCTTAGTTATGGACTGTGTCATTGCCTGAGTTAGGAGTAGTGTCAGGGCCTTAGTTAGGAGTAGCATCAGTGTCTTCGTTAAGTATTGTATCAGCGCCTCAGTTAGGAATAGATTCAGGGCCTTATTTTGGGACAGTGTCAGTGCCTGAGTTAAGACTTTTGTCGGCGTTAGTTAGGGACCTTTTCAGGGCCTGAGTTAGGAATAATGTCAGGGCCTTCCTTAGGTATTGTATCAGTGCCTGAGTTAGGAATAGTGTCAAGGCCTTAGTTAGGGACATTGTCAGGGCATGATTTAGGAGTAGTGTTAGGGTGTGAGTTATGAACAGTGTCAGGGCCTTAGTTAGTGATAGTGTCAGTTCCTGAGTTAGGAGTAGAGTCAGGGCCTAAGTTAGGGACAGTGCCAGTGCTGAGTTCGTAGTAGTATCAGGGCCTTAGTTAGAGACAGTGTCAGGGCCTGAGTTACGAGTAGTGTCAGAGGCTTTGTTAGGGACAGTGTCAGGGCCTGAGTTAAGAGTGGCGTCACAGCTTTAGTTAGGGCCAGTGGCAGGGCCTTAGTTAAGGACAGTGTCAGGGCCTGAGTCCTGACTTATTCCTAACTTTCCTCACTAAGGATTTTTGACACTACTGCTAATTCAGGTCCTGATAATATCCCTTACTAAGGCCCTGACCCTTTCCCTGGCTAAGGCCCTGAACTTCTCCTAAGTCAGGCCCTGATACTGTCCCTAACAATGGCCCTGACACTACACCTAACTTAGGCCCCGAAATGATACCTAACAAAGACTCTGTTGCTAGTCCAAACTAAAGCCCTAAAATTGGTCTTAAAGAAGGCCTTGACACTAATCCTAACTCAGGCCCTAACACTGTCCCTAGCTAAGACCCTGACAGTACGCCTAACTCAGGCCCTCATACGATTCCTAACAATGGCTCTGATGCTAGTCCAAACTAAGGCCCTGAAATTGGTCCTAAATAAGGCCTTGACACGAATCGTAACTCAGGCCCTAGCACTGTCCCTAACTAGGTCTCTGACAGTACACCTAACTCAGACCCTGACACTGGCCCTAAGCAAGGCCCTGACACTACTCCTAACTCAGTCCCTTACACTGTACCTAACAAAGTCACTGATGCTAGTCCTAACTCAGGCCCTGAAACCGTCTGTAACTAAGGCCCTGCTGCCATCAGTATGTAAAGTCCTGACATTATCCTGAGCTAATATACTGACCTATGTCTTTCCAAGGTCCTGAAACTGTCCCAAAGTAAGCCCTGACGCTGTCCGTAAGTGAAGACCTGAGGCTGTCCCTAACTCAGGCCCTGAAGCTTTCCTTAACTGAAGCCTTGAAGCTGTGACTAACTCAGGCCCTGATCATGTATTTCACGAAGACCTTAAAGCTGATCCAGCAAAGACGCTGATGCTGCTCCAAAGTCATGCCCTGACAGTGTGCCCAGCAAAGGGCCTGACGCTAGGCCTCACTCAGGCCCTGTCGCTCTCCCGAAGTCAGGCCCTGACACTGTCACTAACTAAGGCCCTGACTCTACTCCTAACTCAGTCCCGTACATTGTACCTAACAAAGGCTCTGATGCTAGTCGTAACTCAGGGCCTGACACTGTCTCTAACTAAGGGCTGCTGCCATCAATATCTAAAGTCCTGACATTATCCGGAGCTAATATCCTGACCCATGTCTTACCAAGGTCCTGAAACTGTCCCAAAGTAAGCCCTGACGCTGTCCCTAAGTGAGGCCCTGCAGCTTTCCCTAACTAACTCAGGCCTTGATGCTGTGACTAACTCAGACCCTGGTCACGTCTTTAACTAAGACCCTAAGGCTGATCCAACAGAAGCCCTGAGGCTGCTCCTAAGTCATTCCCTGACAGTGTCCCCAGCTAAGGGTCTGATGCTAGGCCTCACTCAGACCCTATCGCTCTCCCTAAGTCAGGCTCTGATGCTGTCCCTACCTGAAGCCCTAACACGGGTTCTGAATAAGGCCCTGAGAGTCTCAGTAACAAAGGTCTTCACACTATCCTTAGGTCATTTCCTGACACTATCCCTACATGTTAAACTGACACTGTCACTAGCTAATGTCCTGCCTCTTATGCTAACTGAAGCCCTTAGGTTGTGCCTGCCTCAGGCACTGAATTTAGTCCCAAGACCGTGAAACTGTCCCGAACTAAGGCCTAGATGCTCGTCCTACATCTGGCCCTGACACTGTCCCTAACTAAGGCCCTAACACTATTGCTAACTGAGGACCTGACACTGGACCTATCAGGGGCCCGCTACTCCTAACTAACGCCTTGACACTGTCCCTTACTTAGGCCCTGCTACCATCAATATCTAAAGTCCGAACATTATCCTGAGCTAATATCCTAACTCATCTCTTACCAAGGTCCTGAAACTCTCCCTAAGGAAGCCCTGATGCTCTCCCTAAGTGAGGCCTTGAGGCTGTCCCTAACAGAGGCCCTGATAATATCTTTAACATAGCCCCTGAGGCTGAGCCTACCGTGGCTCTTATGTTGCTCCTAAGTCATGCCCTGACACTGTCCCTAGCTAAGGCCCTGACGCTAGGCCTCACTCAGGCCCTTTCGCTCTCCCTAAGTCAGGCTCTGACGCTGTCCCTACCCGAAGCCCTGACACTCACTGGTCCTTAATTAGGCCCTGATGCTCTAAGTAACTAAGGTCTTGACACTATCCCTAGGTCATTTCCTGACACTATCCCTAGATCTTAACCTAACCTTCTCTTTAGCTAATGTCGAGATTAGCTAAAGAGATTCTTTAGAACGAGATTCTTTCATCTTCTGAATATGGTTTTCTTAAAAACATAATTTGTAGAGTGTTACTAACTTTAAACAAAATGTACTCAACTGCTGTGGAATATTCCTTCATAGGAGCGTGCATGGTTCACTTCTGCATCTGCTTGTGGTGGTGTTCAAGTTGCTTTCAGCTGTAGATCCTCTTATGCTAGCTAAATCTGTGATTCTGTCCCTAAATGAGGCCCTGAATTTAGGTCCGAGGCCGTGAACCTGTCCCTAACTGAGGCCTGGAGGCTCGTCCTAACGCAGGTCCTGACACTGTCCCTAACTAAGGCCCTGACACTACACCTAACTCAGTCACTGACACTGTACCTAACAAAGGCTCTGATGCTAGTCCTAACTTAGGCCTGACACTGCCTCTAACTAAGGCCCTGCTGCCGTCAATATCGGAACACCTGACATTATCCGGAGCTAATATCCTGACCCATGTCTTACCAAGGTCCTGAAACTTTCCCAAAGTAAGCCCTGACGCTGTCCCTAAGTGAGACCTTGAGGCTGTCCCTAACAGAGGCCCTGATAATATCTTTCACGAAGACCCTAATGCTGATCCTACAGAGGCCTTTCTGCTGCTCCTAAGTCATGCCCTGATACTGTCCCTTACTCAGGCCCCAAAGATAGGCCTCACTTAGGCCCTGTTGCTGTACCTTAGTTAGGCTCTGACGCTGTCCGTACATCAAGCCCTGGCACTGGTCCTGATTAAGGCCCTCACGCTGCTGCTAACTAAGGCCCTGATGCTCTCAATGACTAAGGTCTTCTCGTTATCCCTTGGTCATTTCCTTTCACTATCTCTGGCCTGGAACCTGACTCTGTCCCGAGAGAATCTCCTGCATCTTATGCTGACTGAAACCCTAATGCTCTCCCTAACTAAGGCCCTGACTACTCCTAACTAAGGCCATGACACTGTCTCTAACAAAGGCCCAGAATGTGTCTCTAATATAGGCCCTGCTGCCAGCAATAACTAAAATCCTGACACTCTCCTGAGATAATATCCTGACCCATTTCTAACCAAGGTCTTGACACTCTCCCTAAGAAAGCCCTGTCGCTGTCTTTAAGTGAAGACCTGAGGCTGTCCGTAACTCAGGCCCTGAAGCTTTCCCTAACTGAGGCCTTGACGCTGTGACTAACTAGGGCTCTGGTCATCTTTAACTAAGAGCCTAAAGCTGATCCAACAAAGGCACTGATGCTGCTCCTAAGTCACTCCCTGACAGTGTCCCCAGCTGAGGGCCTGACATTAGGCCTCACTCAGACCCTGTCGCTCTCTCTAAGTCAGGCCCTGATACTGTCCGTACCTGAAGCTCTAACACTGGTTCTGAATAAGGCCCTGATAGTCTCAGTAACAAAGGTCTTCACACTATCCTTAGGTCATTTCCTGACACGAATCCTAGCCTTCACCCTAACCCTGTCCCGAGCTAATATCCTACCTCTTATGCTAACTAAAGACCTTATGCTGTGCCTACCTCAGGCACTGAATTTAGTCCCAAGACCGCTAGACTGTCTCTCACTAGGCTCCATGCCCTTATCGTCACAATGTTCCGTGACCACTGTCATCACAATGCTCCCCGCCCTTATCATCAAAATGCCCCAAGACCCCTGTCATCACAATGCTCCATGACCCCCGTCATCACAATGCTCCATAGCGCTTTTCATCACAATCCTCCATGACCACTTTCATCACAATGCTCCTTGACCATTTTCATCACAATGCTCCATGACCACTTTCATCACAATGCCCCATGAACTGTGTCATCACAATGCTACATACCATTGTCATCACAATGCTCCATACCCCATGTCATCACATTGGCCCATGACCCTTGTCTCACAATGTTCCATGCTCTTGTGATCACAATGCTCCATGCCCCCTGTCATCACAATGCTCCATGACCCCGGTCATCACAATGCTCCATTACCCTTGTCATCACAATGCTCCAGGTCCCCTGTCATTCACAAAGCCAAATGACACCTGTCATCACAATGCTTCATGGCCCTTGTCCTCACAATGCCCCATGACACCTGTCATCAAATTGCTCCATGTCCCCGTTTATCACAATGCTCTAAATTACCCCTGTAATCACACTGCTCCATAACCCTTTTCCTCACAATGCTCCATGCCCCTTTTCATCACAATGAGCCATGAAAACTTTCATCAGAATGCTCCATTACCCCTGTCTCATGTCCCCTTTCATCACAATGCATCACAATTACCACTGTAATCACAGTGCTCCATAACTCCTTTCATCACAGTGCTCCATGCCCCCTGTCATCGCAATGCTCCATGACCCCTTTCATCACAATGCTCCATTAATCCTTTCATCGCACTGCTCTATGACTTTTGTCATCACAATGCTCCATGCCCTTCTCATCACATTGCTCCATGGCCTTTGTCATCACAATGCTCCATGTTCAATGTAATCACAGTGCTCCACGACCTCTGTCATCACCATGTTCCATGAGACATTTCATCACAAAGCTCCATGACACTTGTCATCACAATGCTCCATGGCGCTTTGCATCACAATGCTCCATGACCACATTCAGCACAGGAGTCAATGACCCTTTTCATCACAATATTCCATTGCCCTTGCCATCACAATGCCCCATGGCGCTTGTCATCACAATGCTCCATGACCCCTTGTCATCACAATGCTCCATGACCATTTTCATCACAAGGCTCCATGCCCTTATCATCACAGTGCTCCATGAACCCTTTCATCACAATGCTCCATGGCCCTTCTCATCACAATGCCCCATGACCCCTTCCATCACAATTCTCCGTGACCCCTTTCATCAAAATGCGCCATGAACATTGTCATAACAAAGCTCCATGACCACGTTCATCACAATGCTCCATGACCGCTTTCCTCACAATGATCCTTGGCGCTTTCATCACAATGCTCCATGATCCCTGTAATCATAATGATCCTTGACCCCTTTCATGACAATGCTCCATTACCCCACTAATCACAATGATCCATGGTGATTGTCATCACAATGTTCCATGACCCCTTTCACCACAAAGCTCCAAAATCCCTGTCATCACAATGCCCCATGACTCCTATCATCACAATGCTCCATGGAACTTGTCATCACAATGCTCCATGAACCCTGTCATAACAATGCTCCATGACCCCTGTCATCACAATGCTCCATAGCACTTTTCATCACTATCCTCCATGACCACTTTCATCACAATGCTCCATGACCATTTTCATCACAATGCTCCATGACCACTTTTATCACAATGCCCCATGAACTCTGTCATCACAATGCTCCATGGCCCTTGTCATCACAATTCTCCATGACCCCGGTCATCACAATTCTCCATGGCCTTGTCATCACAATGCTCCATGCACTTGTCATCACAATTCTCCATGACCCTTGTCGTCACAATGCTCCATGGCGCTTGTCATCACAATGATCCAGAGCCTTAGTTCCTGAGTTGGGAGTAGTATCATTGCCTCAATTAGGGAAAATGTCAGTGACTGAGTTGGGGGAAGTGTGAGGGCCCTGGTGAGGGACACTGTCAGTGCCTGAGTTAGGTGTAGTGTCAGGGTTTTAGTTACGTACACTGTCAGTGCATGAGTTGGGAATAGTGTCAGGGCCTTAGTTATGGACTGTGTCATTGCCTGAGTTAGGAGTAGTGTCAGGGCCTTAGTTAGGAGTAGCATCAGTGTCTTCGTTAAGTATTGTATCAGCGCCTCAGTTAGGAATAGATTCAGGGCCTTATTTTGGGACAGTGTCAGTGCCTGAGTTAAGACTTTTGTCGGCGTTAGTTAGGGACCTTTTCAGGGCCTGAGTTAGGAATAATGTCAGGGCCTTCCTTAGGTATTGTATCAGTGCCTGAGTTAGGAATAGTGTCAAGGCCTTAGTTAGGGACATTGTCAGGGCATGATTTAGGAGTAGTGTTAGGGTGTGAGTTATGAACAGTGTCAGGGCCTTAGTTAGTGATAGTGTCAGTTCCTGAGTTAGGAGTAGAGTCAGGGCCTAAGTTAGGGACAGTGCCAGTGCTGAGTTCGTAGTAGTATCAGGGCCTTAGTTAGAGACAGTGTCAGGGCCTGAGTTACGAGTAGTGTCAGAGGCTTTGTTAGGGACAGTGTCAGGGCCTGAGTTAAGAGTGGCGTCACAGCTTTAGTTAGGGCCAGTGGCAGGGCCTTAGTTAAGGACAGTGTCAGGGCCTGAGTCCTGACTTATTCCTAACTTTCCTCACTAAGGATTTTTGACACTACTGCTAATTCAGGTCCTGATAATATCCCTTACTAAGGCCCTGACCCTTTCCCTGGCTAAGGCCCTGAACTTCTCCTAAGTCAGGCCCTGATACTGTCCCTAACAATGGCCCTGACACTACACCTAACTTAGGCCCCGAAATGATACCTAACAAAGACTCTGTTGCTAGTCCAAACTAAAGCCCTAAAATTGGTCTTAAAGAAGGCCTTGACACTAATCCTAACTCAGGCCCTAACACTGTCCCTAGCTAAGACCCTGACAGTACGCCTAACTCAGGCCCTCATACGATTCCTAACAATGGCTCTGATGCTAGTCCAAACTAAGGCCCTGAAATTGGTCCTAAATAAGGCCTTGACACGAATCGTAACTCAGGCCCTAGCACTGTCCCTAACTAGGTCTCTGACAGTACACCTAACTCAGACCCTGACACTGGCCCTAAGCAAGGCCCTGACACTACTCCTAACTCAGTCCCTTACACTGTACCTAACAAAGTCACTGATGCTAGTCCTAACTCAGGCCCTGAAACCGTCTGTAACTAAGGCCCTGCTGCCATCAGTATGTAAAGTCCTGACATTATCCTGAGCTAATATACTGACCTATGTCTTTCCAAGGTCCTGAAACTGTCCCAAAGTAAGCCCTGACGCTGTCCGTAAGTGAAGACCTGAGGCTGTCCCTAACTCAGGCCCTGAAGCTTTCCTTAACTGAAGCCTTGAAGCTGTGACTAACTCAGGCCCTGATCATGTATTTCACGAAGACCTTAAAGCTGATCCAGCAAAGACGCTGATGCTGCTCCAAAGTCATGCCCTGACAGTGTGCCCAGCAAAGGGCCTGACGCTAGGCCTCACTCAGGCCCTGTCGCTCTCCCGAAGTCAGGCCCTGACACTGTCACTAACTAAGGCCCTGACTCTACTCCTAACTCAGTCCCGTACATTGTACCTAACAAAGGCTCTGATGCTAGTCGTAACTCAGGGCCTGACACTGTCTCTAACTAAGGGCTGCTGCCATCAATATCTAAAGTCCTGACATTATCCGGAGCTAATATCCTGACCCATGTCTTACCAAGGTCCTGAAACTGTCCCAAAGTAAGCCCTGACGCTGTCCCTAAGTGAGGCCCTGCAGCTTTCCCTAACTAACTCAGGCCTTGATGCTGTGACTAACTCAGACCCTGGTCACGTCTTTAACTAAGACCCTAAGGCTGATCCAACAGAAGCCCTGAGGCTGCTCCTAAGTCATTCCCTGACAGTGTCCCCAGCTAAGGGTCTGATGCTAGGCCTCACTCAGACCCTATCGCTCTCCCTAAGTCAGGCTCTGATGCTGTCCCTACCTGAAGCCCTAACACGGGTTCTGAATAAGGCCCTGAGAGTCTCAGTAACAAAGGTCTTCACACTATCCTTAGGTCATTTCCTGACACTATCCCTACATGTTAAACTGACACTGTCACTAGCTAATGTCCTGCCTCTTATGCTAACTGAAGCCCTTAGGTTGTGCCTGCCTCAGGCACTGAATTTAGTCCCAAGACCGTGAAACTGTCCCGAACTAAGGCCTAGATGCTCGTCCTACATCTGGCCCTGACACTGTCCCTAACTAAGGCCCTAACACTATTGCTAACTGAGGACCTGACACTGGACCTATCAGGGGCCCGCTACTCCTAACTAACGCCTTGACACTGTCCCTTACTTAGGCCCTGCTACCATCAATATCTAAAGTCCGAACATTATCCTGAGCTAATATCCTAACTCATCTCTTACCAAGGTCCTGAAACTCTCCCTAAGGAAGCCCTGATGCTCTCCCTAAGTGAGGCCTTGAGGCTGTCCCTAACAGAGGCCCTGATAATATCTTTAACATAGCCCCTGAGGCTGAGCCTACCGTGGCTCTTATGTTGCTCCTAAGTCATGCCCTGACACTGTCCCTAGCTAAGGCCCTGACGCTAGGCCTCACTCAGGCCCTTTCGCTCTCCCTAAGTCAGGCTCTGACGCTGTCCCTACCCGAAGCCCTGACACTCACTGGTCCTTAATTAGGCCCTGATGCTCTAAGTAACTAAGGTCTTGACACTATCCCTAGGTCATTTCCTGACACTATCCCTAGATCTTAACCTAACCTTCTCTTTAGCTAATGTCGAGATTAGCTAAAGAGATTCTTTAGAACGAGATTCTTTCATCTTCTGAATATGGTTTTCTTAAAAACATAATTTGTAGAGTGTTACTAACTTTAAACAAAATGTACTCAACTGCTGTGGAATATTCCTTCATAGGAGCGTGCATGGTTCACTTCTGCATCTGCTTGTGGTGGTGTTCAAGTTGCTTTCAGCTGTAGATCCTCTTATGCTAGCTAAATCTGTGATTCTGTCCCTAAATGAGGCCCTGAATTTAGGTCCGAGGCCGTGAACCTGTCCCTAACTGAGGCCTGGAGGCTCGTCCTAACGCAGGTCCTGACACTGTCCCTAACTAAGGCCCTGACACTACACCTAACTCAGTCACTGACACTGTACCTAACAAAGGCTCTGATGCTAGTCCTAACTTAGGCCTGACACTGCCTCTAACTAAGGCCCTGCTGCCGTCAATATCGGAACACCTGACATTATCCGGAGCTAATATCCTGACCCATGTCTTACCAAGGTCCTGAAACTTTCCCAAAGTAAGCCCTGACGCTGTCCCTAAGTGAGACCTTGAGGCTGTCCCTAACAGAGGCCCTGATAATATCTTTCACGAAGACCCTAATGCTGATCCTACAGAGGCCTTTCTGCTGCTCCTAAGTCATGCCCTGATACTGTCCCTTACTCAGGCCCCAAAGATAGGCCTCACTTAGGCCCTGTTGCTGTACCTTAGTTAGGCTCTGACGCTGTCCGTACATCAAGCCCTGGCACTGGTCCTGATTAAGGCCCTCACGCTGCTGCTAACTAAGGCCCTGATGCTCTCAATGACTAAGGTCTTCTCGTTATCCCTTGGTCATTTCCTTTCACTATCTCTGGCCTGGAACCTGACTCTGTCCCGAGAGAATCTCCTGCATCTTATGCTGACTGAAACCCTAATGCTCTCCCTAACTAAGGCCCTGACTACTCCTAACTAAGGCCATGACACTGTCTCTAACAAAGGCCCAGAATGTGTCTCTAATATAGGCCCTGCTGCCAGCAATAACTAAAATCCTGACACTCTCCTGAGATAATATCCTGACCCATTTCTAACCAAGGTCTTGACACTCTCCCTAAGAAAGCCCTGTCGCTGTCTTTAAGTGAAGACCTGAGGCTGTCCGTAACTCAGGCCCTGAAGCTTTCCCTAACTGAGGCCTTGACGCTGTGACTAACTAGGGCTCTGGTCATCTTTAACTAAGAGCCTAAAGCTGATCCAACAAAGGCACTGATGCTGCTCCTAAGTCACTCCCTGACAGTGTCCCCAGCTGAGGGCCTGACATTAGGCCTCACTCAGACCCTGTCGCTCTCCCTAAGTCAGGCCCTGATACTGTCCGTACCTGAAGCTCTAACACTGGTTCTGAATAAGGCCCTGATAGTCTCAGTAACAAAGGTCTTCACACTATCCTTAGGTCATTTCCTGACACGAATCCTAGCCTTCACCCTAACCCTGTCCCGAGCTAATATCCTACCTCTTATGCTAACTAAAGACCTTATGCTGTGCCTACCTCAGGCACTGAATTTAGTCCCAAGACCGCTAGACTGTCTCTCACTAGGCTCCATGCCCTTATCGTCACAATGTTCCGTGACCACTGTCATCACAATGCTCCACGCCCTTATCATCAAAATGCCCCAAGACCCCTGTCATCACAATGCTCCATGACCCCCGTCATCACAATGCTCCATAGCGCTTTTCATCACAATCCTCCATGACCACTTTCATCACAATGCTCCTTGACCATTTTCATCACAATGCTCCATGACCACTTTCATCACAATGCCCCATGAACTCTGTCATCACAATGCTACATACCATTGTCATCACAATGCTCCATACCCCATGTCATCACATTGGCCCATGACCCTTGTCTCACAATGTTCCATGCTCTTGTGATCACAATGCTCCATGCCCCCTGTCATCACAATGCTCCATGACCCCGGTCATCACAATGCTCCATTACCCTTGTCATCACAATGCTCCAGGTCCCCTGTCATTCACAAAGCCAAATGACACCTGTCATCACAATGCTTCATGGCCCTTGTCCTCACAATGCCCCATGACCCCTGTCATCAAATTGCTCCATGTCCCCGTTTATCACAATGCTCTAAATTACCCCTGTAATCACACTGCTCCATAACCCTTTTCCTCACAATGCTCCATGCCCCTTTTCATCACAATGAGCCATGAAAACTTTCATCAGAATGCTCCATTACCCCTGTCTCATGTCCCCTTTCATCACAATGCATCACAATTACCACTGTAATCACAGTGCTCCATAACTCCTTTCATCACAGTGCTCCATGCCCCCTGTCATCGCAATGCTCCATGACCCCTTTCATCACAATGCTCCATTAATCCTTTCATCGCACTGCTCTATGACTTTTGTCATCACAATGCTCCATGCCCTTCTCATCACAATGCTCCATGGCCTTTGTCATCACAATGCTCCATGTTCAATGTAATCACAGTGCTCCACGACCTCTGTCATCACAATGTTCCATGAGACATTTCATCACAAAGCTCCATGACACTTGTCATCACAATGCTCCATGGCGCTTTGCATCACAATGCTCCATGACCACATTCAGCACAGGAGTCAATGACCCTTTTCATCACAATATTCCATTGCCCTTGCCATCACAATGCCCCATGGCGCTTGTCATCACAATGCTCCATGACCCCTTGTCATCACAATGCTCCATGACCATTTTCATCACAAGGCTCCATGCCCTTATCATCACAGTGCTCCATGAACCCTTTCATCACAATGCTCCATGGCCCTTCTCATCACAATGCCCCATGACCCCTTCCATCACAATTCTCCGTGACCCCTTTCATCAAAATGCGCCATGAACATTGTCATAACAAAGCTCCATGACCACGTTCATCACAATGCTCCATGACCGCTTTCCTCACAATGATCCTTGGCGCTTTCATCACAATGCTCCATGATCCCTGTAATCATAATGATCCTTGACCCCTTTCATGACAATGCTCCATTACCCCACTAATCACAATGATCCATGGTGATTGTCATCACAATGCTCCATGACCCTTGTCATCACAATGCTCCAGGTCGTTGTAATCACAATGTTCCATGACCCCTTTCACCACAAAGCTCCAAAATCCCTGTCATCACAATGCCCCATGACTCCTATCATCACAATGCTCCATGGCACTTGTCATCACAATGCTCCATGAACCCTGTCATAACAATGCTCCATGACCCCTGTCATCACAATGCTCCATAGCACTTTTCATCACTATCCTCCATGACCACTTTCATCACAATGCTCCATGACCATTTTCATCACAATGCTCCATGACCACTTTCATCACAATGCCCCATGAACTCTGTCATCACAATGCTCCATGGCCTTTGTCATCACAATTCTCCATGACCCCGGTCATCACAATTCTCCATGGCCTTGTCATCACAATGCTCCATGCACTTGTCATCACAATTCTCCATGACCCTTGTCGTCACAATGCTCCATGGCGCTTGTCATCACAATGATCCAGAGCCTTAGTTCCTGAGTTGGGAGTAGTATCATTGCCTCAATTAGGGAAAATGTCAGTGACTGAGTTGGGGGTAGTGTGAGGGCCCTTGTGAGGGACACTGTCAGTGCCTGAGTTAGGTGTAGTGTCAGGGTTTTAGTTACGTACACTGTCAGTGCATGAGTTGGGAATAGTGTCAGGGCCTTAGTTATGGACTGTGTCATTGCCTGAGTTAGGAGTAGTGTCAGGGCCTTAGTTAGGAGTAGCATCAGTGTCTTCGTTAGGTATTGTATCAGCGCCTCAGTTAGGAATAGATTCAGGGCCTTATTTTGGGACAGTGTCAGTGCCTGAGTTAAGACTTTTGTCGGCGTTAGTTAGGGACCTTTTCAGGGCCTGAGTTAGGAGTAATGTCAGGGCCTTCCTTAGGTATTGTATCAGTGCCTGAGTTAGGAATAGTGTCAAGGCCTTAGTTAGGGACATTGTCAGGGCATGATTTAGGAGTAGTGTTAGGGTGTGAGTTATGAACAGTGTCAGGGCCTTAGTTAGTGATAGTGTCAGTTCCCGAGTTAGGAGTAGAGTCAGGGACTAAGTTAGGGACAGTGCCAGTGCTGAGTTCGTAGTAGTATCAGGGCCTTAGTTAGAGACAGTGTCAGGGCCTGAGTTACGAGTAGTGTCAGAGGCTTTGTTAGGGACAGTGTCAGGGCCTGAGTTAAGAGTGGCATCACAGCTTTAGTTAGGGCCAGTGGCAGGGTCTTAGTTAAGGACAGTGTCAGGGCCTGAGTCCTGACTTATTCCTAACTTTCCTCACTAAGGATTTTTGACACTACTGCTAATTCAGGTCCTGATAATATCCCTTACTAAGGCCCTGACCCTTTCCCTGGCTAAGGCCCTGAACTTCTCCTAAGTCAGGCCCTGATACTGTCCCTAACAATGGCCCTGACACTACACCTAACTTAGGCCCCGAAATGATACCTAACAAAGACTCTGTTGCTAGTCCATACTAAAGCCCTAAAATTGGTCTTAAAGAAGGCCTTGACACTAATCCTAACTCACGCCCTAACACTGTCCCTAGCTAAGACCCTGACAGTACGCCTAACTCAGGCCCTCATACGATTCCTAACAATGGCTCTGATGCTAGTCCAAACTAAGGCCCTGAAATTGGTCCTAAATAAGGCCTTGACACGAATCGTAACTCAGGCCCTAGCACTGTCCCTAACTAGGTCTCTGACAGTACACCTAACTCAGACCCTGACACTGGCCCTAAGCAAGGCCCTGACACTACTCCTAACTCAGTCCCTTACACTGTACCTAACAAAGTCACTGATGCTAGGCCTAACTCAGGCCCTGAAACCGTCTGTAACTAAGGCCCTGCTGCCATCAGTATGTAAAGTCCTGACATTATCCTGAGCTAATATACTGACCTATGTCTTTCCAAGGTCCTGGAACTGTCCCAAAGTAAGCCCTGACGCTGTCCGTAAGTGAAGACCTGAGGCTGTCCCTAACTCAGGCCCTGAAGCTTTCCTTAACTGAAGCCTTGAAGCTGTGACTAACTCAGGCCCTGATCATGTATTTCACGAAGACCTTAAAGCTGATCCAGCAAAGACGCTGATGCTGCTCCAAAGTCATGCCCTGACAGTGTGCCCAGCAAAGGGCCTGACGCTAGGCCTCACTCAGGCCCTGTCGCTCTCCCGAAGTCAGGCCCTGACACTGTCACTAACTAAGGCCCTGACTCTACTCCTAACTCAGTCCCGTACATTGTACCTAACAAAGGCTCTGATGCTAGTCGTAACTCAGGGCCTGACACTGTCTCTAACTAAGGGCTGCTGCCATCAATATCTAAAGTCCTGACATTATCCGGAGCTAATATCCTGACCCATGTCTTACCAAGGTCCTGAAACTGTCCCAAAGTAAGCCCTGACGCTGTCCCTAAGTGAGGCCCTGCAGCTTTCCCTAACTAACTCAGGCCTTGATGCTGTGACTAACTCAGACCCTGGTCACGTCTTTAACTAAGACCCTAAGGCTGATCCAACAGAAGCCCTGAGGCTGCTCCTAAGTCATTCCCTGACAGTGTCCCCAGCTAAGGGTCTGATGCTAGGCCTCACTCAGACCCTATCGCTCTCCCTAAGTCAGGCTCTGATGCTGTCCCTACCTGAAGCCCTAACACGGGTTCTGAATAAGGCCCTGAGAGTCTCAGTAACAAAGGTCTTCACACTATCCTTAGGTCATTTCCTGACACTATCCCTACATGTTAAACTGACACTGTCACTAGCTAATGTCCTGCCTCTTATGCTAACTGAAGCCCTTAGGTTGTGCCTGCCTCAGGCACTGAATTTAGTCCAAAGACCGTGAAACTGTCCCGAACTAAGGCCTAGATGCTCGTCCTACATCTAGCCCTGACACTGTCCCTAACTAAGGCCCTAACACTATTGCTAACTGAGGACCTGACACTGGACCTATCAGGGGCCCGCTACTCCTAACTAACGCCTTGACACTGTCCCTTACTTAGGCCCTGCTACCATCAATATCTAAAGTCCGAACATTATCCTGAGCTAATATCCTAACTCATCTCTTACCAAGGTCCTGAAACTCTCCCTAAGGAAGCCCTGATGCTCTCCCTAAGTGAGGCCTTGAGGCTGTCCCTAACAGAGGCCCTGATAATATCTTTAACATAGCCCCTGAGGCTGATCCTACCGTGGCTCTTATGTTGCTCCTAAGTCATGCCCTGACACTGTCCCTAGCTAAGGCCCTGACGCTAGGCCTCACTCAGGCCCTGTCGCTCTCCCTAAGTCAGGCTCTGACGCTGTCCCTACCCGAAGCCCTGACACTCACTGGTCCTTAATTAGGCCCTGATGCTCTAAGTAACTAAGGTCTTGACACTATCCCTAGGTCATTTCCTGACACTATCCCTAGATCTTAACCTAACCTTCTCTTTAGCTAATGTCGAGATTAGCTAAAGAGATTCTTTAGAACGAGATTCTTTCATCTTCTGAATATGGTTTTCTTAAAAACATAATTTGTAGAGTGTTACTAACTTTAAACAAAATGTACTCAACTGCTGTGGAATATTCCTTCATAGGAGCGTGCATGGTTCACTTCTGCATCTGCTTGTGGTGGTGTTCAAGCTGCTTTCAGCTGTAGATCCTCTTATGCTAGCTAAATCTGTGATTCTGTCCCTAAATGAGGCCCTGAATTTAGGTCCGAGGCCGTGAACCTGTCCCTAACTGAGGCCTGGAGGCTCGTCCTAACGCAGGTCCTGACACTGTCCCTAACTAAGGCCCTGACACTACACCTAACTCAGTCACTGACACTGTACCTAACAAAGGCTCTGATGCTAGTCCTAACTTAGGCCTGACACTGCCTCTAACTAAGGCCCTGCTGCCGTCAATATCGGAACACCTGACATTATCCGGAGCTAATATCCTGACCCATGTCTTACCAAGGTCCTGAAACTTTCCCAAAGTAAGCCCTGACGCTGTCCCTAAGTGAGACCTTGAGGCTGTCCCTAACAGAGGCCCTGATAATATCTTTCACGAAGACCCTAATGCTGATCCTACAGAGGCCTTTCTGCTGCTCCTAAGTCATGCCCTGATACTGTCCCTTACTCAGGCCCCAAAGATAGGCCTCACTTAGGCCCTGTTGCTGTACCTTAGTTAGGCTCTGACGCTGTCCGTACATCAAGCCCTGGCACTGGTCCTGATTAAGGCCCTCACGCTGCTGCTAACTAAGGCCCTGATGCTCTCAATGACTAAGGTCTTCTCGTTATCCCTTGGTCATTTCCTTTCACTATCTCTGGCCTGGAACCTGACTCTGTCCCGAGAGAATCTCCTGCATCTTATGCTGACTGAAACCCTAATGCTCTCCCTAACTAAGGCCCTGACTACTCCTAACTAAGACCATGACACTGTCTCTAACAAAGGCCCAGAATCTGTCCCTAATATAGGCCCTGCTGCCAGCAATAACTAAAATCCTGACACTCTCCTGAGATAATATCCTGACCCATTTCTAACCAAGGTCTTGACACTCTCCCTAAGAAAGCCCTGTCGCTGTCTTTAAGTGAAGACCTGAGGCTGTCCGTAACTCAGGCCCTGAAGCTTTCCCTAACTGAGGCCTTGACGCTGTGACTAACTAGGGCTCTGGTCATCTTTAACTAAGAGCCTAAAGCTGATCCAACAAAGGCACTGATGCTGCTCCTAAGTCACTCCCTGACAGTGTCCCCAGCTGAGGGCCTGACATTAGGCCTCACTCAGACCCTGTCGCTCTCCCTAAGTCAGGCCCTGATACTGTCCCTACCTGAAGCCCTAACACTGGTTCTGAATAAGGCCCTGATAGTCTCAGTAACAAAGGTCTTCACACTATCCTTAGGTCATTTCCTGACACGAATCCTAGCCTTCACCCTAACCCTGTCCCGAGCTAATATCCTACCTCTTATGCTAACTAAAGACCTTATGCTGTGCCTACCTCAGGCACTGAATTTAGTCCCAAGACCGCTAGACTGTCTCTCACTAGGCTCCATGCCCTTATCGTCACAATGTTCCGTGACCACTGTCATCACAATGCTCCACGCCCTTATCATCAAAATGCCCCAAGACCCCTGTCATCACAATGCTCCATGACCCCCGTCATCACAATGCTCCATAGCGCTTTTCATCACAATCCTCCATGACCACTTTCATCACAATGCTCCTTGACCATTTTCATCACAATGCTCCATGACCACTTTCATCACAATGCCCCATGAACTCTGTCATCACAATGCTACATACCATTGTCATCACAATGCTCCATACCCCATGTCATCACATTGGCCCATGACCCTTGTCTCACAATGTTCCATGCTCTTGTGATCACAATGCTCCATGCCCCCTGTCATCACAATGCTCCATGACCCCGGTCATCACAATGCTCCATTACCCTTGTCATCACAATGCTCCAGGTCCCCTGTCATTCACAAAGCCAAATGACACCTGTCATCACAATGCTTCATGGCCCTTGTCCTCACAATGCCCCATGACACCTGTCATCAAATTGCTCCATGTCCCCGTTTATCACAATGCTCTAAATTACCCCTGTAATCACACTGCTCCATAACCCTTTTCCTCACAATGCTCCATGCCCCTTTTCATCACAATGAGCCATGAAAACTTTCATCAGAATGCTCCATTACCCCTGTCTCATGTCCCCTTTCATCACAATGCATCACAATTACCACTGTAATCACAGTGCTCCATAACTCCTTTCATCACAGTGCTCCATGCCCCCTGTCATCGCAATGCTCCATGACCCCTTTCATCACAATGCTCCATTAATCCTTTCATCGCACTGCTCTATGACTTTTGTCATCACAATGCTCCATGCCCTTCTCATCACATTGCTCCATGGCCTTTGTCATCACAATGCTCCATGTTCAAATTAATCACAGTGCTCCACGACCTCTGTCATCACAATGTTCCATGAGACATTTCATCACAAAGCTCCATGACACTTGTCATCACAATGCTCCATGGCGCTTTGCATCACAATGCTCCATGACCACATTCAGCACAGGGGTCAATGACCCTTTTCATCACAATATTCCATTGCCCTTGCCATCACAATGCCCCATGGCGCTTGTCATCACAATGCTCCATGACCCCTTGTCATCACAATGCCCCATGGCCCCTTTCATCACAATGCTCCCAGACGTCTTTCATCACAATGCTCCATGACCACTTTCATCACAATGCTCCATGTGCCCTGTTCATCACAATGCTCCATGACCCCTTTTCATCACAATGCTCCATGACCATTTTCATCACAAGGCTCCATGCCCTTATCATCACAGTGCTCCATGAACCCTTTCATCACAATGCTCCATGGCCCTTCTCATCACAATGCCCCATAACCCCTTCCATCACAATTCTCCGTGACCCCTTTCATCAAAATGCGCCATGAACATTGTCATAACAAAGCTCCATGACCACTTTCATCACAATGCCCCATGAACTCTGTCATCACAATGCTCCATGGCCCTTGTCATCACAATTCTCCATGACCCCGGTCATCACAATTCTCCATGGCCTTGTCATCACAATGCTCCATGCACTTGTCATCACAATTCTCCATGACCCTTGTCGTCACAATGCTCCATGGCACTTGTCATCACAATGCTCCATGACCACTTTCATCACAATGCTCCATGACCATTTTCATCACAATGCTCCATGACCACTTTCATCACAATGCCCCATGAACTCTGTCATCACAATGCTCCATAGCAATTTTCATCACTATCCTCCATGACCACTTTCATCACAATGCTCCATGACCATTTTCATCACAATGCTCCATGACCACTTTCATCACAATGCCCCATGAACTCTGTCATCACAATGCTCCATGGCCCTTGTCATCACAATTCTCCATGACCCCGGTCATCACAATTCTCCATGGCCTTGTCATCACAATGCTCCATGCACTTGTCATCACAATTCTCCATGACCCTTGTCGTCACAATGCTCCATGGCGCTTGTCATCACAATGATCCAGAGCCTTAGTTCCTGAGTTGGGAGTAGTATCATTGCCTCAATTAGGGAAAATGTCAGTGACTGAGTTGGGGGTAGTGTGAGGGCCCTTGTGAGGGACACTGTCAGTGCCTGAGTTAGGTGTAGTGTCAGGGTTTTAGTTACGTACACTGTCAGTGCATGAGTTGGGAATAGTGTCAGGGCCTTAGTTATGGACTGTGTCATTGCCTGAGTTAGGAGTAGTGTCAGGGCCTTAGTTAGGAGTAGCATCAGTGTCTTCGTTAGGTATTGTATCAGCGCCTCAGTTAGGAATAGATTCAGGGCCTTATTTTGGGACAGTGTCAGTGCCTGAGTTAAGACTTTTGTCGGCGTTAGTTAGGGACCTTTTCAGGGCCTGAGTTAGGAGTAATGTCAGGGCCTTCCTTAAGTATTGTATCAGTGCCTGAGTTAGGAATAGTGTCAAGGCCTTAGTTAGGGACATTGTCAGGGCATGATTTAGGAGTAGTGTTAGGGTGTGAGTTATGAACAGTGTCAGGGCCTTAGTTAGTGATAGTGTCAGTTCCCGAGTTAGGAGTAGAGTCAGGGACTAAGTTAGGGACAGTGCCAGTGCTGAGTTCGTAGTAGTATCAGGGCCTTAGTTAGAGACAGTGTCAGGGCCTGAGTTACGAGTAGTGTCAGAGGCTTTGTTAGGGACAGTGTCAGGGCCTGAGTTAAGAGTGGCGTCACAGCTTTAGTTAGGGCCAGTGGCAGGGCCTTAGTTAAGGACAGTGTCAGGGCCTGAGTCCTGACTTATTCCTAACTTTCCTCACTAAGGATTTTTGACACTACTGCTAATTCAGGTCCTGATAATATCCCTTACTAAGGCCCTGACCCTTTCCCTGGCTAAGGCCCTGAACTTCTCCTAAGTCAGGCCCTGATACTGTCCCTAACAATGGCCCTGACACTACACCTAACTTAGGCCCCGAAATGATACCTAACAAAGACTCTGTTGCTAGTCCAAACTAAAGCCCTAAAATTGGTCTTAAAGAAGGCCTTGACACTAATCCTAACTCACGCCCTAACACTGTCCCTAGCTAAGACCCTGACAGTACGCCTAACTCAGGCCCTCATACGATTCCTAACAATGGCTCTGATGCTAGTCCAAACTAAGGCCCTGAAATTGGTCCTAAATAAGGCCTTGACACGAATCGTAACTCAGGCCCTAGCACTGTCCCTAACTAGGTCTCTGACAGTACACCTAACTCAGACCCTGACACTGGCCCTAAGCAAGGCCCTGACACTACTCCTAACTCAGTCCCTTACACTGTACCTAACAAAGTCACTGATGCTAGGCCTAACTCAGGCCCTGAAACCGTCTGTAACTAAGGCCCTGCTGCCATCAGTATGTAAAGTCCTGACATTATCCTGAGCTAATATACTGACCTATGTCTTTCCAAGGTCCTGGAACTGTCCCAAAGTAAGCCCTGACGCTGTCCGTAAGTGAAGACCTGAGGCTGTCCCTAACTCAGGCCCTGAAGCTTTCCTTAACTGAAGCCTTGAAGCTGTGACTAACTCAGGCCCTGATCATGTATTTCACGAAGACCTTAAAGCTGATCCAGCAAAGACGCTGATGCTGCTCCAAAGTCATGCCCTGACAGTGTGCCCAGCAAAGGGCCTGACGCTAGGCCTCACTCAGGCCCTGTCGCTCTCCCGAAGTCAGGCCCTGACACTGTCACTAACTAAGGCCCTGACTCTACTCCTAACTCAGTCCCGTACATTGTACCTAACAAAGGCTCTGATGCTAGTCGTAACTCAGGGCCTGACACTGTCTCTAACTAAGGGCTGCTGCCATCAATATCTAAAGTCCTGACATTATCCGGAGCTAATATCCTGACCCATGTCTTACCAAGGTCCTGAAACTGTCCCAAAGTAAGCCCTGACGCTGTCCCTAAGTGAGGCCCTGCAGCTTTCCCTAACTAACTCAGGCCTTGATGCTGTGACTAACTCAGACCCTGGTCACGTCTTTAACTAAGACCCTAAGGCTGATCCAACAGAAGCCCTGAGGCTGCTCCTAAGTCATTCCCTGACAGTGTCCCCAGCTAAGGGTCTGATGCTAGGCCTCACTCAGACCCTATCGCTCTCCCTAAGTCAGGCTCTGATGCTGTCCCTACCTGAAGACCTAACACGGGTTCTGAATAAGGCCCTGAGAGTCTCAGTAACAAAGGTCTTCACACTATCCTTAGGTCATTTCCTGACACTATCCCTACATGGTAAACTGACACTGTCACTAGCTAATGTCCTGCCTCTTATGCTAACTGAAGCCCTTAGGTTGTGCCTGCCTCAGGCACTGAATTTAGTCCCAAGACCGTGAAACTGTCCCGAACTAAGGCCTAGATGCTCGTCCTACATCTGGCCCTGACACTGTCCCTAACTAAGGCCCTAACACTATTGCTAACTGAGGACCTGACACTGGACCTATCAGGGGCCCGCTACTCCTAACTAACGCCTTGACACTGTCCCTTACTTAGGCCCTGCTACCATCAATATCTAAAGTCCGAACATTATCCTGAGCTAATATCCTAACTCATCTCTTACCAAGGTCCTGAAACTCTCCCTAAGGAAGCCCTGATGCTCTCCCTAAGTGAGGCCTTGAGGCTGTCCCTAACAGAGGCCCTGATAATATCTTTAACATAGCCCCTGAGGCTGATCCTACCGTGGCTCTTATGTTGCTCCTAAGTCATGCCCTGACACTGTCCCTAGCTAAGGCCCTGACGCTAGGCCTCACTCAGGCCCTGTCGCTCTCCCTAAGTCAGGCTCTGACGCTGTCCCTAGCCGAAGCCCTGACACTCACTGGTCCTTAATTAGGCCCTGATGCTCTATGTAACTAAGGTCTTGACACTATCCCTAGGTCATTTCCTGACACTATCCCTAGATCTTAACCTAACCTTCTCTTTAGCTAATGTCGAGATTAGCTAAAGAGATTCTTTAGAACGAGATTCTTTCATCTTCTGAATATGGTTTTCTTAAAAACATAATTTGTAGAGTGTTACTAACTTTAAACAAAATGTACTCAACTGCTGTGGAATATTCTTTCATAGGAGCGTGCATGGTTCACTTCTGCATCTGCTTGTGGTGGTGTTCAAGTTGCTTTCAGCTGTAGATCCTCTTATGCTAGCTAAATCTGTGATTCTGTCCCTAAATGAGGCCCTGAATTTAGGTCCGAGGCCGTGAACCTGTCCCTAACTGAGGCCTGGAGGCTCGTCCTAACGCAGGTCCTGACACTGTCCCTAACTAAGGCCCTGACACTACACCTAACTCAGTCACTGACACTGTACCTAACAAAGGCTCTGATGCTAGTCCTAACTTAGGCCTGACACTGCCTCTAACTAAGGCCCTGCTGCCGTCAATATCGGAACACCTGACATTATCCGGAGCTAATATCCTGACCCATGTCTTACCAAGGTCCTGAAACTTTCCCAAAGTAAGCCCTGACGCTGTCCCTAAGTGAGACCTTGAGGCTGTCCCTAACAGAGGCCCTGATAATATCTTTCACGAAGACCCTAATGCTGATCCTACAGAGGCCTTTCTGCTGCTCCTAAGTCATGCCCTGATACTGTCCCTTACTCAGGCCCCAAAGATAGGCCTCACTTAGGCCCTGTTGCTGTACCTTAGTTAGGCTCTGACGCTGTCCGTACATCAAGCCCTGGCACTGGTCCTGATTAAGGCCCTCACGCTGCTGCTAACTAAGGCCCTGATGCTCTCAATGACTAAGGTCTTCTCGTTATCCCTTGGTCATTTCCTTTCACTATCTCTGGCCTGGAACCTGACTCTGTCCCGAGAGAATCTCCTGCATCTTATGCTGACTGAAACCCTAATGCTCTCCCTAACTAAGGCCCTGACTACTCCTAACTAAGGCCATGACACTGTCTCTAACAAAGGCCCAGAATCTGTCCCTAGTATAGGCCCTGCTGCCAGCAATAACTAAAATCCTGACACTCTCCTGAGATAATATCCTGACCCATTTCTAACCAAGGTCTTGACACTCTCCCTAAGAAAGCCCTGTCGCTGTCTTTAAGTGAAGACCTGAGGCTGTCCGTAACTCAGGCCCTGAAGCTTTCCCTAACTGAGGCCTTGACGCTGTGACTAACTAGGGCTCTGGTCATCTTTAACTAAGAGCCTAAAGCTGATCCAACAAAGGCACTGATGCTGCTCCTAAGTCACTCCCTGACAGAGTCCCCAGCTGAGGGCCTGACATTAGGCCTCACTCAGACCCTGTCACTCTCCCTAAGTCAGGCCCTGATACTGTCCCTACCTGAAGCCCTAACACTGGTTCTGAATAAGGCCCTGATATTCTCAGTAACAAAGGTCTTCACACTATCCTTAGGTCATTTCCTGACACGAATCCTAGCCTTCACCCTAACCCTGTCCCGAGCTAATATCCTACCTCTTATGCTAACTAAAGACCTTATGCTGTGCCTAGCTCAGGCACTGAATTTAGTCCCAAGACCGCTAGACTGTCTCTCACTAGGCTCCATGCCCTTATCGTCACAATGTTCCGTGACCACTGTCATCACAATGCTCCACGCCCTTATCATCAAAATGCCCCAAGACCCCTGTCATCACAATGCTCCATGACCCCCGTCATCACAATGCTCCATAGCGCTTTTCATCACAATCCTCCATGACCACTTTCATCACAATGCTCCTTGACCATTTTCATCACAATGCTCCATGACCACTTTCATCACAATGCCCCATGAACTCTGTCATCACAATGCTACATACCATTGTCATCACAATGCTCCATACCCCATGTCATCACATTGGCCCATGACCCTTGTCTCACAATGTTCCATGCTCTTGTGATCACAATGCTCCATGCCCCCTGTCATCACAATGCTCCATGACCCCGGTCATCACAATGCTCCATTACCCTTGTCATCACAATGCTCCAGGTCCCCTGTCATTCACAAAGCCAAATGACACCTGTCATCACAATGCTTCATGGCCCTTGTCCTCACAATGCCCCATGACACCTGTCATCAAATTGCTCCATGTCCCCGTTTATCACAATGCTCTAAATTACCCCTGTAATCACACTGCTCCATAACCCTTTGCCTCACAATGCTCCATGCCCCTTTTCATCACAATGAGCCATGAAAACTTTCATCAGAATGCTCCATTACCCCTGTCTCATGTCCCCTTTCATCACAATGCATCACAATTACCACTGTAATCACAGTGCTCCATAACTCCTTTCATCACAGTGCTCCATGCCCCCTGTCATCGCAATGCTCCATGACCCCTTTCATCACAATGCTCCATTAATCCTTTCATCGCACTGCTCTATGACTTTTGTCATCACAATGCTCCATGCCCTTCTCATCACATTGCTCCATGGCCTTTGTCATCACAATGCTCCATGTTCAAATTAATCACAGTGCTCCACGACCTCTGTCATCACAATGTTCCATGAGACATTTCATCACAAAGCTCCATGACACTTGTCATCACAATGCTCCATGGCGCTTTGCATCACAATGCTCCATGACCACATTCAGCACAGGGGTCCATGACCCTTTTCATCACAATATTCCATTGCCCTTGCCATCACAATGCCCCATGGCGCTTGTCATCACAATGCTCCATGACCCCTTGTCATCACAATGCCCCATGGCCCCTTTCATCACAATGCTCCCAGACGTCTTTCATCACAATGCTCCATGACCACTTTCATCACAATGCTCCATGTGCCCTGTTCATCACAATGCTCCATGACCCCTTTTCATCACAATGCTCCATGACCATTTTCATCACAAGGCTCCATGCCCTTATCATCACAGTGCTCCATGAACCCTTTCATCACAATGCTCCATGGCCCTTCTCATCACAATGCCCCATAACCCCTTCCATCACAATTCTCCGTGACCCCTTTCATCAAAATGCGCCATGAACATTGTCATAACAAAGCTCCATGACCACTTTCATCACAATGCCCCATGAACTCTGTCATCACAATGCTCCATGGCCCTTGTCATCACAATTCTCCATGACCCCGGTCATCACAATTCTCCATGGCCTTGTCATCACAATGCTCCATGCACTTGTCATCACAATTCTCCATGACCCTTGTCGTCACAATGCTCCATGGCACTTGTCATCACAATGCTCCATGACCACTTTCATCACAATGCTCCATGACCATTTTCATCACAATGCTCCATGACCACTTTCATCACAATGCCCCATGAACTCTGTCATCACAATGCTCCATAGCAATTTTCATCACTATCCTCCATGACCACTTTCATCACAATGCTCCATGACCATTTTCATCACAATGCTCCATGACCACTTTCATCACAATGCCCCATGAACTCTGTCATCACAATGCTCCATGGCCCTTGTCATCACAATTCTCCATGACCCCGGTCATCACAATTCTCCATGGCCTTGTCATCACAATGCTCCATGCACTTGTCATCACAATTCTCCATGACCCTTGTCGTCACAATGCTCCATGGCGCTTGTCATCACAATGATCCAGAGCCTTAGTTCCTGAGTTGGGAGTAGTATCATTGCCTCAATTAGGGAAAATGTCAGTGACTGAGTTGGGGGTAGTGTGAGGACCCTTGTGAGGGACACTGTCACTGCCTGAGTTAGGTGTAGTGTCAGGGTTTTAGTTACGTACACTGTCAGTGCATGAGTTGGGAATAGTGTCAGGGCCTTAGTTATGGACTGTGTCATTGCCTGAGTTAGGAGTAGTGTCAGGGCCTTAGTTAGGAGTAGCATCAGTGTCTTCGTTAGGTATTGTATCAGCGCCTCAGTTAGGAATAGATTCAGGGCCTTATTTTGGGACAGTGTCAGTGCCTGAGTTAAGACTTTTGTCGGCGTTAGTTAGGGACCTTTTCAGGGCCTGAGTTAGGAGTAATGTCAGGGCCTTCCTTAAGTATTGTATCAGTGCCTGAGTTAGGAATAGTGTCAAGGCCTTAGTTAGGGACATTGTCAGGGCATGATTTAGGAGTAGTGTTAGGGTGTGAGTTATGAACAGTGTCAGGGCCTTAGTTAGAGATAGTGTCAGTTCCCGAGTTAGGAGTAGAGTCAGGGACTAAGTTAGGGACAGTGCCAGTGCTGAGTTCGTAGTAGTATCAGGGCCTTAGTTAGAGACAGTGTCAGGGCCTGAGTTACGAGTAGTGTCAGAGGCTTTGTTAGGGACAGTGTCAGGGCCTGAGTTAAGAGTGGCGTCACAGCTTTAGTTAGGGCCAGTGGCAGGGCCTTAGTTAAGGACAGTGTCAGGGCCTGAGTCCTGACTTATTCCTAACTTTCCTCACTAAGGATTTTTGACACTACTGCTAATTCAGGTCCTGATAATATCCCTTACTAAGGCCCTGACCCTTTCCCTGGCTAAGGCCCTGAACTTCTCCTAAGTCAGGCCCTGATACTGTCCCTAACAATGGCCCTGACACTACACCTAACTTAGGCCCCGAAATGATACCTAACAAAGACTCTGTTGCTAGTCCAAACTAAAGCCCTAAAATTGGTCTTAAAGAAGGCCTTGACACTAATCCTAACTCAGGCCCTAACACTGTCCCTAGCTAAGGCCCTGACAGTACGCCTAACTCAGGCCCTCATACGATTCCTAACAATGGCTCTGATGCTAGTCCAAACTAAGGCCCTGAAATTGGTCCTAAATAAGGCCTTGACACGAATCGTAACTCAGGCCCTAGCACTGTCCCTAACTAGGTCTCTGACAGTACACCTAACTCAGACCCTGACACTGGCCCTAAGCAAGGCCCTGACACTACTCCTAACTCAGTCCCTTACACTGTACCTAACAAAGTCACTGATGCTAGGCCTAACTCAGGCCCTGAAACCGTCTGTAACTAAGGCCCTGCTGCCATCAGTATGTAAAGTCCTGACATTATCCTGAGCTAATATACTGACCTATGTCTTTCCAAGGTCCTGAAACTGTCCCAAAGTAAGCCCTGACGCTGTCCGTAAGTGAAGACCTGAGGCTGTCCCTAACTCAGGCCCTGAAGCTTTCCTTAACTGAAGCCTTGAAGCTGTGACTAACTCAGGCCCTGATCATGTATTTCACGAAGACCTTAAAGCTGATCCAGCAAAGACGCTGATGCTGCTCCAAAGTCATGCCCTGACAGTGTGCCCAGCAAAGGGCCTGACGCTAGGCCTCACTCAGGCCCTGTCGCTCTCCCGAAGTCAGGCCCTGACACTGTCACTAACTAAGGCCCTGACTCTACTCCTAACTCAGTCCCGTACATTGTACCTAACAAAGGCTCTGATGCTAGTCGTAACTCAGGGCCTGACACTGTCTCTAACTAAGGGCTGCTGCCATCAATATCTAAAGTCCTGACATTATCCGGAGCTAATATCCTGACCCATGTCTTACCAAGGTCCTGAAACTGTCCCAAAGTAAGCCCTGACGCTGTCCCTAAGTGAGGCCCTGCAGCTTTCCCTAACTAACTCAGGCCTTGATGCTGTGACTAACTCAGACCCTGGTCACGTCTTTAACTAAGACCCTAAGGCTGATCCAACAGAAGCCCTGAGGCTGCTCCTAAGTCATTCCCTGACAGTGTCCCCAGCTAAGGGTCTGATGCTAGGCCTCACTCAGACCCTATCGCTCTCCCTAAGTCAGGCTCTGATGCTGTCCCTACCTGAAGCCCTAACACGGGTTCTGAATAAGGCCCTGAGAGTCTCAGTAACAAAGGTCTTCACACTATCCTTAGGTCATTTCCTGACACTATCCCTACATGGTAAACTGACACTGTCACTAGCTAATGTCCTGCCTCTTATGCTAACTGAAGCCCTTAGGTTGTGCCTGCCTCAGGCACTGAATTTAGTCCCAAGACCGTGAAACTGTCCCGAAATAAGGCCTAGATGCTCGTCCTACATCTGGCCCTGACACTGTCCCTAACTAAGGCCCTAACACTATTGCTAACTGAGGACCTGACACTGGACCTATCAGGGGCCCGCTACTCCTAACTAACTCCTTGACACTGTCCCTTACTTAGGCCCTGCTACCATCAATATCTAAAGTCCGAACATTATCCTGAGCTAATATCCTAACTCATCTCTTACCAAGGTCCTGAAACTCTCCCTAAGGAAGCCCTGATGCTCTCCCTAAGTGAGGCCTTGAGGCTGTCCCTAACAGAGGCCCTGATAATATCTTTAACATAGCCCCTGAGGCTGATCCTACCGTGGCTCTTATGTTGCTCCTAAGTCATGCCCTGACACTGTCCCTAGCTAAGGCCATGACGCTAGGCCTCACTCAGGCCCTGTCGCTCTCCCTAAGTCAGGCTCTGACGCTGTCCCTAGCCGAAGCCCTGACACTCACTGGTCCTTAATTAGGCCCTGATGGTCTAAGTAACTAAGGTCTTGACACTATCCCTAGGTCATTTCCTGACACTATCCCTAGATCTTAACCTAACCTTCTCTTTAGCTAATGTCGAGATTAGCTAAAGAGATTCTTTAGAATGAGATTCTTTCATCTTCTGAATATGGTTTTCTTAAAAACATAATTTGTAGAGTGTTACTAACTTTAAACAAAATGTACTCAACTGCTGTGGAATATTCCTGCATAGGAGCGTGCATGGTTCACTTCTGCATCTGCTTGTGGTGGTGTTCAAGTTGCTTTCAGCTGTAGATCCTCTTATGCTAGCTAAATCTGTGATTCTGTCCCTAAATGAGGCCCTGAATTTAGGTCCGAGGCCGTGAACCTGTCCCTAACTGAGGCCTGGAGGCTCGTCCTAACGCAGGTCCTGACACTGTCCCTAACTAAGGCCCTGACACTACACCTAACTCAGTCACTGACACTGTACCTAACAAAGGCTCTGATGCTAGTCCTAACTTAGGCCAGACACTGCCTCTAACTAAGGCCCTGCTGCCGTCAATATCGGAACACCTGACATTATCCGGAGCTAATATCCTGACCCATGTCTTACCAAGGTCCTGAAACTTTCCCAAAGTAAGCCCTGACGCTGTCCCTAAGTGAGACCTTGAGGCTGTCCCTAACAGAGGCCCTGATAATATCTTTCACGAAGACCCTAATGCTGATCCTACAGAGGCCTTTCTGCTGCTCCTAAGTCATGCCCTGATACTGTCCCTTACTCAGGCCCCAAAGATAGGCCTCACTTAGGCCCTGTTGCTGTACCTTAGTTAGGCTCTGACGCTGTCCGTACATCAAGCCCTGGCACTGGTCCTGATTAAGGCCCTCACGCTGCTGCTAACTAAGGCCCTGATGCTCTCAATGACTAAGGTCTTCTCGTTATCCCTTGGTCATTTCCTTTCACTATCTCTGGCCTGGAACCTGACTCTGTCCCGAGAGAATCTCCTGCATCTTATGCTGACTGAAACCCTAATGCTCTCCCTAACTAAGGCCCTGACTACTCCTAACTAAGTCCATGACACTGTCTCTAACAAAGGCCCAGAATCTGTCCCTAGTATAGGCCCTGCTGCCAGCAATAACTAAAATCCTGACACTCTCCTGAGATAATATCCTGACCCATTTCTAACCAAGGTCTTGACACTCTCCCTAAGAAAGCCCTGTCGCTGTCTTTAAGTGAAGACCTGAGGCTGTCCGTAACTCAGGCCCTGAAGCTTTCCCTAACTGAGGCCTTGACGCTGTGACTAACTAGGGCTCTGGTCATCTTTAACTAAGAGCCTAAAGCTGATCCAACAAAGGCACTGATGCTGCTCCTAAGTCACTCCCTGACAGTGTCCCCAGCTGAGGGCCTGACATTAGGCCTCACTCAGACCCTGTCGCTCTCCCTAAGTCAGGCCCTGATACTGTCCCTACCTGAAGCCCTAACACTGGTTCTGAATAAGGCCCTGATAGTCTCAGTAACAAAGGTCTTCACACTATCCTTAGGTCATTTCCTGACACGAATCCTAGCCTTCACCCTAACCCTGTCCCGAGCTAATATCCTACCTCTTATGCTAACTAAAGACCTTATGCTGTGCCTACCTCAGGCAGTGAATTTAGTCCCAAGACCGCTAGACTGTCTCTCACTAGGCTCCATGCCCTTATCGTCACAATGTTCCGTGACCACTGTCATCACAATGCTCCACGCCCTTATCATCAAAATGCCCCAAGACCCCTGTCATCACAATGCTCCATGACCCCCGTCATCACAATGCTCCATAGCGCTTTTCATCACAATCCTCCATGACCACTTTCATCACAATGCTCCTTGACCATTTTCATCACAATGCTCCATGACCACTTTCATCACAATGCCCCATGAACTCTGTCATCACAATGCTACATACCATTGTCATCACAATGCTCCATACCCCATGTCATCACATTGGCCCATGACCCTTGTCTCACAATGTTCCATGCTCTTGTGATCACAATGCTCCATGCCCCCTGTCATCACAATGCTCCATGACCCCGGTCATCACAATGCTCCATTACCCTTGTCATCACAATTCTCCAGGTCCCCTGTCATTCACAAAGCCAAATGACACCTGTCATCACAATGCTTCATGGCCCTTGTCCTCACAATGCCCCATGACACCTGTCATCAAATTGCTCCATGTCCCCGTTTATCACAATGCTCTAAATTACCCCTGTCATCACAGTGCTCCATAACCCTTTTCCTCACAATGCTCCATGCCCCTTTTCATCACAATGAGCCATGAAAACTTTCATCAGAATGCTCCATTAGCCCTGTCTCATGTCCCTTTTCATCACAATGCATCACAATTACCACTGTAATCACAGTGCTCCATAACTCCTTTCATCACATTGCTCCATGCCCCCTGTCATCGCAATGCTCCATGACCCCTTTCATCACAATGCTCCATTAATCCTTTCATCGCACTGCTCTATGACTTTTGTCATCACAATGCTCCATGCCCTTCTCATCACATTGCTCCATGTCTTTGTCATCACAATGCTCCATGTTCAATGTAATCACAGTGCTCCACGACCTCTGTCATCACAATGTTCCATGAGACATTTCATCACAAAGCTCCATGACACTTGTCATCACAATGCTCCATGGCGCTTTGCATCACAATGCTCCATGACCACATTCAGCACAGGGGTCCATGACCCTTTTCATCACAATATTCCATGGCCCTTGCCATCACAATGCCCCATGGCGCTTGTCATCACAATGCTCCATGACCCCTTGTCATCACAATGCCCCATGGCCCCTTTCATCACAAGGCTCCCAGACGTCTTTCATCACAATGCTCCATGACCACTTTCATCACAATGCTCCATGTGCCCTGTTCATCAAAATGCTCCATGACCCCTTTTCATCACAATGCTCCATGACCATTTTCATCACAAGGCTCCATGCATTTATCATCACAGTGCTCCATGAACCCTTTCATCACAATGCTCCATGGCCCTTCTCATCACAATGCCCCATGACCCCTTCCATCACAATGCTCCATGACCTCTTTCATCAAAATGCGCCATGAACATTGTCATAACAAAGCTCCATGACCACGTTCATCACAATGCTCCATGACCGCTTTCCTCACAATGATCCTTGGCGCTTGTCATCACAATGCTCCATGATCCCTGTAATCATAATGATCCTTGACCCCTTTCATGACAATGCTCCATTACCCCACTAATCACAATGATCCATGGTGATTGTCATCACAATGCTCCATGACCCTTGTCATCACAATGCTCCAGGTCGTTGTAATCACAATGTTCCATGACCCCTTTCACCACAAAGCTCCAAGATCCCTGTCATCACAATGCCCCATGACTCCTATCATCACAATGCTCCATGGCACTTGTCATCACAATGCTCCATGACCCCTGTCATCACAATGCTCCATAGCGCTTTTCATCACTATCCTCCATGACCACTTTCATCACAATGCTCCATGACCATTTTCATCACAATGCTCCATGACCACTTTCATCACAATGCCCCATGAACTCTGTCATCACAATGCTCCATGGCCCTTGTCATCACAATTCTCCATGACCCCGGTCATCACAATTCTCCATGGCCTTGTCATCACAATGCTCCATGCACTTGTCATCACAATTCTCCATGACCCTTGTCGTCACAATGCTCCATGGCGCTTGTCATCACAATGATCCAGAGCCTTAGTTCCTGAGTTGGGAGTAGTATCATTGCCTCAATTAGGGAAAATGTCAGTGACTGAGTTGGGAGTAGTGTGAGGGCCCTTGTGAGGGACACTGTCACTGCCTGAGTTAGGTGTAGTGTCAGGGTTTTAGTTACGTACACTGTCAGTGCCTGAGTTGGGAATAGTGTCAGGGCCTTAGTTATGGACTGTGTCATTGCCTGAGTTAGCAGTAGTGTCAGGGCCTTAGTTAGGAGTAGCATCAGTGTCTTCGTTAGGTATTGTATCAGCGCCTCAGTTAGGAATAGATTCAGGGCCTTAATTTGGGACAGTGTCAATGCCTGAGTTAGGAGTTTTCTCGGCGTTAGTTAGGGACCTTTTCAGGGCCTGAGTTAGGAGTAATGTCAGGGCCTTCCTTAGGTATTGTATCAGTGCCTGAGTTAGGAATAGTGTCAAGGCCTTAGTTAGGGACATTGTCAGGGCATGATTTAGGAGTAGTGTTAGGGTGTGAGTCATGAACAGTGTCAGGGCCTTAGTTAGTGACAGTGTCAGTTCCTGAGTTAGGAGAAGAGTCAGGGCCTAAGTTAGGGACAGTGCCAGTGCTGAGTTCGTAGTAGTATCAGGGCCTTAGTTAGAGACAGTGTCAGGGCCTGCGTTACGAGTTGTGTCAGAGGCTTTGTTAGGGACAGTGTCAGTGCCTGAGTTAAGAGTGGCGTCAGAGCTTTAGTTAGGGCCAGTGTCAGGGCCTTAGTTAAGACCAGTGTCAGGGCCTATGATAGGAATGAGATCAGGGCCTGTGTTACGAGTAGTGTCAGGGCCTTAGTTAAGGGCAGTGTCAGGGCCTGAGTCCTGACTTATTCCTAACTTTCCTCACTAAGGATTCTTGACACTACTGCTAATTCAGGTCCTGATAATATCCCTTACTAAGGCCCTGACCCTTTCCCTGGCTAAGGCCCTGAACTTCTCCTAAGTCAGGCCCTGATACTGTCCCTAACAATGGCCCTGACACTACACCTAACTTAGGCCCCGAAATGATACCTAACAAAGGCTCTGTTGCTAGTCCAAACTAAAGCCAAAAAATTGGTCTTAAATAAGGCCTTGACACTAATCCTAACTCAGGCCCTAACACTGTCCCTAGCTAAGGCCCTGACAGTACGCCTAATTCGGCCCTCATACGATTCCTAACAATGGCTCTGATGCTAGTCCAAACTAAGGCCCTGAAATTGGTCCTAAATAAGGCCTTGACACGAATCGTAACTCAGGCCCTAGCACTGTCCCTAACTAGGTCTCTGACAGTACACCTAACTCAGACCCTGACACTGGCCCTAAGCAAGGCCCTGACACTACTCCTAACTCAGTCCCTTACACTGTACCTAACAAAGTCACTGATGCTAGGCCTAACTCAGGCCCTGAAACCGTCTGTAACTAAGGCCCTGCTGCCATCAGTATGTAAAGTCCTGACATTATCCTGAGCTAATATCCGGACCTATATCTTTCCAAGGTCCTGAAACTGTCCCAAAGTAAGCCCTGACGCTGTCCGTAAGTGAAGACCTGAGGCTGTCCCTAACTCAGGCCCTGAAGCTTTCCTTAACTGAAGCCTTGAAGCTGTGACTAACTCAGGCCCTGATCATGTATTTCACGAAGACCTTAAAGCTGATCCAGCAAAGACGCTGATGCTGCTCCAAAGTCATGCCCTGACAGTGTGCCCAGCAAAGGGCCTGACGCTAGGCCTCACTCAGGCCCTGTCGCTCTCCCGAATTCAGGCCGTGACACTGTCACTAACTAAGGCCCTGACTCTACTCCTAACTCAGTCCCGTACATTGTACCTAACAAAGGCTCTGATGCTAGTCGTAACTCAGAGCCTGACACTGTCTCTAACTAAGGGCTGCTGCCATCAATATCTAAAGTCCTGACATTATCCGGAGCTAATATCCTGACCCATGTCTTACCAAGGTCCTGAAACTGTCCCAAAGTAAGCCCTGACGCTGTCCCTAAGTGAGGCTCTGCAGCTTTCCCTAACTAACTCAGGCCTTGATGCTGTGACTAACTCAGACCCTGGTCATGTCTTTAACTAAGACCCTAAGGCTGATCCAACAGAAGCCCTGAGGCTGCTCCTAAGTCATGCCCTGACAGTGTCCCCAGCTAAGGGTCTGATGCTAGGCCTCACTCAGACCCTTTCGCTCTCCCTAAGTCAGGCTCTGATGCTGTCCCTACCTGAAGCCCTAACACGGGTTCTGAATAAGGCCCTGAGAGTCTCAGTAACAAAGGTCTTCACACTATCCTTAGGTCATTTCCTGACACTATCCCTAGATGTTAAACTGACACGGTCACTAGCTAATGTCCTGCCTCTTATGCTAACTGAAGCCCTTAGGTTGTGCCTGCCTCAGGCACTGAATTTAGTCCCAAGACCGTGAAACTGTCCCGAACTAAGGCCTAGATGCTCGTCCTACATCTGGCCCTGACACTGTCCCTAACTAAGGCCCTAACACTATTGCTAACTGAGGACCTGACACTGGACCTATCAGGGGCCCGCTACTCCTAACTAACGCCTTGACACTGTCCCTTACTTAGGCCCTGCTACCATCAATATCTAAAGTCCGAACATTATCCTGAGCTAATATCCTAACTCATCTCTTACCAAGGTCCTGAAACTCTCCCTAAGGAAGCCCTGATGCTCTCCCTAAGTGAGGCCTTGAGGCTGTCCCTAACAGAGGCCCTGATAATATCTTTAACATAGCCCCTGAGGCTGATCCTACCGTGGCTCTTATGTTGCTCCTAAGTCATGCCCTGACACTGTCCCTAGCTAAGGCCCTGACGCTAGGCCTCACTCAGGCCCTGTCGCTCTCCCTAAGTCAGGCTCTGACGCTGTCCCTACCCGAAGCCCTGACACTCACTGGTCCTTAATTAGGCCCTGATGCTCTAAGTAACTAAGGTCTTGACACTATCCCTAGGTCATTTCCTGACACTATCTCTAGATCTTAACCTAACCTTCTCTTTAGCTAATGTCGAGATTAGCGAAAGAGATTCTTTAGAACGAGATTCTTTCATCTTCTGAATATGGTTTTCTTAAAAACATAATTTGTAGGGCTTCCTTGGTGGCGCAGGGGTTGAGAGTCTGCCTGCCAATGCAGGGCACACGGGTTCGAGCCCCGGTCCGGGAAGATCCCACATGCCGCGGAGCAACTGGGCCCGTGAGCCACAATTGCTGAGCCTGCGCGTCTGGAGCCTGTGCTCCGCAACAAGAGAGGCTGCCATAGTGAGAAGCCCGCGCGCCGCGATGAAGAGTGGCCCCCACTTGCCGCAACTGGAGAAGGCCCTCGTGCAGAAACGAAGACCCAACACAGCCATAAATAAATTAAATAAATAAATAAATAATTAATTAAAAAAAAAAACAAAAAACTATTTTTTCAAAAAAAAAAAAAAAAACATAATTTGTAGAGTGTTACTAACTTTAAACAAAATGTGCTCAACTGCTGTGGAATATTCCTTCATAGGAGCGTGCATGGTTCACTTCTGCATCTGCTTGTGGTGGTGTTCAAGTTGCTTTCAGCTGTAGATCCTCTTATGCTAGCTAAATCTGTGATTCTGTCCCTAAATGAGGCCCTGAATTTAGGTCCGAGGCCGTGAACCTGTCCCTAACTGAGGCCTGGAGGCTCGTCCTAACACAGGTCCTGACACTGTCCCTAACTAAGGCCCTGACACTACACCTAACTCAGTCACTGACACTGTACCTAACAAAGGCTCTGATGCTAGTCCTAACTTAGGCCTGACACTGCCTCTAACTAAGGCCCTGCTGCCGTCAATATCTGAACACCTGACATTATCCGGAGCTAATATCCTGACCCATGTCTTACCAAGGTCCTGAAACTTTCCCAAAGTAAGCCCTGACGCTGTCCCTAAGTGAGACCTTGAGGCTGTCCCTAACAGAGGCCCTGATAATATCTTTCACGAAGACCCTAATGCTGATCCTACAGAGGCCTTTCTGCTGCTCCTAAGTCATGCCCTGATACTGTCCCTTACTCAGGCCCCAAAGATAGGCCTCACTTAGGCCCCGTTGCTGTACCTTAGTTAGGCTCTAACGCTGTCCGTACATCAAGCCCTGGCACTGGTCCTGATTAAGGCCCTCACGCTGCTGCTAACTAAGGCCCTGATGCTCTCAATGACTAAGGTCTTCTCGTTATCCCTTGGTCATTTCCTTTCACTATCTCTGGCCTGGAACCTGACTCTGTCCCGAGAGAATCTCCTGCATCTTATGCTGACTGAAACCCTAATGCTCTCCCTAACTAAGGCCCTGACTACTCCTAACTAAGGCCATGACACTGTCTCTAACAAAGGCCCAGAATCTGTCCCTAATATAGGCCCTGCTGCCTGCAATAACTAAAATCCTGACACTCTCCTGAGATAATATCCTGACCCATTTCTAACCAAGGTCTTGACACTCTCCCTAAGAAAGCCCTGTCGCTGTCTTTAAGTGAAGACCTGAGGCTGTCCGTAACTCAGGCCCTGAAGCTTTCCCTAACTGAGCCCTTGACGCTGTGACTAACTAGGGCTCTGGTCATCTTTAACTAAGAGCCTAAAGCTGATCCAACAAAGGCACTGATGCTGCTCCTAAGTCACTCCCTGACAGTGTCCCCAGCTGAGGGCCTGACATTAGGCCTCACTCAGACCCTGTCGCTCTCCCTAAGTCAGGCCCTGATACTGTCCCTACTTGAAGCCCTAACACTGGTTCTGAATAAGGCCCTGATATTCTCAGTAACAAAGGTCTTCACACTATCCTTAGGTCATTTCCTGACACGAATCCTAGCCTTCAACCTAACCCTGTCCCGAGCTAATATCCTACCTCTTATGCTAACTAAAGACCTTATGCTGTGCCTACCTCAGGCACTGAATCTGGTCCCAAGACCGCTAGACTGTCTCTCACTAGGCTCCATGCCCTTATCGTTACAATGTTCCGTGACCACTGTCATCACAATGCTCCACGCCCTTATCATCAAAATGCCCCGAGACCCCTGTCATCACAATGCTCCATGACCCCCATCATCACAATGCTCCATAGCGCTTTTCATCACAATCCTCCATGACCACTTTCATCACAATGCTCCATGACCATTTTCATCACAATGCTCCATGACCACTTTCATCACAATGCCCCATGAACTCTGTCATCACAATGCTACATACCATTGTCATCACAATGCTCCATACCCCATGTCATCACATTGGCCCATGACCCTTGTCTCACAATGTTCCATGCTCTTGTGATCACAATGCTCCATGCCCCCTGTCATCACAATGCTCCATGACCCCTGTCATCACAATGCTCCATTACCCTTGTCATCACAATGCTCCAGGTCCCCTGTCATTCACAAAGTCAAATGACACCTGTCATCACAATGCTCCATGACCCCTGTCATCACAATGCTCCATGCCCCCTGTCATCACAATGCTCCATGACCCCTTTCATCACAATGCTCCATTAATCCTTTCATCGCACTGCTCTATGACTTTTGTCATCACAATGCTCCAAGCCCTTCTCATCACAATGCTCCATGGCCTTTGTCATCACAATGCTCCATGTTCAATGTAATCACAGTGCTCCACGACCTCTGTCATCACAACGTTCCATGAGACATTTCATCACAAAGCTCCATGACACTTGTCATCACAATGCTCCATGGCGCTTTGCATAAAAATGCTAAATTACCACATTCAGCACAGGGGTCCATGACCCTTTTCATCACAATATTCCATTGCCCTTGCCATCACAATGCCCCATGGCGCTTGTCATCACAATGC
Source organism: Balaenoptera physalus (assembly GCF_965194825.1). NCBI lineage: Eukaryota > Metazoa > Chordata > Mammalia > Artiodactyla > Balaenopteridae > Balaenoptera > Balaenoptera physalus. The sequence goes on along the minus strand of NW_028126134.1, from coordinate 440,540 downwards.
TCCATGACCCCTTGTCATCACAATGCCCCATGGCCCCTTTCATCACAATGCTCCCAGACGTCTTTCATCACAATGCTCCATGACCACTTTCATCACAATGCTCCATGTGCCGTGTTCATCACAATGCTCCATGACCCCTTTTCATCACAATGCTCCATGACCATTTTCATCACAAGGCTCCATGCCCTTCTCATCACAATGCCCCATGACCCCTTCCATCACAATGCTCCATGACACCTTTCATCAAAATGCGCCATGAACATTGTCATAACAAAGCTCCATGACCACGTTCATCACAATGCTCCATGACCCCTTTCCTTACAATGCTCCATGGCTCTTGTCATCACAAAGCTCCATGGTGCTTGTCATCACAAGGCTCCATGACCACTGTAATCACAATGATCCATGACCTCTTTGATAACAATTCTCCATTACCCCTTTCATCACAATGATCCTTGGCGCTTGTCATCACAATGCTCCATGATCCCTGTAATCACAATGATCCTTGACCCCTTTCATCACAATATTCCATGGCCGCTTTCATCACAATGCTCCATAACCCCTGTCATCACAATGCCCCATGACCCATTTCCCCACAATGCTCCCTGAGCCATGTCATCACAATGCTACTTGTCTTTCTCATTACAATGCTCCATGTCCCCTGTAATCAGAGTCTTCCATGACCCCTTTCATCACAACTCTCCTTAACACTTTTCTCACAATGCTCCATGCCATTATCATCACAAAGTTTCATGCCCCCTCTCACCACAATGCTCCAAGCCCACTCTCAACACAGTGCTCCATGACTCTTGTCTCACAATGCTCCACGCCCTTTTCATCACAATGCTCCATGACCCCTGTCATCACAATGCTCCATGCCCCCTTTCATTACAATGTTCCATGCCCCCTGTCATCACAAGGCTCCATGCCCTTATCATCACAATGCTCCATGACACCTGTCTTCGCAATGTTCCATGCACTTATCATCACAATACTCCTTGACCCTTGTCTAAAATGCTACATGGCAGTGATATCACAATGTTCCATGCACCCTGTCATTACAAGGCTCCATGACACTTGTCATCACAATGCTCCATGGCCCCTATCATTCAAAATGCCATATGACCACTTTCATCACAATGCTCTAAGGCCCTTGTCATCACAAAGCCCCATGAACCCTGTCATCACAATGTTCCAGGCCCCCTGTCATCACAATGAGCCATGACACCTTTCATCACAATGCTCCATAACCACTGTCATCACAATGATCCATGGCCCTTGTCATCACAATGCTCCCTGGTGCATGTCATCACAAAGATCCATGACCACTTTCAGCACAATGCTCCATGACCCCTTTCATCAAAATTCTCCATGACCATTGTCATCACAATGCTCCAGGAGCCCTGTCATTACAATGCTCCCTGACCCCTGTCATCACCATGATCCATGGCCCTTGTCATCACAGTGCTCCTTCGCTCTTGTCGTAACAATGCTCCATGATCCCTGTCATCACAATGATCCATGATTCCTTTCATCACAATTCTCCTTTTCCCCTTTCACACAATGATCCCTGGAGCTTGTCAAAACAATGCTCCTTGATTCCCTGTAATTACAATGATCCATGACCCCTTTCATGACAATGCTCCATTACCCCACTAATCACAATGATCCATGGTGATTGTCATCACAATGCTCCATGACCCTTGTCATCACAATGCTCCAGGTCGTTGTAATCACAATGCTCCATGACCACTTTCACCACTAAAGCTCCAAGATCCCTGTCATCACAATGCCCCATGACTCATATCATCACAATGCTCCATGGCACTTGTCATCACAATGCTCCATGACCCCTGTCATCACAATGCTCCATAGCGTTTTTCATCACAATCCTCCATGACCACTGTCATCACATTGCTCCATGGCACTTGTCATCACAATGCTCCATGACCCCTGTCATCACAATGCTCCATAGCGCTTTTCATCACAATCCTCCATGACCACTTTCATCACAATGCTCCATGACCATTTTCATCACAATGCTCCATGACCCCTTTCATCAAAATGCGCCATGAACATTGTCATAACAAAGCTCCATGACCACGTTCATCAAAATGCTCCATGACGGGCTTCCCTGGTGGCGCAGTGGTTGAGAATCTGCCTGCCAATGCAGGCGACACGGGTTCGAGCCCTGGTCCGGGAAGATCCCACATGCCGCGGAGCAACTGGGCCCGTGAGCCACAGCTACTGAGCCTGCGTGACTGGAGCCTGTGCTCCACAACAAGAGAGGCCGCGATAGTGAGAGGCACACGCACCACGATGAAGAGTGGCCCCCGCTTAATGCAACTAGAGAAAGCCCTCGCACAGAAACGAGGACCCAACACAGCCAAAAATAAATAAATAAATTAAAAAAAAAAAAAAAAAAAAAGTGCTCCATGACCCCTTTCCTTACAATGCTCCATGGCTCTAGTCATCACAAAGCTCCATGGCGCTTGTCATCACAAGGCTCCATGACCACTGTCATCACAATGATCCATGACCCCTTTGATAACAATTCTCCATTACCCCTTTCCTCACAATGATCCTTGGTGCTTGTCATCACAATGCTCCATGATCCCTATAATCACAATGATCCTTGACCCCTTTCATCACAATGTTCCATGGCCGCTTTCATCACAATGCTCCATAACCCCTGTCATCACAATGCCCCATGACCCATTTCCCCACAATGCTCCCTGAGCCATGTCATCACAATGCTACTTGTCTTTCTCATTACAATGCTCCATGTCCCCTGTAATCATAGTCTTCCATGACCCCTTTCATCACTACTCTCCTTAACACTTTTCTCACAATGCTCCATGCCATTGTCATCACAAAGTTTCATGCCCCCTGTCACCACAATGCTCCAAGCCCACTCTCAACACAATGCTCCATGAGACTTGTCCCACAATGCTCCACGCCCTTTTCATCACAATGCTCCATTACCCCTGTCATCACAATGCTCCATGGCCCTTGTCATCACAATTCCCCATGACCCCGGTCATCACAATTCTCCATGGCCCTTGTCATCACAATGCTCCAAGCACTTGTCATCACAATTCTCCATAACCCTTGTCATCACAATGCTCCATGGCGCTTGTCATCACAATGATCCAGAGCCTTAGTTCCTGAGTTGGGAGAACTATCATTGCCTCAATTAGGGAAAATGTCAGTGACTGAGTTGGGAGTAGTGTGAGGGCCCTTGTTAGGGACACTGTCAGTGCCTGAGTTAGGTGTAGTGTCAGGGTTTTAGTTACGTACACTGTCAGTGCCTGAGTTGGGAATAGTGTCAGGGCCTTAGTTATGGACTGTGTCATTGCCTGAGTTAGGAGTAGTGTCAGGGCCTTAATTAGGAGTAGCATGAGTGCCTTCATTAGGTATTGTATCAGCGCCTCAGTTAGGAATAGATTCAGGGCCTTATTTTGGGACAGTGTCAGTGCCTGAGTTAGGAGTTTTGTCGGCCTTCGTTAGGGACCTTTTCAGGGCCTGAGTTAGGAGTAATGTCAGGGCCTTCCTTTGGTATTGTATCAGTGCCTGAGTTAGGAATAGTGTCAAGGCCTTAGTTAAGGACATTGCCAGGGCATGATTTAGGAGTAGTGTTAGGGTGTGAGTTATGAACAGTGTCAGGGCCTTAGTTAGTGACAGTGTCAGTTCCTGAGTTAGGAGTAGAGTCAGGGCCTAAGTTAGGGACAGTGCCAGTGCTGAGTTCGTAGTAGTATCAGGGCCTTAGTTAGAGACAGTGTCAGGGCCTGAGTTAGGAGTAGTGTCAGAGGCTTTGTTAGGGACAGTGTCAGTGCCTGAGTTAAGAGTAGCGTCACAGCTTTAGTTAGGGCCAGTGTCAGGGCCTTAGTTAAGACCAGTGTCAGGGCCTATGATAGGAATCAGATCAGGGCCTGTGTTACGAGTAGCGTCAGGGCCTTAGTTAAGGACAGTGTCAGGGCCTGAGTCCTGACTTATTCCTAACTTTCCTCACTAAGGATTTTTGACACTACTGCTAATTCAGGTGCTGATAATATCCCTTACTAAGGCCCTGACCCTTTCCCTGGCTAAGGCCCTGAGCTTCTCCTAAGTCAGGCCCTGATACTGTCCCTAACAATGGCCCTGACACTACACCTAACATAGGCCCTGATACTGTCCGTAACAATGGCCCTGACACTACACCTAACTTAGGCCCCGAAATGATACCTAACAAAGGCTCTGTTGCTAGTCCAAACTAAAACCCTAAAATTGGTCTTAAGTAAGGCCTTGACACTAATCCTAACTCAGGCCCTAACACTGTCCCTAGTTAAGGCCCTGACAGTACGCCTAACTCAGGCCCTCATACGATTCCTAACAATGGCTCTGATGCTAGTCCAAACTAAGGCCCTGAAATTGGTCCTAAATAAGGCCTTGACACGAATCGTAACTCAGGCCCTAGCACTGTCCCTAACTAGGTCTCTGACAGTACACCTAACTCAGACCCTGACACTGGCCCTAAGCAAGGCCCTGACACTACTCCTAACTCAGTCCCTTACACTGTACCTAACAAAGTCACTGATGCTAGGCCTAACTCAGGCCCTGAAACCGTCTGTAACTAAGGCCCTGCTGCCCTCAGTATGTAAAGTCCTGACATTGTCCTGAGCTAATATCCTGACCTATGTCTTTCCAAGGTCCTGAAACTGTCCCAAAGTAAGCCCTGACGCTGTCCGTAAGTGAAGACCTGAGGCTGTCCGTAACTCAGGCCCTGAAGCTTTCCTTAACTGAAGCCTTGAAGCTGTGACTAACTCAGGCCCTGATCATGTATTTCACGAAGACCTTAAAGCTGATCCAGCAAAGACGCTGATGCTGCTCCAAAGTCATGCACTGACAGTGTGCCCAGCAAAGGGCCTGACGCTAGGCCTCACTCAGGTCCTGTCGCTCTCCCGAAGTCAGGCCCTGACACTGTCACTAACTAAGGCCCTGACTCTACTCCTAACTCAGTCCCGTACATTGTACCTAACAAAGGCTCTGATGCTAGTCGTAACTCAGGGCCTGACACTGTCTCTAACTAAGGGCTGCTGCCATCAATATCTAAAGTCCTGACATTATCCGGAGCTAATATCCTGACCCATGTCTTACCAAGGTCCTGAAACTGTCCCAAAGTAAGCCCTGACGCTGTCCCTAAGTGAGGCCCTGCAGCTTTCCCTAACTAACTCAGGCCTTGATTCTGTGACTAACTCAGACCCTGGTCATGTCTTTAACTAAGACCCTAAGGCTGATCCAACAGAAGCCCTGAGGCTGCTCCTAAGTCATGCCCTGACAGTGTCCCCAGCTAAGGGTCTGATGCTAGGCCTCACTCAGACCCTATCGCTCTCCCTAAGTCAGGCTCTGATGCTGTCCCTACCCGAAGCCCTGACACTCACTGGTCCTTAATTAGGCCCTGATGCTCTAAGTAACTAAGGTCTTGACACTATCCCTAGGTCATTTCCTGACACTATCCCTAGATCTTAACCTAACCATCTCTTTAACTAATGTCGACATTAGCTAAAGAGATTCTTTAGAACGAGATTCTTTCATCTTCTGAATATGGTTTTCTTAAAAACATAATGTGTAGAGTGTTACTAACTTTAAACAAAATGTACTCAACTGCTGTGGAATATTCCTTCATAGGAGCGTGCATGGTTCACTTCTGCATCTGCTTTTGGTGGTGTTCAAGTTGCTTTCAGCTGTAGATCCTCTTATGCTAGCTAAATCTGTGATTCTGTCCCGAAATGAGGCCCTGAATTTAGGTCCGAGGCCGTGAACCTGTCCCTAACTGAGGCCTGGAGGCTCGTCCTAACGCAGGTCCTGACACTGTCCCTAACTAAGGCCCTGACACTACACCTAACTCAGTCACTGACACTGTACCTAACAAAGGCTCTGATGCTAGTCCTAACTTAGGCCTGACACTGCCTCTAACTAAGGCCCTGCTGCCGTCAATATCTGAACACCTGACATTATCCGGAGCTAATATCCTGACCCATGTCTTACCAAGGTCCTGAAACTTTCCCAAACTAAGCCCTGACGCTGTCCCTAAGTGAGACCTTGAGGCTGTCCCTAACAGAGGCCCTGATAATATCTTTCACGAAGACCCTAATGCTGATCCTACAGAGGCCTTTCTGCTGCTCCTAAGTCATGCCCTGATACTGTCCCTTACTCAGGCCCCAAAGATAGGCCTCACTTAGGCCCCGTTGCTGTACCTTAGTTAGGCTCTAACGCTGTCCGTACATCAAGCCGTGGCACTGGTCCTCATTAAGGCCCTCACGCTGCTGCTAACTAAGGCCCTGATGCTCTCAATGACTAAGGTCTTGTCGTTATCCCTTGGTCATTTCCTTTCACTATCTCTGGCCTGGAACCTGACTGTGTCCCGAGATAATCTCCTGCATCTTATGCTGACTGAAACCCTAATGCTCTCCCTAACTAAGGCCCTGACTACTCCTAACTAAGGCCATGACACTGTCTCTAACAATGGCCCAGAATCTGTCCCTAATATAGGCCCTGCTGCCAGCAATAACTAAAATCCTGACACTCTCCTGAGATAATATCCTGACCCATTTCTAACCAAGGTCTTGACACTCTCCCTAAGAAAGCCCTGTCGCTGTCTTTAAGTGAAGACCTGAGGCTGTCCGTAACTCAGGCCCTGAAGCTTTCCCTAACTGAGGCCTTGACGCTGTGACTAACTAGGGCTCTGGTCATCTTTAACTAAGAGCCTAAAGCTGATCCAACAAAGGCACTGATGCTGCTCCTAAGTCACTCCCTGACAGTGTCCCCAGCTGAGGGCCTGACATTAGGCCTCACTCAGACCCTGTCGCTCTCCCTAAGTCAGGCCCTGATACTGTCCCTACCTGAAGCCCTAACACTGGTTCTGAATAAGGCCCTGATATTCTCAGTAACAAAGGTCTTCACACTATCCTTAGGTCATTTCCTGACACGATTCCTAGCCTTCACCCTAACCCTGTCCCGAGCTAATATCCTACCTCTTATGCTAACTAAAGACCTTATGCTGTGCCTACCTCAGGCACTGAATTTAGTCCCAAGACCACTAGACTGTCCCTCACTAGGCTCCATGCCCTTATCGTCACAATGTTCCATGACCACTGTCATCACAATGCTCCACGCCCTTATCATCACAATGCCCCATGACCCCTGTCATCACAATGCTCCATGATCCCTTCCATCACAATGCTCCGGGACCCCTTTCATGAAAATGCGCCATGACAATTGTCATCACAATGCTCATGACCCCTGGCATCCCAATGCTCCATGACCATTCTCATCGCAATGCTTCATGACCCTTGTCATCGCAATGCTACATACCATTGTCATCACAATGCTCCATACCCCATATCATCACATTGGCCCATGACCCTTGTCTCACAATGTTCCATGCTCTTGTGATCACAATGCTCCATGCCCCCTGTCATCAAAATGCTCCATGACCCCGGTCATCACAATGCTCCATTACCCTTGTCATCACAATGCTCCAGGTCCCCTGTCATTCACAAAGCCAAATGACACCTGTCATCACAAGGCTTCATGGCCCTTGTCCTCACAATGCCCCATGACACCTGTCATCAAATTGCTCCATGTCCCCGTTTATCACAATGCTCTAAATTACCCCTGTAATCAAAGTGCTCCATAACCCTTTTCCTCACAATGCTCCATGCCACTTTTCATCACAATGAGCCATGAAAACTTTCATCAGAATGCTCCATTACCCCTGTCTCATGTCCCCTTTCATCACAATGCATCACAATTACCACTGTAATCACAGTGCTCCATAACTCCTTTCATCACAGTGCTCCATGCCCCCTGTCATCGCAATGCTCCATGACCCCTTTCATCACAATGCTCCATTAATCCTTTCATCGCACTGCTCTATGACTTTTGTCATCACAATGCTGCATGCCCTTCTCATCACAATGCTCCATGGCCTTCGTCATCACAATGCTCCATGTTCAATGTAATCACAGTGCTCCACGACCTCTGTCATCACAATGTTCCATGAGACATTTCATCACAAAGCTCCATGACACTTGTCATCACAATGCTCCATGGCGCTTTGCATCATAATGCTCCGTGACCACATTCAGCACAGGGGTCCATGACCCTTTTCATCACAATATTCCATTGCCCTTGCCATCACAATGCCCCACGGCGCTTGTCATCACAATGCTCCATGACCCCTTGTCATCACAATGCCCCATGGCCCCTTTCATCACAATGCTCCCAGACGTCTTTCATCACAATGCTCCATGACCACTTTTCATCACAATGCCCCATGTGCCCTTTTCATCACAATGCTCCATGACCCCTTTTCATCACAATGCTCCATGACCATTTTCATCACAAGGCTCCATGCCCTTATCATCACAGTGCCCCATGACCCCTTCCATCACAATGCTCCATGACCCCTTTCATCAAAATGCGCCATGAACATTGTCATAACAAAGCTCCATGACCACGTTCATCACAATGCTCCATGGCTCTTGTTATCAAAAAGCTCCATGGTGCTTGTCATCACAAGGCTCCATGACCACTGTAATCACAATGATCCATGACCTCTTTGATAACAATTCTCCATTACCCCTTTCCTCACAATGATCCTTGGCGCTTGTCATCACAATGCTCCATGATCCCTGTAATCATAATGATCCTTGACCCCTTTCATGACAATGCTCCATTACCCCACGAATCACAATGATCCATGGTGATTGTCATCACAATGCTCCATGACCCTTGTCATCACAATGCTCCAGGTCGTTGTAATCACAATGTTCCATGACCCCTTTCACCACAAAGCTCCAAGATGCCTGTCATCACAATGCCCCATGACTCCTATCATCACAATGCTCCATGGCACTTGTCATCACAATGCTCCATGACCCCTCTCATCACAATGCTCCATAGCGCTTTTCATCACTATCCTCCATGACCACTTTCATCACAATGCTCCATGACCATTTTCATCACAATTCTCCATGACCACTTTCATCACAATGCCCCATGAACTCTGTCATCACAATGCTCCATGGCCCTTGTCATCACAATTCTCCATGACCCCGGTCATCACAATTCTCCATGGCCTTGTCATCACAATGCACCATGCACTTGTCATCACAATTCTCCATGACCCTTGTCATCACAGTGCTCCATGGCGCTTGTCATCACAATGATCCAGAGCCTTAGTTCCTGAGTTGGGAGTAGTATCATTGCCTCAATTAGGGAAAATGTCAGTGACTGAGTTGGGAGTAGTGTGAGGGCCCTTGTTAGGGACACTGTCCGTGCCTGAGTTAGGTGTAGTGTCAGGGTTTTAGTTACGTACACTGTCAGTGCCTGAGTTGGGAATAGTGTCAGGGCCTTAGTTATGGACTGTGTCATTGCCTGAGTTAGGAGTAGTGTCAGGGCCTTTGTTAGGAGTAGCATCAGTGCCTTCGTTAGGTATTGTATCAGCGCCTCTGTTAGGAATAGATTCAGGGCCTTATTTTGGGACAGTGTCAGTGCCTGAGTTAGGAGTTTTGTCGGCCTTAGTTAGGGACCTTTTCAGGGCCTGAGTTAGGAGTAATCTCAGGGCCTTCCTTAGGTATTGTATCAGTGCCTGAGTTAGGAATAGTGTCAAGGCCTTAGTTAGGGACATTGCCAGGGCATGCTTTAGGAGTAGTGTTAGGGTGTGAGTTATGAACAGTGTCAGGGCCTTAGTTAGTGACAGTGTCAGTTCCTGAGTTAGGAGTAGAGTCAGGGCCTAAGTTAGGGACAGTGCCAGTGCTGAGTTCGTAGTAGTATCAGGGCCTTAGTTAGGGACAGTGTCAGGGCCTGAGTTAGGAGTAGTGTCAGAGGCTTTGATAGGGACAGTGTCAGTGCCTGAGTTAAGAGTAGCGTCACAGCTTTAGTTAGGGCCAGTGTCAGGGCCTTAGTTAAGACCAGTGTCAGGGCCTATGATAGGAATCAGATCAGGGCATGTGTTACGAGTAGTTTCAGGGCCTTAGTTAAGGACCGTGTCAGGGCCTGAGTCCTGACATATTCCTAAATTTCCTCACTAAGGATTTTTGACACAACTGCTAATTCAGGTCCTGATAATATCCCTTACTAAGGCCCTGACCCTTTCCCTGGCTAAGGCCCTGAACTTCTCCTAAGTCAGGCCCTGATACTGTCCCTAACAATGGCCCTGACACTACACCTAACTTAGGCCCCGAAATGATACCTAACAAAGGCTCTGTTGCTAGTCCAAATTAAAGCCCTATAATTGGTCTTAAATAATGCCTTGACACTAATCCTAACTCAGGCCCTAACACTGTCCCTAGCTAAGGCCCTGACAGTACGCCTAACTCAGGCCCTCATACGATTCCGAACAATGGCTCTGATGCTAGTCCAAACTAAGGCCCTGAAATTGGTCCTAAATAAGGCCTTGACACGAATCGTAACTCAGGCCCTAGCACTGTCCCTAACTAGGTCTCTGACAGTACACCTAACTCAGACCCTGACACTGGCCCTAAGCAAGGCCCTGACACTACTCCTAACTCAGTCCCTTACACTGTACCTAACAAAGTCACTGATGCTAGGCCTAACTCAGGCCCTGAAACCGTCTGTAACTAAGGCCCTGCTGCCATCAGTATGTAAAGTCCTGACATTATCCTGAGCTAATATCCTGACCTATGTCTTTCCAAGGTCCTGAAACTGTCCCAAAGTAAGCCCTGACTTTGTCCGTAAGTGAAGACCTGAGGCTGTCCCTAACTCAGGCCCTGAAGCTTTCCTTAACTGAAGCCGTGAAGCTGTTACTAACTCAGGCCCTGATCACGTATTTCACGAAGACCTTAAAGCTGATCCAGCAAAGACCCTGATCCTGTTCCAAAGTCATGCCCTGACAGTGTGCCCAGCAAAGGGCCTGACGCTAGGCCTCACTCAGGCCCTGTCGCTCTCCCGAAGTCAGGCGCTGACACTGTCACTAACTAAGGCCCTGACTCTACTCCTAACTCAGTCCCGTACATTGTACCTAACAAAGGCTCTGATGCTAGTCGTAACTCAGGGCCTGACACTGTCTCTAACTAAGGGCTTCTGCCATCAGTATCTAAAGTCCTGACATTATCCGGAGCTAATATCCTGACCCATGTCTTACCAAGGTCCTGAAACTGTCCCAAAGTAAGCCCTGACGCTGTCCCTAAGTGAGGCCCTGCAGCTTTCCCTAACTAACTCAGGCCTTGATGCTGTGACTAACTCAGACCCTGGTCATGTCTTTAACTAAGACCCTAAGGCTGATCCAACAGAAGCCCTGAGGCTGCTCCTAAGTCATGCCCTGACAGTGTCCCCAGCTAAGGGTCTGATGCTAGGCCTCACTCAGACCCTATCGCTCTCCCTAAGTCAGGCTCTGATGCTGTCCCTACCTGAAGCCCTAACACGGGTTCTGAATAAGGCCCTGAGAGTCTCAGTAACAAAGGTCTTCACACTATCCTTAGGTCATTTCCTGACACTATCCCTACATGTTAAACTGACACTGTCACTAGCTAATGTCCTGCCTCTTATGCTAACTGAAGCCCTTAGGTTGTGCCTGCCTCAGGCACTGAATTTAGTCCCAAGACCGTGAAACTGTCCCGAACTAAGGCTTAGATGCTCGTCCTACACCTGGCCCTGACACTGTCCCTAACGAAGGCACTAACACTATTGCTAACTGAGGACCTGACACTGGACCTATCAGGGGCCCGCTACTCCTAACTAACGCCTTGACACTGTCCCTTACTTAGGCCCTGCTACCATCAATATCTAAAGTCCTGACATTATCCTGAGCTAATATCCTAACTCATCTCTTACCAAGGTCCTGAAACTCTCCCTAAGGAAGCCCTGATGCTCTCCCTAAGTGAGGCCTTGAGGCTGTCCCTAACAGAGGCCCTGATAATATCTTTAACATAGCCCCTGAGGCTGATCCTACCGTGGCTCTTATGTTGCTCCTAAGTCATGCCCTGACACTGTCCCTAGCTAAGGCCCTGACGCTAGGCCTCACTCAGGCCCTGTCGCTCTCCCTAAGTCAGGCTCTGACGCTGTCCCTACCCGAAGCCCTGACACTCACTGGTCCTTAATTAGGCCCTGATGCTCTAAGTAACTAAGGTCTTGACACTATCCCTAGGTCATTTCCTGACACTATCCCTAGATATTAACCTAACCTTCTCTTTAACTAATGTCGAGATTAGCTAAAGAGATTCTTTAGAACGAGATTCTTTAATCTTCTGAATATGGTTTTCTTAAAAACATAATTTGTAGAGTGTTACTAACTTTAAACAAAATGTACTCAACTGCTGTGGAATATTCCTTCATAGGAGCGTGCATGGTTCACTTCTACATCTGCTTGTGGTGGTGTTCAAGTTGCTTTCAGCTGTAGATCCTCTTATGCTAGCTAAATCTGTGATTCTGTCCCTAAATGAGGCCCTGAATTTAGGTCCGAGGCCGTGAACCTGTCCCTAACTGAGGCCTGGAGGCTCGTCCTAACGCAGTTCCTGACACTGTCCCTAACTAAGGCCCTGACACTGCACCTAACTCAGTCACTGACACTGTTACTAACAAAGGCTCTGATGCTAGTCCTAACTTAGGCCTGACACTGCCTCTAACTAAGGCCCTGCTGCCGTCAATATCTGAACACCTGACATTATCCGGAGCTAATATCCTGACCCATGTCTTACCAAGGTCCTGAAACTTTCCCAAAGTAAGCCCTGACGCTGTCCCTAAGTGAGACCTTGAGGCTGTCCCTAACAGAGGCCCTGATAATATCTTTCACGAAGACCCTAATGCTGATCCTACAGAGGCCTTTCTGCTGCTCCTAAGTCATGCCCTGATACTGTCCCTTACTCAGGCCCCAAAGATAGGCCTCACTTAGGCCCTGTTGCTGTACCTTAGTTAGGCTCTGACGCTGTCCGTACATCAAGCCCTGGCACTGGTCCTGATTAAGGCCCTCGCGCTGCTGCTAACTAAGGCCCTGATGCTCTCAATGACTAAGGTCTTCTCGTTATCCCTTGGTCATTTCCTTTCACTATCTCTGGCCTGGAACCTGACTCTGTCCCCAGAGAATCTCCTGCATCTTATGCTGACTGAAACCCTAATGCTCTCCCTAACTAAGGCCCTGACTACTCCTAACTAAGGCCATGACACTGTCTCTAACAAAGGCCCAGAATCTGTCCCTAATATAGGCCCTGCTGCCAGCAATAACTAAAATCCTGACACTCTCCTGAGATAATATCCTGACCCATTTCTAACCAAGGTCTTGACACTCTCCCTAAGAAAGCCCTGTCGCTGTCTTTAAGTGAAGACCTGAGGCTGTCCGTAACTCAGGCCCTGAAGCTTTCCCTAACTGAGGCCTTGACGCTGTGACTAACTAGGGCTCTGGTCATCTTTAACTAAGAGCCTAAAGCTGATCCAACAAAGGCACTGATGCTGCTCCTAAGTCACTCCCTGACAGTGTCCCAAGCTGAGGGCCTGACATTAGGCCTCACTCAGACCCTGTCGCTCTCCCTAAGTCAGGCCCTGATACTGTCCCTACCTGAAGCCCTAACACTGGTTCTGAATAAGGCCCTGATATTCTCAGTAACAAAGGTCTTCACACTATCCTTAGGTCATTTCCTGACACGAATCCTAGCCTTCACCCTAACCCTGTCCCGAGCTAATATCCTACCTCTTATGCTAACTAAAGACCTTATGCTGTGCCTACCTCAGGCACTGAATCTGGTCCCAAGACCGCTAGACTGTCTCTCACTAGGCTCCATGCCCTTATCGTCACAATGTTCCGTGACCACTGTCATCACAATGCTCCACGCCCTTATCATCAAAATGCCCCAAGACCCCTGTCATCACAATGCTCCATGACCCCCGTCATCACAATGCTCCATAGCGCTTTTCATCACAATCCTCCATGACCACTTTCATCACAATGCTACATGACCATTTTCATCACAATGCTCCATGACCACTTTCATCACAATGCCCCATGAAATCTGTCATCACAATGCTACATACCATTGTCATCACAATGCTCCATACCCCATGTCATCACATTGGCCCATGACCCTTGTCTCACAATATTGCATGCTCTTGTGATCACAATGCTCCATGCCCCCTGTCATCACAATGCTCCATGACCCCCGTCATCACAATGCTCCATAGCGCTTTTCATCACAATCCTCCATGACCACTTTCATCACAATGCTCCTTGACAATTTTCATCACAATGCTCCATGACCACTTTCATCACAATGCCCCATGAAATCTGTCATCACAATGCTACATACAATTGTCATCACAATGCTCCATACCCCATGTCATCACATTGGCCCATGACGCTTTTCTCACAATATTCCATGCTCTTGTGATCACAGTGCTCCATGCCCCCTGTCATCACAATGCTCCATGCCCCCGTCATCACAATTCTCCATGACCCCTGTCATCACAGTGCTCCATGACCCCTGTCATCACAATGCTCCATTACCCTTGTCATCACAATGCTCCAGGTCCCCTGTCATTCACAAAGCCAAATGACACTTGTCATCACAAGGCTTCATGGCCCTTGTCCTCACAATGCCCCATGACACCTATCATCAAATTGCTCCATGTCCCCGTTTATCACAATGCTCCAAATTACCCCTGTAATCACAGTGCTCCATAACCCTTTTCCTCACAATGCTCCATGCCCCTTTTCATCACAATGAGCCATGGAAACTTTCATCAGAATGCTCCATTACCCCTGTCTCATGTCCCCTTTCATCACAATGCATCACAATTACCACTGTAATCACACTGCTCCATAACTCCTTTCATCACAGTGCTCCATGCCCCCTGTCATCGCAATGCTCCATGACCCCTTTCATCACAATGCTCCATTAATCCTTTCATCGCACTGCTCTATGACTTTTGTCATCACAATGCTCCATGCCCTTCTCATCACAATGCTCCATGGCCTTTGTCATCACAATGCTCCATGTTCATTGTAATCACAGTGCTCCACGACCTCTGTCATCACAATGTTCCATGAGACATTTCATCACAAAGCTCCATGACACTTGTCATCACAATGCTCCATGGCGCTTTGCATCACAGTGCTCCATGACCACATTCAGCACAGGGGTCCATGACCCTTTTCATCACAATATTCCATTGCCCTTGCCATCACAATGCCCCATGGCGCTTGTCATCACAATGCTCCATGACCCCTTGTCATCACAATGCCCCATGGCCCCTTTCATCACAATGCTCCCAGACGTCTTTCATCAAAATGTCCATGACCACTTTCATCACAATGCTCCATGTGCCCTGTTCATCACAATGCTCCATGACCCCTTTTCATCACAATGCTCCATGACCATTTTCATCACAAGGCTCCATGCCCTTATCATCACAGTGCTCCATGAACCCTTTCATCACAATGCTCCATGGCACTTCTCATCACAATGCCCCATGACCCCTTCCATCACAATGCTCCATGACCCCTTTCATCAAAATGCGCCATGAACATTGTCATAACAAAGCTCCATGACCACGTTCATCACAATGCTCCATGGCTCTTGTCATCACAAAGCTCCATGGTGCTTGTCATCACAAGGCTCCATGACCACTGTAATCACAATGATCCATGACCTCTTTGATAACAATTCTCCATTAACCCTTTCCTCACAATGATCCTTGGAACTTGTCATCACAATGCTCCATGATCCCTGTAATCATAATGATCCTTGACCCCTTTCATGACAATGCTCCATTACCCCACGAATCACAATGATCCATGGTGATTGTCATCACAATGTTCCATGACCCTTGTCATCACAATGCTCCAGGTCGTTGTAATCACAATGTTCCATGACCCCTTTCACCACAAAGCTCCAAGATCCCTGTCATCACAATGCCCCATGACTCCTATCATCACAATGCTCCATGGCACTTGTCATCACAATGCTCCATGACCCCTGTCATCACAATGCTCCATAGCGCTTTTCATCACTATCCTCCATGACCACTTTCATCACAATGCTCCATGACCATTTTCATCACAATGCTCCATGACCACTTTCATCACAATGCCCCATGAACTCTGTCATCACAATGCTCCATGGCCCTTGTCATCACAATTCTCCATGACCCAGGTCATCACAATTCTCCATGGCCTTGTCATCACAATGCTCCATGCACTTGTCATCACAATTCTCCATGACCCTTGTCATCACAGTGCTCCATGGCGCTTGTCATCACAATGATCCAGAGCCTTAGTTCCTGAGTTGGGAGTAGTATCATTGCCTCAATTAGGGAAAATGTCAGTGACTGAGTTGGGAGTAGTGTGAGGGACCTTGTTAGGGACACTGTCCGTGCCTGAGTTAGGTGTAGTGTCAGGGTTTTAGTTACGTACACTGTCAGTGCCTGAGTTGGGAATAGTGTCAGGGCCTTAGTTATGGACTGTGTCATTGCCTGAGTTAGGAGTAGTGTCAGGGCCTTTGTTAGGAGTAGCATCAGTGCCTTCGTTAGGTATTGTATCAGCGCCTCACTTAGGAATAGATTCAGGGCCTTATTTTAGGACAGTGTCAGTGCCTGAGTTAGGAGTTTTGTCGGCCTTAGTTAGGGACCTTTTCAGGGCCTGAGTTAGGAGTAATGTCAGGGCCTTCCTTAGGTATTGTATCAGTGCCTGAGTTAGGAATAGTGTCAAGGCCTTAGTTAGGGACATTGCCAGGGCATGATTTAGGAGTAGTGTTAGGGTGTGAGTTATGAACAGTGTCAGGGCCTTAGTTAGTTACAGTGTCAGTTCCTGAGTTAGGAGTAGAGTCAGGGCCTAAGTTAGGGACAGTGCCAGTGCTGCGTTCGTAGTAGTATCAGGGCCTTAGTTAGAGACAGTGTCAGGGCCTGAGTTAGGAGTAGTGTCACAGCTTTAGTTAGGGCCAGTGTCAGGGCCTTAGTTAAGACCAGTGTCAGGGCCTATGATAGGAATCAGATCAGGGCCTGTGTTACGAGTAGTGTCAGGGCCTTAGTTAAGGACCGTGTCAGGGCCTGAGTCCTGACTTATTCCTAAATTTCCTCACTAAGGATTTTTGACACTACTGCTAATTCAGGTCCTGATAATATCCCTTACTAAGGCCCTGACCCTTTCCCTGGCTAAGGCCCTGAACTTCTCCTAAGTCAGGCCCTGATACTGTCCCTAACAATGGCCCTGACACTACACCTAACTTAGGCCCCGAAATGATACCTAACAAAGGCTCTGTTGCTAGTCCAAACTAAAGCCCTAAAATTGGTCTTAAATAAGGCCTTGACACTAATCCTAACTCAGGCCCTGGCAATGTCCCTAGCTAAGGCCCTGACAGTACGCCTAACTCAGGCCCTCATACGATTCCGAACAATGGCTCTGATGCTAGTCCTAACTAAGGCCCTGAAATTGGTCCTAAATAAGGCCTTGACACGAATCGTAACTCAGGCCCTAGCACTGTCCCTAACTAGGTCTCTGACAGTACACCTAACTCAGACCCTGACACTGGCCCTAAGCAAGGCCCTGACACTACTCCAAACTCAGTCCCTTACACTGTACCTAACAAAGTCACTGATGCTAGGCCTAACTCAGGCCCTGAAACCGTGTGTAACTAAGGCCCTGCTGCCATCAGTATGTAAAGTCCTGACATTATCCTGAGCTAATATCCTGACCTATGTCTTTCCAAGGTCCTGAAACTGTCCCAAAGTAAGCCCTGACGCTGTCCGTAAGTGAAGACCTGAGGCTGTCCCTAACTCAGGCCCTGAAGCTTTCCTTAACTGAAGCCGTGAAGCTGTGACTAACTCAAGCCCTGATCATGTATTTCACGAAGACCTTAAAGCTGATCCAGCAAAGACCCTGATCCTGTTCCAAAGTCATGCCCTGACAGTGTGCCCAGCAAAGGGCCTGACGCTAGGCCTCACTCAGGCCCTGTCGCTCTCCCGAAGTCAGGCCCTGACACTGTCACTAACTAAGGCCCTGACTCTACTCCTAACTCAGTCCCGTACATTGTACCTAACAAAGGCTCTGATGCTAGTCGTAACTCAGGGCCTGACACTGTCTCTAACTAAGGGCTGCTGCCATCAATATCTAAAGTCCTGACATTATCCGGAGCTAATATCCTGACCCATGTCTTACCAAGGTCCTGAAACTGTCCCAAAGTAAGCCCTGACGCTGTCCCTAAGTGAGGCCCTGCAGCTTTCCCTAACTAACTCAGGCCTTGATGCTGTGACTAACTCAGACCCTGGTCATGTCTTTAACTAAGACCCTAAGGCTGATCCAACAGAAGCCCTGAGGCTGCTCCTAAGTCATGCCCTGACAGTGTCCCCAGCTAAGGGTCTGATGCTAGGCCTCACTCAGACCCTATCGCTCTCCCTAAGTCAGGCTCTGATGCTGTCCCTACCTGAAGCCCTAACACGGGTTCTGAATAAGGCCCTGAGAGTCTCAGTAACAAAGGTCTTCACACTATCCTTAGGTCATTTCCTGACACTATCCCTACATGGTAAACGGACACTGTCACTAGCTAATGTCCTGCCTCTTATGCTAACTGAAGCCCTTAGGTTGTGCCTGCCTCAGGCACTGAATTTAGTCCCAAGACCGTGAAACTGTCCCGAACTAAGGCCTAGATGCTCGTCCTACATCTGGCCCTGACACTGTCCCTAACTAAGGCCCTAACACTATTGCTAACTGAGGACCTGACACTGGACCTATCAGGGGCCCGCTACTCCTAACTAACGCCTTGACACTGTCCCTTACTTAGGCCCTGCTACCATCAATATCTAAAGTCCTGACATTATCCTGAGCTAATATCCTAACTCATCTCTTACCAAGGTCCTGAAACTCTCCCTAAGGAAGCCCTGATGCTCTCCCTAAGTGAGGCCTTGAGGCTGTCCCTAACAGAGGCCCTGATAATATCTTTAACATAGCCCCTAAGGCTGATCCTACCGTGGCTCTTATGTTGCTCCTAAGTCATGCCCTGACACTGTCCCTAGCTAAGGCCCTGACGACAGGCCTCACTCAGGCCCTGTCGCTCTCCCTAAGTCAGGCTCTGATGCTGTCCCTACCCGAAGCCTTGACACTCACTGGTCCTTAATTAGGCCCTGATGCTCTAAGTAACTAAGGTCTTGACACTATCCCTAGGTCATTTCCTGACACTATCCCTAGATCTTAACCTAACCTTCTCTTTAGCTAATGTCGAGCTTAGCTAAAGAGATTCTTTAGAACGAGATTCTTTCATCTTCTGAATATGGTTTTCTTAAAAACATAATTTGTAGAGTGTTACTAACTTTAAAGAAAATGTACTCAACTGCTGTGGAATATTCCTTCATAGGAGCGTGCATGGTTCACTTCTGCATCTGCTTGTGGTGGTGTTCAAGTTGCTTTCAGCTGTAGATCCTCTTATGCTAGCTAAATCTGTGATTCTGTCCCTAAATGAGGCCCTGAATTTAGGTCCGAGGCCGTGAACCTGTCCCTAACTGAGGCCTGGAGGCTCGTCCTAATGCAGGTCCTGACACTGTCCCTAACTAAGGCCCTGACACTATACCTAACTCAGTCACTGACACTGTACCTAACAAAGGCTCTGATGCTAGTCCTAACTTAGGCCTGACACTGCCTCTAACTAAGGCCCTGCTGCCGTCAATATCTGAACACCTGACATTATCCGGAGCTAATATCCTGACCCATGTCTTACCAAGGTCCTGAAACTTTCGCAAAGTAAGCCCTGACGCTGTCCCTAAGTGAGACCTTGAGGCTGTCCCTAACAGAGGCCCTGATAATATCTTTCACGAAGACCCTAATGCTGATCCTACAGAGGCCTTTCTGCTGCTCCTAAGTCATGCCCTGATACTGTCCCTTACTCAGGCCCCAAAGATAGGCCTCACTTAGGCCCCGTTGCTGTACCTTAGTTAGGCTCTGACGCTGTCCGTACATCAAGCCCTGGCACTGGTCCTGATTAAGGCCCTCACGCTGCTGCTAACTAAGGCCCTGATGCTCTCAATGACTAAGGTCTTCTCGTTATCCCTTGGTCATTTCCTTTCACTATCTCTGGCCTGGAACCTGACTCTGTCCCGAGAGAATCTCCTGCATCTTATGCTGACTGAAACCCTAATGCTCTCCCTAACTAAGGCCCTGACTACTCCTAACTAAGGCCATGACACTGTCTCTAACAAAGGCCCAGAATCTGTCCCTAATATAGGCCCTGTTGCCAGCAATAACTAAAATCCTGACACTCTCCTGAGATAATATCCTGACCCATTTCTAACCAAGGTCTTGACACTCTCCCTAAGAAAGCCCTGTCGCTGTCTTTAAGTGAAGACCTGAGGCTGTCTGTAACTCAGGCCCTGAAGCTTTCCCTAACTGAGCCCTTGACGCTGTGACTAACTAGGGCTCTGGTCATCTTTAACTAAGAGCCTAAAGCTGATCCAACAAAGGCACTGATGCTGCTCCTAAGTCACTCCCTGACAGTGTCCCCAGCTGAGGGCCTGACATTAGGCCTCACTCAGACCCTGTCGCTCTCCCTAAGTCAGGCCCTGATACTGTCCCTACCTGAAGCCTTAACACTGGTTCTGAATAAGGCCCTGATATTCTCAGTAACAAAGGTCTTCACACTATCCTTAGGTTATTTACTGACACGAATCCTAGCCTTCACCCTAACCCTGTCCCGAGCTAATATCCTACCTCTTATGCTAACTAAAGACCTTATGCTGTGCCTAACTCAGGCACTGAATCTGGTCCCAAGACCGCTAGACTGTCTCTCACTAGGCTCCATGCCCTTATCGTCACAATGTTCCGTGACCACTGTCATCACAATGCTCCACGCCCTTATCATCAAAATGCCCCAAGACCCCTGTCATCACAATGCTCCATGACCCCCGTCATCACAATGCTCCATAGCGCTTTTCATCACAATCCTCCATGACCACTTTCATCACAATGCTACATGACCATTTTCATCACAATGCTCCATGACCACTTTCATCACAATGCCCCATGAAATCTGTCATCACAATGCTACATACCATTGTCATCACAATTCTCCATACCCCATGTCATCACATTGGCCCATGACCCTTGTCTCACAATATTGCATGCTCTTGTGATCACAATGCTCCATGCCCCCTGTCATCACAATGCTCCATGACCCCCGTCATCACAATGCTCCATAGCGCTTTTCATCACAATCCTCCATGACCACTTTCATCACAATGCTCCTTGACAATTTTCATCACAATGCTCCATGACCACTTTCATCACAATGCCCCATGAAATCTGTCATCACAATGCTACATACCATTGTCATCACAATGCTCCATACCCCATGTCATCACATTGGCCCATGACCCTTTTCTCACAATATTCCATGGTCTTGTGATCACAATGCTCCATGCCCCCTGTCATCACAATGCTCCATGCCCCCTGTCATCACAATGCTCCATGACCCCTGTCATCACAATGCTCCATGACCCCTGTCATCACAATGCTCCATTACCCTTGTCATCACAATGCTCCAGGTCCCCTGTCATTCACAAAGCCAAATGACACCTGTCATCACAAGGCTTCATGGCCCTTGTCCTCACAATGCCCCATGACACCTGTCATCAAATTGCTCCATGTCCCCGTTTATCACAATGCTCCAAATTACCCCTGTAATCACAGTGCTCCATAACCCTTTTCCTCACAATGCTCCATGCCCCTTTTCATCACAATGAGCCATGAAAACTTTCATCAGAATGCTCCATTACCCCTGTCTCATGTCCCCTTTCATCACAATTCATCACAATTACCACTGTAATCACAGTGCTCCATAACTCCTTTCATCACAGTGCTCCATGCCCCCTGTCATCGCAATGCTCCATGACCCCTTTCATCACAATGCTCCATTAATCCTTTCATCGCACTGCTCTATGACTTTTGTCATCACAATGCTCCATGCCCTTCTCATCACAATGCTCCATGGCATTTGTCATCACAATGCTCCATGTTCATTGTAATCACAGTGCTCCACGACCTCTGTCATCACAATGTTCCATGAGACATTTCATCACAAAGCTCCATGACACTTGTCATCACAATGCTACATGGCGCTTTGCATCACAATGCTCCATGACCACATTCAGCACAGGGGTCCATGACCCTTTTCATCACAATATTCCATTGCCCTTGCCATCACAATGCCCCATGGCGCTTGTCATCACAATGCTCCATGACCCCTTGTCATCACAATGCCCCATGGCCCCTTTCATCACAATGCTCCCAGACGTCTTTCATCAAAATGTCCATGACCACTTTCATCACAATGCTCCATGTGCCCTGTTCATCACAATGCTCCATGACCCCTTTTCATCACAATGCTCCATGACCATTTTCATCACAAGGCTCCATGCCCTTATCATCACAGTGCTCCATGAACCCTTTCATCACAATGCTCCATGGCACTTCTCATCACAATGCCCCATGACCCCTTCCATCACAATGCTCCGTGACCCCTTTCATCAAAATGCGCCATGAACATTGTCATAACAAAGCTCCATGACCACGTTCATCACAATGCTCCATGGCTCTTGTCATCACAAAGCTCCATGGTGCTTGTCATCACAAGGCTCCATGACCACTGTAATCACAATGATCCATGACCTCTTTGATAACAATTCTCCATTACCCCTTTCCTCACAAAGATCCTTGGAACTTGTCATCACAATGCTCCATGATCCCTGTAATCATAATGATCCTTGACCCCTTTCATGACAATGCTCCATTACCCCACGAATCACAATGATCCATGGTGATTGTCATCACAATGTTCCATGACCCTTGTCATCACAATGCTCCAGGTCGTTGTAATCACAATGTTCCATGACCCCTTTCACCACAAAGCTCCAAGATCCCTGTCATCACAATGCCCCATGACTCCTATCATCACAATGCTCCATGGCACTTGTCATCACAATGCTCCATGACCCCTGTCATCACAATGCTCCATAGCGCTTTTCATCACTATCCTCCATGACCACTTTCATCACAATGCTCCATGACCATTTTCATCACAATGCTCCATGACCACTTTCATCACAATGCCCCATGAACTCTGTCATCACAATGCTCCATGGCCCTTGTCATCACAATTCTCCATGACCCAGGTCATCACAATTCTCCATGGCCTTGTCATCACAATGCTCCATGCACTTGTCATCACAATTCTCCATGACCCTTGTCATCACAGTGCGCCATGGCGCTTGTCATCACAATGATCCAGAGCCTTAGTTCCTGAGTTGGGAGTAGTATCATTGCCTCAATTAGGGAAAATGTCACTGACTGAGTTGGGAGTAGTGTGAGGGCCCTTGTTAGGGACACTGTCCGTGCCTGAGTTAGGTGTAGTGTCAGGGTTTTAGTTACGTACACTGTCAGTGCCTGAGTTGGGAATAGTGTCAGGGCCTTAGTTATGGACTGTGTCATTGCCTGAGTTAGGAGTATTGTCAGGGCCTTTGTTAGGAGTAGCATCAGTGCCTTCGTTAGGTATTGTATCAGCGCCTCACTTAGGAATAGATTCAGGACCTTATTTTAGGACAGTGTCAGTGCCTGAGTTAGGAGTTTTGTCGGCCTTAGTTAGGGACCTTTTCAGGGCCTGAGTTAGGAGTAATGTCAGGGCCTTCCTTAGGTATTGTATCAGTGCCTGAGTTAGGAATAGTGTCAAGGCCTTAGTTAGGGACATTGCCAGGGCATGCTTTAGGAGTAGTGTTAGGGTGTGAGTTATGAACAGTGTCAGGGCCTTAGTTAGTTACAGTGTCAGTTCCTGAGTTAGGAGTAGAGTCAGGGCCTAAGTTAGGGACAGTGCCAGTGCTGCGTTCGTAGTAGTATCAGGGCCTTAGTTAGAGACAGTGTCAGGGCCTGAGTTAGGAGTAGTGTCACAGCTTTAGTTAGGGCCAGTGTCAGGGCCTTAGTTAAGACCAGTGTCAGGGCCTATGATAGGAATCAGATCAGGGCCTGTGTTACGAGTAGTGTCAGGGCCTTAGTTAAGGACCGTGTCAGGGCCTGAGTCCTGACTTATTCCTAAATTTCCTCACTAAGGATTTTTGACACTACTGCTAATTCAGGTCCTGATAATATCCCTTACTAAGGCCCTGACCCTTTCCCTGGCTAAGGCCCTGAACTTCTCCTAAGTCAGGCCCTGATACTGTCCCTAACAATGGCCCTGACACTACACCTAACTTAGGCCCCGAAATGATACCTAACAAAGGCTCTGTTGCTAGTCCAAACTAAAGCCCTAAAATTGGTCTTAAATAAGGCCTTGACACTAATCCTAACTCAGGCCCTAACACTGTCCCTAGCTAAGGCCCTGACAGTACGCCTAACTCAGACCCTGACACTGGCCCTAAGCAAGGCCCTGACACTACCCCTAACTCAGTCCCTTACACTGTACCTAACAAAGTCACTGATGCTAGGCCTAACTCAGGCCCTGAAACCGTCTGTAACTAAGGCCCTGCTGCCATCAGTATGTAAAGTCCTGACATTATCCTGAGCTAATATCCTGACCTATGTCTTTCCAAGGTCCTGAAACTGTCCCAAAGTAAGCCCTGACGCTGTCCGTAAGTGAAGACCTGAGGCTGTCCCTAACTCAGGCCCTGAAGCTTTCCTTAACTGAAGCCTTGAAGCTGTGACTAACTCAGGCCCTGATCATGTATTTCACGAAGACCTTAAAGCTGATCCAGCAAAGACGCTGATGCTGCTCCAAAGTCATGCCCTGACAGTGTGCCCAGCAAAGGGCCTGACGCTAGGCCTCACTCAGGCCCTGTCGCTCTCCCGAAGTCAGGCCGTGACACTGTCACTAACTAAGGCCCTGACTCTACTCCTAACTCAGTCCCGTACATTGTACCTAACAAAGGCTCTGATGCTAGTCGTAACTCAGAGCCTGACACTGTCTCTAACTAAGGGCTGCTGCCATCAATATCTAAAGTCCTGACATTATCCGGAGCTAATATCCTGACCCATGTCTTACCAAGGTCCTGAAACTGTCCCAAAGTAAGCCCTGACGCTGTCCCTAAGTGAGGCTCTGCAGCTTTCCCTAACTAACTCAGGCCTTGATGCTGTGACTAACTCAGACCCTGGTCATGTCTTTAACTAAGACCCTAAGGCTGATCCAACAGAAGCCCTGAGGCTGCTCCTAAGTCATGCCCTGACAGTGTCCCCAGCTAAGGGTCTGATGCTAGGCCTCACTCAGACCCTTTCGCTCTCCCTAAGTCAGGCTCTGATGCTGTCCCTACCTGAAGCCCTAACAGGGGTTCTGAATAAGGCCCTGAGAGTCTCAGTAACAAAGGTCTTCACACTATCCTTAGGTCATTTCCTGACACTATCCCTACATGTTAAACTGACACGGTCACTAGCTAATGTCCTGCCTCTTATGCTAACTGAAGCCCTTAGGTTGTGCCTGCCTCAGGCACTGAATTTAGTCCCAAGACCGTGAAACTGTCCCGAACTAAGGCCTAGATGCTCGTCCTACATCTGGCCCTGACACTGTCCCTAACGAAGGCCCTAACACTATTGCTAACTGAGGACCTGACACTGGACCTATCAGGGGCCCGCTACTCCTAACTAACGCCTTGACACTGTCCCTTACTTAGGCCCTGCTACCATCAATATCTAAAGTCCGAACATTATCCTGAGCTAATATCCTAACTCATCTCTTACCAAGGTCCTGAAACTCTCCCTAAGGAAGCCCTGATGCTCTCCCTAAGTGAGGCCTTGAGGCTGTCCCTGACAGAGGCCCTGATAATATCTTTAACATAGCCCCTGAGGCTGATCCTACCGTGGCTCTTATGTTGCTCCTAAGTCATGCCCTGACACTGTCCCTAGCTAAGGCCCTGACGCTAGGCCTCGCTCAGGCCCTGTCGCTCTCCCTAAGTCAGGCTCTGACGCTGTCCCTACCCGAAGCCCTGACACTCACTGGTCCTTAATTAGGCCCTGATGCTCTAAGTAACTAAGGTCTTGACACTATCCCTAGGTCATTTGCTGACACTATCCCTAGATCTTAACCTAACCTTCTCTTTAGCTAATGTCGAGATTAGCTAAAGAGATTCTTTAGAACGAGATTCTTTCATCTTCTGAACATGGTTTTCTTAAAACATAATTTGTAGAGTGTTACTAACTTTAAACAAAATGTACTCAACTGCTGTGGAATATTCCTGCATAGGAGCGTGCATGGTTCACTTCTGCATCTGCTTGTGGTGGTGTTCAAGTTGCTTTCAGCTGTAGATCCTCTTATGCTAGCTAAATCTGTGATTCTGTCCCTAAATGAGGCCCTGAATTTAGGTCCGAGGCCGTGAACCTGTCCCTAACTGAGGCCTGGAGGCTCGTCCTAACGCAGGTCCTGACACTGTCCCTAACTAAGGCCCTGACACTACACCTAACTCAGTCACTGACACTGTACCTAACAAAGGCTCTGATGCTAGTCCTAACTTAGGCCTGACACTGCCTCTAACTAAGGCCCTGCTGCCGTCAATATCTGAACACCTGACATTATCCGGAGCTAATATCCTGACCCATGTCTTACCAAGGTCCTGAAACTTTCCCAAAGTAAGCCCTGACGCTGTCCCTAAGTGAGGCCTTGAGGCTGTCCCTAACAGAGGCCCTGATAATATCTTTCACGAAGACCCTAATGCTGATCCTACAGAGGCCTTTCTGCTGCTCCTAAGTCATGCCCTGATACTGTCCCTTACTCAGGCCCCAAAGATAGGCCTCACTTAGGCCCTGTTGCTGTACCTTAGTTAGGCTCTGACGCTGTCCGTACATCAAGCCCTGGCACTGGTCCTGATTAAGGCCCTCACGCTGCTGCTAACTAAGGCCCTGATGCTCTCAATGACTAAGGTCTTCTCGTTATCCCTTGGTCATTTCCTTTCACTATCTCTGGCCTGGAACCTGACTCTGTCCCGAGAGAATCTCCTGCATCTTATGCTGACTGAAACCCTAATGCTCTCCCTAACTAAGGCCCTGACTACTCCTAACTAAGGCCATGACACTGTCTCTAACAAAGGCCCAGAATCTGTCCCTAATATAGGCCCTGCTGCCAGCAATAACTAAAATCCTGACACTCTCCTGAGATAATATCCTGACCCATTTCTAACCAAGGTCTTGACACTCTCCCTAAGAAAGCCCTGTCGCTGTCTTTAAGTGAAGACCTGAGGCTGTCCGTAACTCAAGCCCTGAAGCTTTCCCTAACTGAGGCCTTGACGCTGTGACTAACTAGGGCTCTGGTCATCTTTAACTAAGAGCCTAAAGCTGATCCAACAAAGGCACTGATGCTGCTCCTAAGTCACTCCCTGACAGTGTCCCCAGCTGAGGGCCTGACATTAGGCCTCACTCAGACCCTGTCGCTCTCCCTAAGTCAGGCCCTGATACTGTCCCTACCTGAAGCCCTAACACTGGTTCTGAATAAGGCCCTGATATTCTCAGTAACAAAGGTCTTCACACTATCCTTAGGTCATTTCCTGACACGATTCCTAGCCTTCACCCTAACCCTGTCCCGAGCTAATATCCTACCTCTTATGCTAACTAAAGACCTTATGCTGTGCCTACCTCAGGCACTGAATTTAGTCCCAAGACCGCAAGACTGACCCTCACTAGGCTCCATGCCCTTATCGTCACAATGTTCCGTGACCACTGTCATCACAATGCTCCACGCCCTTATCATCAAAATGCCCCATGACCCCTGTCATCACAATGCTCCACGACCATTTTCATCACAATGCTCCATGACCACTTTCATCACAATGCCCCATGAACTCTGTCATCACAATGCCCCATGACCCCTGTCATCACAATGCTCCATGATCCCTTCCATCACAATGCTCCGGGACCCCTTTCATCAAAATGCGCCATGACCATTTTCATCACAATGCTCATGACCCCTGGCATCCCAATGCTCCATGACCACTCTCATCGCAATGCTTCATGACCCTTGTCATCGCAATGCTACATACCATTGTCATCACAATGCTCCATACCCCATATCATCACATTGGCCCATGACCCTTGTCTCACAATGTTCCATGCTCTTGTGATCACAATGCTCCATGCCCCATATCATCACAATTCTCCATTACCCTTGTCATCACAATGCTCCAGGTCCCCTGTCATTCACAAAGCCAAATGACACCTGTCATCACAATGCTCCATGACCCCCGTCATCACAATGCTCCATAGCGCTTTTCATCACAATCCTCCATGACCACTTTCATCACAATGCTCCATGACCATTTTCATCACAATGCTCCATGACCACTTTCATCACAATGCCCCATGAAATCTGTCATCACAATGCTACATACCATTGTCATCACAATGCTCCATACCCCATATCATCACATCGGCCCATAACCTTTCTCTCACAATGTTCCATGCTCTTGTGATCACAATGCTCCATGCCCCCTGTCATCAAAATGCTCCATGACCCCGGTCATCACAATGCTCCATTACCCTTGTCATCACAATGCTCCAGGTCCCCTGTCATTCACAAAGCCAAATGACACCTGTCATCACAAGGCTTCATGGCCCTTGTCCTCACAATGCCCCATGACACCTGTCATCAAATTGCTCCATGTCCCCGTTTATCACAATGCTCTAAATTACCCCTGTAATCACAGTGCTCCATATCCCTTTTCCTCACAATGCTCCATGCCCCTTTTCATCACAATGAGCCATGAAAACTTTCATCAGAATGCTCCATTACCCCTGTCTCATGTCCCCTTTCATCACAATGCATCACAATTACCACTGTAATCACAGTGCTCCATAACTCCTTTCATCACAGTGCTCCATGCCCCCTGTCATCGCAATGCTCCATGACCCCTTTCATCACAATGCTCCATTAATCCTTTCATCGCACTGCTCTATG
The DNA here is from genome assembly GCF_965194825.1 of Balaenoptera physalus. Classification (NCBI taxonomy): domain Eukaryota; kingdom Metazoa; phylum Chordata; class Mammalia; order Artiodactyla; family Balaenopteridae; genus Balaenoptera; species Balaenoptera physalus. The sequence continues at coordinate 411,651 of NW_028126134.1, read as the reverse complement.
ACTTTTGTCATCACAATGCTCCATGCCCTTCTCATCACAATGCTCCATGGCCTTTGTCATCACAATGCTCCATGTTCAATGTAATCACAGTGGTCCACGACCTCTGTCATCACAATGTTCCATGAGACATTTCATCACAAAGCTCCATGACACTTGTCATCACAATGCTCCATGGCGCTTTGCATCACAATGCTCCATGACCACATTCAGCACAGGGGTCCATGACCCTTTTCATCACAATATTCCATTGCCCTTGCCATCACAATGCCCCATGGCGCTTGTCATCACAATGCTCCATGACCCCTTGTCATCACAATGCCCCATGGCCCCTTTCATCACAATGCTCCCAGACGTCTTTCATCACAATGCTCCATGACCACTTTCATCACAATGCTCCATGTGCCCTGTTCATCACAATGCTCCATGACCCCTTTTCATCACAATGCTCCATGACCATTTTCATCACAAGGCTCCATGCCCTTATCATCACAGTGCCGAATGACCCCTTCCATCACAATGCTCCATGACCCCTTTCATCAAAATGCGCCATGAACATTGTCATAACAAAGCTCCATGACCACGTTCATCACAATGCTCCATGGCTCTTGTCATCACAAAGCTCCATGGTGCTTGTCATCACAAGGCTCCATGACCACTGTAATCACAATGATCCATGACCTCTTTGATAACAATTCTCCATTACCCCTTTCCTCACAATGATCCTTGGCGCTTGTCATCACAATGCTCCATGATCCCTGTAATCATAATGATCCTTGACCCCTTTCATGACAATGCTCCATTACCCCACGAATCACAATGATCCATGGTGATTGTCATCACAATGCTCCATGACCCTTGTCATCACAATGCTCCAGGTCGTTGTAATCACAGTGTTCCATGACCCCTTTCACCACAAAGCTCCAAGATGCCTGTCATCACAATGCCCCATGACTCCTATCATCACAATGCTCCATGGCACTTGTCATCACAATGCTCCATGACCCCTGTCATCACAATGCTCCATAGCGCTTTTCATCACTATCCTCCGTGACCATTTTCATCACAATTCTCCATGACAACTTTCATCACAATGCCCCATGAACTCTGTCATCACAATGCTCCATGGCCCTTGTCATCACAATTCTCCATGACCCCGGTCATCACAATTCTCCATGGCCTTGTCATCACAATGCTCCATGCACTTGTCATCACAATTCTCCATGACCCTTGTCATCACAGTGCTCCATGGCGCTTGTCATCACAATGATCCAGAGCCTTAGTTCCTGAGTTGGGAGTAGTATCATTGCCTCAATTAGGGAAAATGTCAGTGACTGAGTTGGGAGTAGTGTGAGGGCCCTTGTTAGGGACACTGTCCGTGCCTGAGTTACGTGTAGTGTCAGGGTTTTAGTTACGTACACTGTCAGTGCCTGAGTTGGGAATAGTGTCAGGGCCTTAGTTATGGACTGTGTCATTGCCTGAGTTAGGAGTAGTGTCAGGGCCTTTGTTAGGAGTAGCATCAGTGCCTTCGTTAGGTATTGTATCAGGGCCTCAGTTAGGAATAGATTCAGGGCCTTATTTTGGGACAGTGTCAGTGCCTGAGTTAGGAGTTTTGTCGGCCTTAGTTAGGGACCTTTTCAGGGCCTGAGTTAGGAGTAATGTCAGGGCCTTCCTTAGGTATTGTATCAGTGCCTTAGTTAGGAATAGTGTCAAGGCCTTAGTTAGGGACATTGCCAGGGCATGCTTTAGGAGTAGTGTTAGGGTGTGAGTTATGAACAGTGTCAGGGCCTTAGTTAGTGACAGTGTCAGTTCCTGAGTTAGGAGTAGAGTCAGGGCCTAAGTTAGGGACAGTGCCAGTGCTGAGTTCGTAGTAGTATCAGGGCCTTAGTTAGAGACAGTGTCAGGGCCTGAGTTAGGAGTAGTGTCAGAGGCTTTCTTAGGGACAGTGTCAGTGCCTGAGTTAAGAGTAGCGTCACAGCTTTAGTTAGGGCCAGTGTCAGGGCCTTAGTTAAGACCAGTGTCAGGGCCTATGATAGGAATCAGATCAGGGCCTGTGTTACGAGTAGTTTCAGGGCCTTAGTTAAGGACCGTGTCAGGGCCTGAGTCCTGACTTATTCCTAAATTTCCTCACTAAGGATTTTTGACACAACTGCTAATTCAGGTCCTGATAATATCCCTTACTAAGGCCCTGACCCTTTCCCTGGCTAAGGCCCTGAACTTCTCCTAAGTCAGGCCCTGATACTGTCCCTAACAATGGCCCTGACACTACACCTAACTTAGGCCCCGAAATGATACCTAACAAAGCTCTGTTGCTAGTCCAAATTAAAGCCCTATAATTGGTATTAAATAATGCCTTGACACTAATCCTAACTCAGGCCCTAACACTGTCCCTAGCTAAGGCCCTGACAGTACGCCTAACTCAGGCCCTCATACGATTCCGAACAATGGCTCTGATGCTAGTCCAAACTAAGGCCCTGAAATTGGTCCTAAATAAGGCCTTGACACGAATCGTAACTCAGGCCCTAGCACTGTCCCTAACTAGGTCTCTGACAGTACACCTAACTCAGACCCTGACACTGGCCCTAAGCAAGGCCCTGACACTACTCCTAACTCAGTCCCTTACACTGTACCTAACAAAGTCACTGATGCTAGGCCTAACTCAGGCCCTGAAACCGTCTGTAACTAAGGCCCTGCTGCCATCAGTATGTAAAGTCCTGACATTATCCTGAGCTAATATCCTGACCTATGTCTTTCCAAGGTCCTGAAACTGTCCCAAAGTAAGCCCTGACGCTGTCCGTAAGTGAAGACCTGAGGCTGTCCCTAACTCAGGCCCTGAAGGTTTCCTTAACTGAAGCCGTGAAGCTCTTACTAACTCAGGCTCTGATCACGAATTTCACGAAGACATTAAAGCTGATCCAGCAAAGACCCTGATCCTGTTCCAAAGTCATGCCCTGACAGTGTGCCCAGCAAAGGGCCTGACGCTAGGCCTCACTCAGGCCCTGTCGCTCTCCCGAAGTCAGGCGCTGACACTGTCACTAACTAAGGCCCTGACTGTACTCCTAACTCAGTCCCGTACATTGTACCTAACAAAGGCTCTGATGCTAGTCGTAACTCAGGGCCTGACACTGTCTCTAACTAAGGGCTGCTGCCATCAGTATCTAAAGTCCTGACATTATCCGGAGCTAATATCCTGACCCATGTCTTACCAAGGTCCTGAAACTGTCCCAAAGTAAGCCCTGACGCTGTCCCTAAGTGAGGCTCTGCAGCTTTCCCTAACTAACTCAGGCCTTGATGCTGTGACTAACTCAGACCCTGGTCATGTCTTTAACTAAGACCCTAAGGCTGATCCAACAGAAGCCCTGAGGCTGCTCCTAAGTCATGCCCTGACAGTGTCCCCAGCTAAGGGTCTGATGCTAGGCCTCACTCAGACCCTATCGCTCTCCCTAAGTCAGGCTCTGATGCTGTCCCTACCTGAAGCCCTAACACGGGTTCTGAATAAGGCCCTGAGAGTCTCAGTAACAAAGGTCTTCACACTATCCTTAGGTCATTTCCTGACACTATCCCTATATGTTAAACTGACACTGTCACTAGCTAATGTCCTGCCTCTTATGCTAACTGAAGCCCTTAGGTTGTGCCTGCCTCAGGCACTGAATTTAGTCCCAAGACCGTGAAACTGTCCCGAACTAAGGCCTAGATGCTCGTCCTACACCTGGCCCTGACACTGTCCCTAACTAAGGCCCTAACACTATTGCTAACTGAGGACCTGACACTGGACCTATCAGGGGCCCGCTACTCCTAACTAACGCCTTGACACTGTCCCTCTCTTAGGCCCTGCTACCATCAATATCTAAAGTCCTGACATTATCCTGAGCTAATATCCTAACTCATCTCTTAACAAGGTCCTGAAACTCTCCCTAAGGAAGCCCTGATGCTCTCCCTAAGTGAGGCCTTGAGGCTGTCCCTAACAGAGGCCCTGATAATATCTTTAACATAGCCCCTGAGGCTGATCCTACCGTGGCTCTTATGTTGCTCCTAAGTCATGCCCTGACACTGTCCCTAGCTAAGGCCCTGACGCTAGGCCTCACTCAGGCCCTGTCGCTCTCCCTAAGTCAGGCTCTGACGCTGTCCCTACCCGAAGCCCTGACACTCACTGGTCCTTAATTAGGCCCTGATGCTCTAAGTAACTAAGGTCTTGACACTATCCCTAGGTCATTTCCTGACACTATCCCTAGATCTTAACCTAACCTTCTCTTTAACTAATGTCGAGATTAGCTAAAGAGATTCTTTAGAACGAGATTCTTTCATCTTCTGAATATGGTTTTCTTAAAAACATAATTTGTATAGTGTTACTAACTTTAAACAAAATGTACTCAACTGCTGTGGAATATTCCTTCATAGGAGCGTGCATGGTTCACTTCTGCATCTGCTTGTGGTGGTGTTCAAGTTGCTTTCAGCTGTAGATCCTCTTATGCTAGCTAAATCTGTGATTCTGTCCCTAAATGAGGCCCTGAATTTAGGTCCGAGGCCGTGAACCTGTCCCTAACTGAGGCCTGGAGGCTCGTCCTAACGCAGGTCCTGACACTGTCCCTAACTAAGGCCCTGACACTGCACCTAACTCAGTCACTGACACTGTACCTAACAAAGGCTCTGATGCTAGTCCTAACTTAGGCCTGACACTGCCTCTAACTAAGGCCCTGCTGCCGTCAATATCTGAACACCTTACATTATCCGGAGCTAATATCCTGACCCATGTCTTACCAAGGTCCTGAAACTTTCCCAAAGTAAGCCCTGACGCTGTCCCTAAGTGAGACCTTGAGGCTGTCCCTAACAGAGGCCCTGATAATATCTTTCACGAAGACCCTAATGCTGATCCTACAGAGGCCTTTCTGCTGCTCCTAAGTCATGCCCTGATAGTGTCCCTTACTCAGGCCCCAAAGATAGGCCTCACTTAGGCCCTGTTGCTGTACCTTAGTTAGGCTCTGACGCTGTCCGTACATCAAGCCCTGGCACTGGTCCTGATTAAGGCCCTCGCGCTGCTGCTAACTAAGGCCCTGATGCTCTCAATGACTAAGGTCTTCTCGTTATCCCTTGGTCATTTCCTTTCACTATCACTGGCCTGGAACCTGACTCTGTCCCGAGAGAATCTCCTGCATCTTATGCTGACTGAAACCCTAATGCTCTCCCTAACTAAGGCCCTGACTACTCCTAACTAAGGCCATGACACTGTCTCTAACAAAGGCCCAGAATCTGTCCCTAATATAGGCCCTGCTGCCAGCAATAACTAAAATCCTGACACTCTCCTGAGATAATATCCTGACTCATTTCTAACCAAGGTCTTGACACTCTCCCTAAGAAAGCCCTGTCGCTGTCTTTAAGTGAAGACCTGAGGCTGTCCGTAACTCAGGCCCTGAAGCTTTCCCTAACTGAGGCCTTGACGCTGTGACTAACTAGGGCTCTGGTCATCTTTAACTAAGAGCCTAAAGCTGATCCAACAAAGGCACTGATGCTGCTCCTAAGTCACTCCCTGACAGTGTCCCCAGCTGAGGGCCTGACATTAGGCCTCACTCAGACCCTGTCGCTCTCCCTAAGTCAGGCCCTGATACTGTCCCTACCTGAAGCCCTAACACTGGTTCTGAATAAGGCCCTGATATTCTCAGTAACAAAGGTCTTCACACTATCCTTAGGTCATTTCCTGACACGAATCCTAGCCTTCACCCTAACCCTGTCCCGAGCAAATATCCTACCTCTTATGCTAACTAAAGACCTTATGCTGTGCCTACCTCAGGCACTGAATCTGGCCCCAAGACCGCTAGACTGTCTCTCACTAGGCTCCATGCCCTTATCGTCACAATGTTCCGTGACCACTGTCATCACAATGTTCCACGCCCTTATCATCAAAATGCCCCAAGACCCCTGTCATCACAATGCTCCATGACCCCCGTCATCACAATGCTCCATAGCGCTTTTCATCACAATCCTCCATGACCACTTTCATCACAATGCTCCATGACCATTTTCATCACAATGCTCCATGACCACTTTCATCACAATGCCCCATGAAATCTGTCATCACAATGCTACATACCATTGTCATCACAATGCTCCATACCCCATGTCATCACATTGGCCCATGACCCTTGTCTCACAATATTGCATGCTCTTGTGATCACAATGCTCCATGCCCCCTGTCATCACAATGCTCCATGACCCCCGTCATCACAATGCTCCATAGCGCTTTTCATCACAATCCTCCATGACCACTTTCATCACAATGCTCCTTGACAATTTTCATCACAATGCTCCATGACCACTTTCATCACAATGCCCCATGAAATCTGTCATCCCAATGCTGCATACCATTGTCATCACAATGCTCCATACCCCATGTCATCACATTGGCCCATGACCCTTTTCTCACAATATTCCATGCTCTTGTGATCACAATGCTCCATGCCCCCTGTCATCACAATGCTCCATGACCCCTGTCATCACAATGCTCCATTACCCTTGTCATCACAATGCTCCAGGTCCCCTGTCATTCACAAAGCCAAATGACACCTGTCATCACAAGGCTTCATGGCCCTTGTCCTCACAATGCCCCATGACACCTGTCATCAAATTGCTCCATGTCCCCGTTTATCACAATGCTCCAAATTACCCCTGTAATCACAGTGCTCCATAACCCTTTTCCTCACAATGCTCCATGCCCCTTTTCATCACAATGAGCCATGAAAACTTTCATCAGAATGCTCCATTACCCCTGTCTCATGTCCCCTTTCATCACAATGCATCACAATTACCACTGTAATCACAGTGCTCCATAACTCCTTTCATCACAGTGCTCCATGCCCCCTGTCATCGCAATGCTCCATGACCCCTTTCATCACAATGCTCCATTAATCCTTTCATCGCACTGCTCTATGACTTTTGTCATCACAATGCTCCATGCCCTTCTCATCACAATGCTCCATGGCCTTTGTCATCACAATGCTCCATGTTCATTGTAATCACAGTGCTCCACGACCTCTGTCATCACAATGTTCCATGAGACATTTCATCACAAAGCTCCATGACACTTGTCATCACAATGCTCCATGGCGCTTTGCATCACAATGCTCCATGACCACATTCAGCACAGGGGTCCATGACCCTTTTCATCACAATATTCCATTGCCCTTGCCATCACAATGCCCCATGGCGCTTGTCATCACAATGCTCCATGACCCCTTGTCATCACAATGCCCCATGGCCCCTTTCATCACAATGCTCCCGGACGTCTTTCATCACAATGCTCCATGACCAATTTCATCACAATGCTCCATGTGCCCTGTTCATCACAATGCTCCATGACCCCTTTTCATCACAATGCTCCATAACCACTTTCATCACAATGCCCCATGAACTCTGTCATCACAATGCTCCATGGCCCTTGTCATCACAATTCTCCATGACCCAGGTCATCACAATTCTCCATGGCCTTGTCATCACAATGCTCCATGCACTTGTCATCACAATTCTCCATGACCCTTGTCATCACAGTGCTCCATGGCGCTTGTCATCACAATGATCCAGAGCCTTAGTTCCTGAGTTGGGAGTAGTATCATTGCCTCAATTAGGGAAAATGTCAGTGACTGAGTTGGGAGTAGTGTGAGGGCCCTTGTTAGGGACACTGTCCGTGCCTGAGTTAGGTGTAGTGTCAGGGTTTTAGTTACGTACACTGTCAGTGCCTGACATGGGAATAGTGTCAGGGCCTTAGTTATGGACTGTGTCATTGCCTGAGTTAGGAGTAGTGTCAGGGCCTTTGTTAGGAGTAGCGTCAGTGCCTTCGTTAGGTATTGTATCAGCGCCTCACTTAGGAATAGATTCAGGGCCTTATTTTGGGACAGTGTCAGTGCCTGAGTTAGGAGTTTTGTCGGCCTTAGTTAGGGACCTTTTCAGGGCCTGAGTTAGGAGTAATGTCAGGGCCTTCCTTAGGTATTGTATCAGTGCCTGAGTTAGGAATAGTGTCAAGGCCTTAGTTAGGGACATTGCCAGGGCATGCTTTAGGAGTAGTGTTAGGGTGTGAGTTATGAACAGTGTCAGGGCCTTAGTTAGTTACAGTGTCAGTTCCTGAGTTAGGAGTAGAGTCAGGGCCTAAGTTAGGGACAGTGCCAGTGCTGCGTTCGTAGTAGTATCAGGGCCTTAGTTAGAGACAGTGTCAGGGCCTGAGTTAGGAGTAGTGTCACAGCTTTAGTTAGGACCAGTGTCAGGGCCTTAGTTAAGACCAGTGTCAGGGCCTATGATAGGAATCAGATCAGGGCCTGTGTTACGAGTAGTGTCAGGGCCTTAGTTAAGGACCGTGTCAGGGCCTGAGTCCTGACTTATTCCTAAATTTCCTCACTAAGGATTTTTGACACTACTGCTAATTCAGGTCCTGATAATATCCCTTACTAAGGCCCTGACCCTTTCCCTGGCTAAGGCCCTGAACTTCTCCTAAGTCAGGCCCTGATACTGTCCCTAACAATGGCCCTGACACTACACCTAACTTAGGCCCCGAAATGATACCTAACAAAGGCTCTGTTGCTAGTCCAAACTAAAGCCCTAAAATTGGTCTTAAATAAGGCCTTGACACTAATCCTAACTCAGGCCCTAACACTGTCCCTAGCTAAGGCCCTGACAGTACGCCTAACTCAGGCCCTCATACGATTCCGAACAATGGCTCTGATGCTAGTACTAACTAAGGCCCTGAAATTGGTCCTAAATAAGGCCTTGACACGAATCGTAACTCAGGCCCTAGCACTGTCCCTAACTAGGTCTCTGACAGTACACCTAACTCAGACCCTGACACTGGCCCTAAGCAAGGCCCTGACACTACTCCAAACTCAGTCCCTTACACTGTACCTAACAAAGTCACTGATGCTAGGCCTAACTCAGGCCCTGAAACCGTCTGTAACTAAGGCCCTGCTGCCATCAGTATGTAAAGTCCTGACATTATCCTGAGCTAATATCCTGAACTATGTCTTTCCAAGGTCCTGAAACTGTCCCAAAGTAAGCCCTGACACTGTCCGTAAGTGAAGACCTGAGGCTGTCCCTAACTCAGGCCCTGAAGCTTTCCTTAACTGAAGCCGTGAAGCTGTGACTAACTCAAGCCCTGATCATGTATTTCACGAAGACCTTAAAGCTGATCCAGCAAAGACCCTGATCCTGTTCCAAAGTCATGCCCTGACAGTGTGCCCAGCAAAGGGCCTGACGCTAGGCCTCACTCAGGCCCTGTCGCTCTCCCGAAGTCAGGCCCTGACACTGTCACTAACTAAGGCCCTGACTCTACTCCTAACTCAGTCCCGTACATTGTACCTAACAAAGGCTCTGATGCTAGTCGTAACTCAGGGCCTGACACTGTCTCTAACTAAGGGCTGCTGCCATCAATATCTAAAGTCCTGACATTATCCGGAGCTAATATCCTGACCCATGTCTTACCAAGGTCCTGAAACTGTCCCAAAGTAAGCCCTGACGCTGTCCCTAAGTGAGGCCCTGCAGCTTTCCCTAACTAACTCAGGCCTTGATGCTGTGACTAACTCAGACCCTGGTCATGTCTTTAACTAAGACCCTAAGGCTGATCCAACAGAAGCCCTGAGGCTGCTCCTAAGTCATGCCCTGACAGTGTCCCCAGCTAAGGGTCTGATGCTAGGCCTCACTCAGACCCTATCGCTCTCCCTAAGTCAGGCTCTGATGCTGTCCCTACCTGAAGCCCTAACACGGGTTCTGAATAAGGCCCTGAGAGTCTCAGTAACAAAGGTCTTCACACTATCCTTAGGTCATTTCCTGACACTATCCCTACATGGTAAACGGACACTGTCACTAGCTAATGTCCTGCCTCTTATGCTAACTGAAGCCCTTAGGTTGTGCCTGCCTCAGGCACTGAATTTAGTCCCAAGACCGTGAAACTGTCCCGAACTAAGGCCTAGATGCTCGTCCTACATCTGGCCCTGACACTGTCCCTAACTAAGGCCCTAACACTATTGCTAACTGAGGACCTGACACTGGACCTATCAGGGGCCCGCTACGCCTAACTAACGCCTTGACACTGTCCCTTACTTAGGCCCTGCTACCATCAATATCTAAAGTCCTGACATTATCCTGAGCTAATATCCTAACTCATCTCTTACCAAGGTCCTGAAACTCTCCCTAAGGAAGCCCTGATGCTCTCCCTAAGTGAGGCCTTGAGGCTGTCCCTAACAGAGGCCCTGATAATATCTTTAACATAGCCCCTGAGGCTGATCCTACCGTGGCTCTTATGTTGCTCCTAAGTCATGCCCTGACACTGTCCCTAGCTAAGGCCCTGACGCTAGGCCTCACTCAGGCCCTGTCGCTCTCCCTAAGTCAGGCTCTGACGCTGTCCCTACCCGAAGCCCTGATACTCACTGGTCCTTAATTAGGCCCTGATGCTCTAAGTAACTAAGGTCTTGACACTATCCCTAGGTCATTTCCTGACACTATCCCTAGATCTTAACCTAACCTTCTCTTTAACTAATGTCGAGATTAGCTAAAGAGATTCTTTAGAACGAGATTCTTTCATCTTCTGAATATGGTTTTCTTAAAAACCTAATTTGTAGAGTGTTACTAACTTTAAACAAAATGTACTCAACTGTTGTGGAATATTCCTTCATAGGAGCGTGCATGGTTCACTTCTGCATCTGCTTGTGGTGGTGTTCAAGTTGCTTTCAGCTGTAGATCCTCTTATGCTAGCTAAATCTGTGATTCTGTCCCTAAATGAGGCCCTGAATTTAGGTCCGAGGCCGTGAACCTGTCCCTAACTGAGGCCTGGAGGCTCGTCCTAACGCAGGTCCTGACACTGTCCCTAACTAAGGCCCTGACACTACACCTAACTCAGTCACTGACACTGTACCTAACAAAGGCTCTGATGCTAGTCCTAACTTAGGCCTGACACTGCCTCTAACTAAGGCCCTGCTGCCGTCAATATCTGAACACCTGACATTATCCGGAGCTAATATCCTGACCCATGTCTTACCAAGGTCCTGAAACTTTCGCAAAGTAAGCCCTGACGCTGTCCCTAAGTGAGACCTTGAGGCTGTCCCTAACAGAGGCCCTGATAATATCTTTCACGAAGACCCTAATGCTGATCCTACAGAGGCCTTTCTGCTGCTCCTAAGTCATGCCCTGATACTGTCCCTTACTCAGGCCCCAAAGATAGGCCTCACTTAGGCCCTGTTGCTGTACCTTAGTTAGGCTCTGACGCTGTCCGTACATCAAGCCCTGGCACTGGTCCTGATTAAGGCCCTCGCGCTGCTGCTAACTAAGGCCCTGATGCTCTCAATGACTAAGGTCTTCTCGTTATCCCTTGGTCATTTCCTTTCACTATCTCTGGCCTGGAACCTGACTCTGTCCCGAGAGAATCTCCTGCATCTTATGCTGACTGAAACCCTAATGCTCTCCCTAACTAAGGCCCTGACTACTCCTAACTAAGGCCATGACACTGTCTCTAACAAAGGCCCAGAATCTGTCCCTAATATAGGCCCTGCTGCCAGCAATAACTAAAATCCTGACACTCTCCTGAGATAATATACTGACCCATTTCTAACCAAGGTCTTGACACTCTCCCTAAGAAAGCCCTGTCGCTGTCTTTAAGTGAAGACCTGAGGCTGTCCGTAACTCAGGCCCTGAAGCTTTCCCTAACTGAGGCCTTGACGCTGTGACTAACTAGGGCTCTGGTCATCTTTAACTAAGAGCCTAAAGCTGATCCAACAAAGGCACTGATGCTGCTCCTAAGTCACTCCCTGACAGTGTCCCCAGCTGAGGGCCTGACATTAGGCCTCACTCAGACCCTGTCGCTCTCCCTAAGTCAGGCCCTGATACTGTCCCTACCTGAAGCCCTAACACTGGTTCTGAATAAGGCCCTGATAGTCTCAGTAACAAAGGTCTTCACACTATCCTTAGGTCATTTCCTGACACGAATCCTAGCCTTCACCCTAACCCTGTCCCGAGCTAATATCCTACCTCTTATGCTAACTAAAGGCCTTATGCTGTGCCTACCTCAGGCACTGAATCTGGTCCCAAGACCGCTAGACTGTCTCTCACTAGGCTCCATGCCCTTATCGTCACAATGTTCCGTGACCACTGTCATCACAATGCTCCACGCCCTTATCATCAAAATGCCCCAAGACCCCTGTCATCACAATGCTCCATGACCCCCGTCATCACAATGCTCCATAGCGCTTTTCATCACAATCCTCCATGACCACTTTCATCACAATGCTACATGACCATTTTCATCACAATGCTCCATGACCACTTTCATCACAATGCCCCATGAAATCTGTCATCACAATGCTACATACCATTGTCATCACAATGCTCCATACCCCATGTCATCACATTGGCCCATGACCCTTGTCTCACAATATTGCATGCTCTTGTGATCACAATGCTCCATGCCCCCTGTCATCACAATGCTCCATGACCCCCGTCATCACAATGCTCCATAGCGCTTTTCATCACAATCCTCCATGACCACTTTCATCACAATGCTCCTTGACAATTTTCATCACAATGCTCCATGACCACTTTCATCACAATGCCCCATGAAATCTGTCATCACAATGCTACATACCATTGTCATCACAATGTTCCATACCCCATGTCATCACATTGGCCCATGACCCTTTTCTCACAATATTCCATGCTCTTGTGATCACAATGCTCCATGCCCCCTGTCATCACAATGCTCCATGACCCCTGTCATCACAATGCTCCATTACCCTTGTCATCACAATGCTCCAGGTCCCCTGTCATTCACAAAGCCAAATGACACCTGTCATCACAATGCTTCATGGCCCTTGTCCTCACAATGCCCCATGACACCTGTCATCAAATTGCTCCATGTCCCCGTTTATCACAATGCTCTAATTTACCCCTGTAATCACAGTGCTCCATAACCCTTTTCCTCACAATGCTCCATGCCCCTTTTCATCACAATGAGCCATGAAAACTTTCATCAGAATGCTCCATTACCCCTGTCTCATGTCCCCTTTCATCACAATGCATCACAATTACCACTGTAATCACAGTGCTCCATAACTCCTTTCATCACAGTGCTCCATGCCCCCTGTCATCGCAATGCTCCATGACCCCTTTCATCACAATGCTCCATTAATCCTTTCATCGCACTGCTCTATGACTTTTGTCATCACAATGCTCCATGCCCTTCTCATCACAATGCTCCATGGCCTTTGTCATCACAATGCTCCATGTTCATTGTAATCACAGTGCTCCACGACCTCTGTCATCACAATGTTCCATGAGACATTTCATCACAAAGCTCCATGACACTTGTCATCACAATGCTCCATGGCGCTTTGCATCACAATGCTCCATGACCACATTCAGCACAGGGGTCCATGACCCTTTTCATCACAATATTCCATGGCCCTTGCCATCACAATGCCCCATGGCGCTTGTCATCACAATGCTCCATGACCCCTTGTCATCACAATGCCCCATGGCCCCTTTCATCACAATGCTCCCAGACGTCTTTCATCAAAATGCTCCATGACCACTTTCATCACAATGCTCCATGTGCCCTGTTCATCACAATGCTCCATGACCCCTTTTCATCACAATGCTCCATGACCATTTTCATCACAAGGCTCCATGCCCTTATCATCACAGTGCTCCATGAACCCTTTCATCACAATGCTCCATGGCCCTTCTCATCACAATGCCCCATGACCCCTTCCATCACAATGCTCCATGACCCCTTTCATCAAAATGCGCCATGAACATTGTCATAACAAAGCTCCATGACCACGTTCATCACAATGCTCCATGGCTCTTGTCATCACAAAGCTCCATGGTGCTTGTCATCACAAGGCTCCATGACCACTGTAATCACAATGATCCATGACCTCTTTGATAACAATTCTCCATTACCCCTTTCCTCACAATGATCCTTGGCACTTGTCATCACAATGCTCCATGATCCCTGTAATCATAATGATCCTTGACCCCTTTCATGACAATGCTCCATTACCCCACGAATCACAATGATCCATGGTGATTGTCATCACAATGTTCCATGACCCTTGTCATCACAATGCTCCAGGTCGTTGTAATCACAATGTTCCATGACCCCTTTCACCACAAAGCTCCAAGATCCCTGTCATCACAATGCCCCATGACTCCTATCATCACAATGCTCCATGGCACTTGTCATCACAATGCTCCATGACCCCTGTCATCACAATGCTCCATAGCGCTTTTCATCACTATCCTCCATGACCACTTTCATCACAATGCTCCATGACCATTTTCATCACAATGCTCCATGACCACTTTCATCACAATGTCCCATGAACTCTGTCATCACAATGCTCCATGGCCCTTGTCATCACAATTCTCCATGACCCAGGTCATCACAATTCTCCATGGCCTTGTCATCACAATGCTCCATGCACTTGTCATCACAATTCTCCATGACCCTTGTCATCACAGTGCTCCATGGCGCTTGTCATCACAATGATCCAGAGCCTTAGTTCCTGAGTTGGGAGTAGTATCATTGCCTCAATTAGGGAAAATGTCAGTGACTGAGTTGGGAGTAGTGTGAGGGCCCTTGTTAGGGACACTGTCCGTGCCTGAGTTAGGTGTAGTGTCAGGGTTTTAGTTACGTACACTGTCAGTGCCTGAGTTGGGAATAGTGTCAGGGCCTTAGTTATGGACTGTGTCATTGCCTGAGTTAGGAGTAGTGTCAGGGCCTTTGTTAGGAGTAGCATCAGTGTCTTCGTTAGGAATTGTATCATCGCCTCACTTAGGAATAGATTCAGGGCCTTATTTTGGGACAGTGTCAGTGCCTGAGTTAGGAGTTTTGTCAGCCTTAGTTAGGGACCTTTTCAGGGCCTGAGTTAGGAGTAATGTCAGGGCCTTCCTTAGGTATTGTATCAGTGCCTGAGTTAGGAATAGTGTCAAGGCCTTAGTTAGGGACATTGCCAGGGCATGCTTTAGGAGTAGTGTTAGGGTGTGAGTTATGAACAGTGTCAGGGCCTTAGTTAGTTACAGTGTCAGTTCCTGAGTTAGGAGTAGAGTCAGGGCCTAAGTTAGGGACAGTGCCAGTGCTGCGTTCGTAGTAGTATCAGGGCCTTAGTTAGAGACAGTGTCAGGGCCTGAGTTAGGAGTAGTGTCACAGCTTTAGTTAGGGCCAGTGTCAGGGCCTTAGTTAAGACCAGTGTCAGGGCCTATGATAGGAATCAGATCAGGGCCTGAGTTACGAGTATTGGCAGGGCCTTAGTTAAGGACCGTGTCAGGGCCTGAGTCCTGACTTATTCCTAAATTTCCTCACTAAGGATTTTTGACACTACTGCTAATTCAGGTCCTGATAATATCCCTTACTAAGGCCCTGACCCTTTCCCTGGCTAAGGCCCTGAACTTCTCCTAAGTCAGGCCCTGATACTGTCCCTAACAATGGCCCTGACACTACACCTAACTTAGGCCCCGAAATGATACCTAACAAAGGCTCTGTTGCCAGTCCAAACTAAAGCCCTAAAATTGGTCTTAAATAAGGCCTTGACACTAATCCTAACTCAGGCCCTAACACTGTCCCTAGCTAAGGCCCTGACAGTACGCCTAACTCAGGCCCTCATACGATTCCGAACAATGGCTCTGATGCTAGTCCAAACTAAGGCCCTGAAATTGGTCCTAAATAGGGCCTTGACACGAATCGTAACTCAGGCCCTAGCACTGTCCCTAACTAGGTCTCTGACAGTACACCTAACTCAGACCCTGACACTGGCCCTAAGCAAGGCCCTGACACTACTCCTAACTCAGTCCCTTACACTGTACCTAACAAAGTCACTGATGCTAGGCCTAACTCAGGCCCTGAAACCGTCTGTAACTAAGGCCCTGCTGCCATCAGTATGTAAAGTCCTGACATTGTCCTGAGCTAATATCCTGACCTATGTCTTTCCAAGGTCCTGAAACTGTCCCAAAGTAAGCCCTGACGCTGTCCGTAAGTGAAGACCTGAGGCTGTCCCTAACTCAGGCCCTGAAGCTTTCCTTAACTGAAGCCTTGAAGCTGTGATTAACTCAGGCCCTGATCATGTATTTCACGAAGACCTTAAAGCTGATCCAGCAAAGACGCTGATGCTGCTCCAAAGTCATGCCCTGACAGTGTGCCCAGCAAAGGGCCTGACGCTAGGCCTCACTCAGGCCCTGTCGCTCTCCCGAAGTCAGGCCGTGACACTGTCACTAACTAAGGCCCTGACTCTACTCCTAACTCAGTCCCGTACATTGTACCTAACAAAGGCTCTGATGCTAGTCGTAACTCAGGGCCTGACACTGTCTCTAACTAAGGGCTGCTGCCATCAATATCTAAAGTCCTGACATTATCCGGAGCTAATATCCTGACCCATGTCTTACCAAGGTCCTGAAACTGTCCCAAAGTAAGCCCTGACGCTGTCCCTAAGTGAGGCCCTGCAGCTTTCCCTAACTAACTCAGGCCTTGATGCTGTGACTAACTCAGACCCTGGTCATGTCTTTAACTAAGACCCTAAGGCTGATCCAACAGAAGCCCTGAGGCTGCTCCTAAGTCATGCCCTGACAGTGTCCCCAGCTAAGGGTCTGATGCTAGGCCTCACTCAGACCCTATCGCTCTCCCTAAGTCAGGCTCTGATGCTGTCCCTACCTGAAGCCCTAACACGGGTTCTGAATAAGGCCCTGAGAGTCTCAGTAACAAAGGTCTTCACACTATCCTTAGGTCATTTCCTGACACTATCCCTACATGGTAAACGGACACTGTCACTAGCTAATGTCCTGCCTCTTATGCTAACTGAAGCCCTTAGGTTGTGCCTGCCTCAGGCACTGAATTTAGTCCCAAGACCGTGAAACTGTCCCGAACTAAGGCCTAGATGCTCGTCCTACATCTGGCCCTGACACTGTCCCTAACTAAGGCCCTAACACTATTGCTAACTGAGGACCTGACACTGGACCTATCAGGGGCCCGCTACTCCTAACTAACGCCTTGACACTGTCCCTTACTTAGGCCCTGCTACCATCAATATCTAAAGTCCTGACATTATCCTGAGCTAATATCCTAACTCATCTCTTACCAAGGTCCTGAAACTCTCCCTAAGGAAGCCCTGATGCTCTCCCTAAGTGAGGCCTTGAGGCTGTCCCTAACAGAGGCCCTGATAATATCTTTAACATAGCCCCTGAGGCTGATCCTACCGTGGCTCTTATGTTGCTCCTAAGTCATGCCCTGACACTGTCCCTAGCTAAGGCCCTGACGCTAGGCCTCGCTCAGGCCCTGTCGCTCTCCCTAAGTCAGGCTCTGACGCTGTCCCTACCCGAAGCCCTGACACTCACTGGTCCTTAATTAGGCCCTGATGCTCTAAGTAACTAAGGTCTTGACACTATCCCTAGGTCATTTCCTGACACTATCCCTAGATCTTAACCTAACCTTCTCTTTAGCTAATGTCGAGATTAGCTAAAGAGATTCTTTAGAACGAGATTCTTTCATCTTCTGAATATGGTTTTCTTAAAAACATAATTTGTAGAGTGTTACTAACTTTAAACAAAATGTACTCAACTGCTGTGGAATATTCCTTCATAGGAGCGTGCATGGTTCACTTCTGCATCTGCTTGTGGTGGTGTTCAAGTTGCTTTCAGCTGTAGATCCTCTTATGCTAGCTAAATCTGTGATTCTGTCCCGAAATGAGGCCCTGAATTTAGGTCCGAGGCCGTGAACCTGTCCCTAACTGAGGCCTGGAGGCTCGTCCTAACGCAGGTCCTGACACTGTCCCTAACTAAGGCCCTGACACTACACCTAACTCAGTCACTGACACTGTACCTAACAAAGGCTCTGATGCTAGTCCTAACTTAGGCCTGACACTGCCTCTAACTAAGGCCCTGCTGCCGTCAATATCTGAACACCTGACATTATCCGGAGCTAATATCCTGACCCATGTCTTACCAAGGTCCTGAAACTTTCCCAAAGTAAGCCCTGACGCTGTCCCTAAGTGAGACCTTGAGGCTGTCCCTAACAGAGGCCCTGATAATATCTTTCACGAAGACCCTAATGCTGATCCTACAGAGGCCTTTCTGCTGCTCCTAAGTCATGCCCTGATACTGTCCCTTACTCAGGCCCCAAAGATAGGCCTCACTTAGGCCCTGTTGCTGTACCTTAGTTAGGCTCTGACGCTGTCCGTACATCAAGCCCTGGCACTGGTCCTGATTAAGGCCCTCACGCTGCTGCTAACTAAGGCCCTGATGCTCTCAATGACTAAGGTCTTCTCGTTATCCCTTGGTCATTTCCTTTCACTATCTCTGGCCTGGAACCTGACTCTGTCCCGAGAGAATCTCCTGCATCTTATGCTGACTGAAACCCTAATGCTCTCCCTAACTAAGGCCCTGACTACTCCTAACTAAGTCCATGACACTGTCTCTAACAAAGGCCCAGAATCTGTCCCTAATATAGGCCCTGCTGCCAGCAATAACTAAAATCCTGACACTCTCCTGAGATAATATCCTGACCCATTTCTAACCAAGGTCTTGACACTCTCCCTAAGAAAGCCCTGTCGCTGTCTTTAAGTGAAGACCTGAGGCTGTCCGTAACTCAGGCCCTGAAGCTTTCCCTAACTGAGCCCTTGACGCTGTGACTAACTAGGGCTCTGGTCATCTTTAACTAAGAGCCTAAAGCTGATCCAACAAAGGCACTGATGCTGCTCCTAAGTCACTCCCTGACAGTGTCCCCAGCTGAGGGCCTGACATTAGGCCTCACTCAGACCCTGTCGCTCTCCCTAAGTCAGGCCCTGATACTGTCCCTCCCTGAAGCCCTAACACTGGTTCTGAATAAGGCCCTGATAGTCTCAGTAACAAAGGTCTTCACACTATCCTTAGGTCATTTCCTGACACGAATCCTAGCCTTCACCCTAACCCTGTCCCGAGCAAATATCCTACCTCTTATGCTAACTAAAGACCTTATGCTGTGCCTACCTCAGGCACTGAATTTAGTCCCAAGACCGCTAGACTGTCTCTCACTAGGCTCCATGCCCTTATCGTCACAATGTTCCGTGACCACTGTCATCACAATGCTCCACGCCCTTATCATCAAAATGCCCCAAGACCCCTGTCATCACAATGCTCCATGACCCCCGTCATCACAATGCTCCATAGCGCTTTTCATCACAATCCTCCATGACCACTTTCATCAAAATGCTCCTTGACCATTTTCATCACAATGCTCCATGACCACTTTCATCACAATGCCCCATGAACTCTGTCATCACAATGCTACATACCATTGTCATCACAATGCTCCATACCCCATGTCATCACATTGGCCCATGACTCTTGTCTCACAATGTTCCATGCTCTTGTGATCACAATGCTCCATGCCCCCTGTCATCACAATGCTCCATGACCCCGGTCATCACAATGCTCCATTACCCTTGTCATCACAATGCTCCAGGTCCCCTGTCATTCACAAAGCCAAATGACACCTGTCATCACAATGCTTCATGGCCCTTGTCCTCACAATGCCCCATGACACCTGTCATCAAATTGCTCCATGTCCCCGTTTATCACAATGCTCTAAATTACCCCTGTAATCACAGTGCTCCATAACCCTTTTCCTCACAATGCTCCATGCCCCTTTTCATCACAATGAGCCATGAAAACTTTCATCAGAATGCTCCATTACCCCTGTCTCATGTCCCTTTTCATCACAATGCATCACAATTACCACTGTAATCACAGTGCTCCATAACTCCTTTCATCACAGTGCTCCATGCCCCCTGTCATCGCAATGCTCCATGACCCCTTTCATCACAATGCTCCATTAATCCTTTCATCGCACTGCTCTATGACTTTTGTCATCACAATGCTACATGCCCTTCTCATCACATTGCTCCATGGCCTTTGTCATCACAATGCTCCATGTTCAATGTAATCCCAGTGCTCCACGACCTCTGTCATCACAATGTTCCATGAGACATTTCATCACAAAGCTCCATGACACTTGTCATCACAATGCTCCATGGCGCTTTGCATCACAATGCTCCATGACCACATTCAGCACAGGGGTCCATGACCCTTTTCATCACAATATTCCATTGCCCTTGCCATCACAATGCCCCATGGCGCTTGTCATCACAATGCTCCATGACCCCTTGTCATCACAATGCCCCATGGCCCCTTTCATCACAATGCTCCCAGACGTCTTTCATCACAACGCTCCATGACCACTTTCATCACAATGCTCCATGTGCCCTGTTCATCACAATGCTCCATGACCCCTTTTCATCACAATGCTCCATGAACCCTTTCATCACAATGCTCCATGACCATTTTCATCACAAGGCTCCATGCCCTTATCATCACAGTGCTCCATGAACCCTTTCATCACAATGCTCCATGGCCCTTCTCATCACAATGCCACATGACCCCTTCCATCACAATTCTCCGTGACCCCTTTCATCAAAATGCGCCATGAACATTGTCATAAAAAAGCTCCATGACCACGTTCATCACAATGCTCCATGACCGCTTTCCTCACAATGATCCTTGGCGCTTGTCATCACAATGCTCCATGATCCCTGTAATCATAATGATCCTTGACCCCTTTCATGACAATGCTCCATTACCCCACTAATCACAATGATCCATGGTGATTGTCATCACAATGCTCCATGACCCTTGTCATCACAATGCTCCAGGTCGTTGTAATCACAATGTTCCATGACCCCTTTCACCACAAAGCTCCAAAATCCCTGTCATCACAATGCCCCATGACTCCTCTCATCACAATGCTCCATGGCACTTGTCATCACAATGCTCCATGACCCCTGTCATCACAATGCTCCACAGCACTTTTCATCACTATCGTCCATGACCACTTTCATCACAATGCTCCATGACCATTTTCATCACAATGCTCCATGACCACTTTCATCACAATGCCCGATGAACTCTGTCATCACAATGCTCCATGGCCCTTGTCATCACAATTCTCCATGACCCCGGTCATCACAATTCTCCATGACCCTTGTCGTCACAATGCTCCATGGCGCTTGTCATCACAATGATCCAGAGCCTTAGTTCCTGAGTTGGGAGTAGTATCATTGCCTCAATTAGGGAAAATGTCAGTGACTGAGTTGGGGGTAGTGTGAGGGCCCTTGTGAGGGACACTGTCAGTGCCTGAGTTAGGTGTAGTGTCAGGGTTTTAGTTACGTACACTGTCAGTGCATGAGTTGGGAATAGTGTCCGGGCCTTAGTTATGGACTGTGTCATTGCCTGAGTTAGGAGTAGTGTCAGGGCCTTAGTTAGGAGTAGCATCAGTGTCTTCGTTAGGTATTGTATCAGCGCCTCAGTTAGGAATAGATTCAGGGCCTTATTTTGGGACAGTGTCAGTGCCTGAGTTAAGAGTTTTGTCGGCGTTAGTTAGGGACCTTTTCAGGGCCTGAGTTAGGAGTAATGTCAGGGCCTTCCTTAGGTATTGTATCAGTGCCTGAGTTAGGAATAGTGTCAAGGCCTTAGTTAGGGACATTGTCAGGGCATGATTTAGGAGTAGTGTTAGGGTGTGAGTTATGAACAGTGTCAGGGCCTTAGTTAGTGATAGTGTCAGTTCCTGAGTTAGGAGTAGAGTCAGGGCCTAAGTTAGGGACAGTGCCAGTGCTGAGTTCGTAGTAGTATCAGGGCATTAGTTAGAGACAGTGTCAGGGCCTGAGTTACGAGTAGTGTCAGAGGCTTTGTTAGGGACAGTGTCAGGGCCTGAGTTAAGAGTGGCGTCACAGCTTTAGTTAGGGCCAGTGTCAGGGCCTTAGTTAAGGACAGTGTCAGGGCCTGAGTCCTGACTTATTCCTAACTTTCCTCACTAAGGATTTTTGACAATACTGCTAATTCAGGTCCTGATAATATCCCTTACTAAGGCCCTGACCCTTTCCCTGGCTAAGGCCCTGAACTTCTCCTAAGTCAGGCCCTGATACTGTCCCTAACAATGGCCCTGACACTACACCTAACTTAGGCCCCGAAATGATACCTAACAAAGATTCTGTTGCTAGTCCAAACTAAAGCCCTAAAATTGGTCTTAAAGAAGGCCTTGACACTAATCCTAACTCAGGCCCTAACACTGTCCCTAGCTAAGGCCCTGACAGTACGCCTAACTCAGGCCCTCATACGATTCCGAACAATGGCTCTGATGCTAGTCCAAACTAAGGCCCTGAAATTGGTCCTAAATAAGGCCTTGACACGAATCGTAACTCAGGCCCTAGCACTGTCCCTAACTAGGTCTCTGACAGTACACCTAACTCAGACCCTGACACTGGCCCTAAGCAAGGCCCTGACACTACTCCTAACTCAGTCCCTTACACTGTACCTAACAAAGTCACTGATGCTAGGCCTAACTCAGGCCCTGAAACCGTCTGTAGCTAAGGCCCTGCTGCCATCAGTATGTAAAGTCCTGACATTATCCTGAGCTAATATCCTGACCTATGTCTTTCCAAGGTCCTGAAACTGTCCCAAAGTAAGCCCTGACGCTGTCCGTAAGTGAAGACCTGAGGCTGTCCCTAACTCAGGCCCTGAAGCTTTCCTTAACTGAAGCCTTGAAGCTGTGACTAACTCAGTCCCTGATCATGTATTTCACGAAGACCTTAAAGCTGATCCAGCAAAGACGCTGATGCTGCTCCAAAGTCATGCCCTGACAGTGTGCCCAGCAAAGGGCCTGACGCTAGGCCTCACTCAGGCCCTGTCGCTCTCCCGAAGTCAGGCCCTGACACTGTCACCAACTAAGGCCCTGACTCTACTCCTAACTCAGTCCCGTACATTGTACCTAACAAAGGCTCTGATGCTAGTCGTAACTCAGAGCCTGACACTGTCTCTAACTAAGGGCTGCTGCCATCAATATCTAAAGTCCTGACATTATCCGGAGCTAATATCCTGACCCATGTCTTACCAAGGTCCTGAAACTGTCCCAAGGTAAGCCCTGACGCTGTCCCTAAGTGAGGCCCTGCAGCTTTCCCTAACTAACTCAGGCCTTGATGCTGTGACTAACTCAGACCCTGGTCATGTCTTTAACTAAGACCCTAAGGCTGATCCAACAGAAGCCCTGAGGCTGCTCCTAAGTCATGCCCTGACAGTGTCCCCAGCTAAGGGTCTGATGCTAGGCCTCACTCAGACCCTATCGCTCTCCCTAAGTCAGGCTCTGATGCTGTCCCTACCTGAAGCCCTAACACGGGTTCTGAATAAGGCCCTGAGAGTCTCAGTAACAAAGGTCTTCACACTATCCTTAGGTCATTTCCTGACACTATCCCTACATGTTAAACTGACACTGTCACTAGCTAATGTCCTGCCTCTTATGCTAACTGAAGCCCTTAGGTTGTGCCTGCCTCAGGCACTGAATTTAGTCCCAAGACCGTGAAACTGTCCCGAACTAAGGCCTAGATGCTCGTCCTACATCTGGCCCTGACACTGTCCCTAACTAAGGCCCTAACACTATTGCTAACTGAGGACCTGACACTGGACCTATCAGGGGCCCGCTACTCCTAACTAACGCCTTGACACTGTCCCTTACTTAGGCCCTGCTACCATCAATATCTAAAGTCCGAACATTATCCTGAGCTAATATCCTAACTCATCTCTTACCAAGGTCCTGAAACTCTCCCTAAGGAAGCCCTGATGCTCTCCCTAAGTGAGGCCTTGAGGCTGTCCCTAACAGAGGCCCTGATAATATCTTTAACATAGCCCCTGAGGCTGATCCTACCGTGGCTCTTATGTTGCTCCTAAGTCATGCCCTGACACTGTCCCTAGCTAAGGCCCGGACGCTAGGCCTCGCTCAGGCCCTGTCGCTCTCCCTAATTCAGGCTCTGACGCTGTCCCTACCCGAAGCCCTGACACTCACTGGTCCTTAATTAGGCCCTGATGCTCTAAGTAACTAAGGTCTTGACACTATCCCTAGGTCATTTCCTGACACTATCCCTAGATCTTAACCTAACCTTCTCTTTAGCTAATGTCGAGATTAGCTAAAGAGATTCTTTAGAACGAGATTCTTTCATCTTCTGAATATGGTTTTCTTAAAAACATAATTTGTATAGTGTTACTAACTTTAAACAAAATGTACTCAACTGCTGTGGAATATTCCTTCATAGGAGCGTGCATGGTTCACTTCTGCATCTGCTTGTGGTGGTGTTCAAGTTGCTTTCAGCTGTAGATCCTCTTATGCTAGCTAAATCTGTGATTCTGTCCCGAAATGAGGCCCTGAATTTAGGTCCGAGGCCGTGAACCTGTCCCTATCTGACGCCTGGAGGCTCGTCCTAACGCAGGTCCTGACACTGTCCCTAACTAAGGCCCTGACACTACACCTAACTCAGTCACTGACACTGTACCTAACAAAGACTCTGATGCTAGTCCTAACTTAAGCCTGACACTGCCTCTAACTAAGGCCCTGCTGCCGTCAATATCTGAACACCTGACATTATCCGGAGCTAATATCCTCACCCATGTCTTACCAAGGTCCTGAAACTTTCCCAAAGTAAGCCCTGACGCTGTCCCTAAGTGAGACCTTGAGGCTGTCCCTAACAGAGGCCCTGATAATATCTTTCACGAAGACCCTAATGCTGATCCTACAGAGGCCTTTCTGCTGCTCCTAAGTCATGCCCTGATACTGTCCCTTACTCAGGCCCCAAAGATAGGCCTCACTTAGGCCCTGTTGCTGTACCTTAGTTAGGCCCTAACGCTGTCCGTACATCAAGCCCTGGCACTGGTCCTGATTAAGGCCCTCACGCTGCTGCTAACTAAGGCCCTGATGCTCTCAATGACTAAGGTCTTCTCGTTATCCCTTGGTCATTTCCTTTCACTATCTCTGGCCTGGAACCTGACTCTGTCCCGAGAGAATCTCCTGCATCTTATGCTGACTGAAACCCTAATGCTCTCCCTAACTAAGGCCCTGACTACTCCTAACTAAGGCCATGACACTGTCTCTAACAAAGGCCCAGAATCTGTCCCTAATATAGGCCCTGCTGCCAGCAATAACTAAAATCCTGACACTCTCCTGAGATAATATCCTGACCCATTTCTAACCAAGGTCTTGACACTCTCCCTAAGAAAGCCCTGTCGCTGTCTTTAAGTGAAGACCTGAGGCTGTCCGTAACTCAGGCCCTGAAGCTTTCCCTAACTGAGCCCTTGACGCTGTGACTAACTAGGGCTCTGGTCATCTTTAACTAAGAGCCTAAAGCTGATCCAACAAAGGCACTGATGCTGCTCCTAAGTCACTCCCTGACAGTGTCCCCAGCTGAGGGCCTGACATTAGGCCTCACTCAGACCCTGTCGCTCTCCCTAAGTCAGGCCCTGATACTGTCCCTACTTGAAGCCCTAACACTGGTTCTGAATAAGGCCCTGATATTCTCAGTAACAAAGGTCTTCACACTATCCTTAGGTCATTTCCTGACACGAATCCTAGCCTTCACCCTAACCCTGTCCCGAGCTAATATCCTACCTCTTATGCTAACTAAAGACCTTATGCTGTGCCTACCTCAGGCACTGAATCTGGTCCCAAGACCGCTAGACTGTCTCTCACTAGGCTCCATGCCCTTATCGTCACAATGTTCCGTGACCACTGTCATCACAATGCTCCACGCCCTTATCATCAAAATGCCCCGAGACCCCTGTCATCACAATGCTCCATGACCCCCATCATCACAATGCTCCATAGCGCTTTTCATCACAATCCTCCATGACCACTTTCATCACAATGCTCCATGACCATTTTCATCACAATGCTCCATGACCACTTTCATCACAATGCCCCATGAACTCTGTCATCACAATGCTACATACCATTGTCATCACAATGCTCCATACCCCATGTCATCACATTGGCCCATGACCCTTGTCTCACAATGTTCCATGCTCTTGTGATCACAATGCTCCATGCCCCCTGTCATCACAATGCTCCATGACCCCGGTCCGGTCATCACAATGCTCCATTACCCTTGTCATCACAATGCTCCAGGTCCCCTGTCATTCACAAAGTCAAATGACACCTGTCATCACAATGCTTCATGGCCCTTGTCCTCACAATGCCCCATGACACCTGTCATCAAATTGCTCCATGTCCCCGTTTATCACAATGCTCTAAATTACCCCTGTAATCACAGTGCTCCATAACCCTTTTCCTCACAATGCTCCATGCCCCTTTTCATCACAATGAGCCATGAAAACTTTCATCAGAATGCTCCATTACCCCTGTCTCATGTCCCCTTTCATCACAATGCATCACAATTACCACTGTAATCACAGTGCTCCATAACTCCTTTCATCACAGTGCTCCATGCCCCCTGTCATCGCAATGCTCCATGACCCCTTTCATCACAATGCTCCATTAATCCTTTCATCGCACTGCTCTATGACTTTTGTCATCACAATGCTCCAAGCCCTTCTCATCACAATGCTCCATGGCCTTTGTCATCACAATGCTCCATGTTCAATGTAATCACAGTGCTCCACGACCTCTGTCATCACAACGTTCCATGAGACATTTCATCACAAAGCTCCATGACACTTGTCATCACAATGCTCCATGGCGCTTTGCATCACAATGCTCCATGACCACATTCAGCACAGGGGTCCATGACCCTTTTCATCACAATATTCCATTGCCCTTGCCATCACAATGCCCCATGGCGCTTGTCATCACAATGCTCCATGACCCCTTGTCATCACAATGCCCCATGGCCCCTTTCATCACAATGCTCCCAGACGTCTTTCATCACAACGCTCCATGACCACTTTCATCACAATGCTCCATGTGCCCTGTTCATCACAATGCTCCATGACCCCTTTTCATCACAATGCTCCATGAACCCTTTCATCACAATGCTCCATGACCATTTTCATCACAAGGCTCCATGCCCTTATCATCACAGTGCTCCATGAACCCTTTCATCACAATGCTCCATGGCCCTTCTCATCACAATGCCACATGACCCCTTCCATCACAATTCTCCGTGACCCCTTTCATCAAAATGCGCCATGAACATTGTCATAAAAAAGCTCCATGACCACGTTCATCACAATGCTCCATGACCGCTTTCCTCACAATGATCCTTGGCGCTTGTCATCACAATGCTCCATGATCCCTGTAATCATAATGATCCTTGACCCCTTTCATGACAATGCTCCATTACCCCACTAATCACAATGATCCATGGTGATTGTCATCACAATGCTCCATGACCCTTGTCATCACAATGCTCCAGGTCGTTGTAATCACAATGTTCCATGACCCCTTTCACCACAAAGCTCCAAAATCCCTGTCATCACAATGCCCCATGACTCCTCTCATCACAATGCTCCATGGCACTTGTCATCACAATGCTCCATGACCCCTGTCATCACAATGCTCCACAGCACTTTTCATCACTATCGTCCATGACCACTTTCATCACAATGCTCCATGACCATTTTCATCACAATGCTCCATGACCACTTTCATCACAATGCCCCATGAACTCTGTCATCACAATGCTCCATGGCCCTTGTCATCACAATTCTCCATGACCCCGGTCATCACAATTCTCCATGACCCTTGTCGTCACAATGCTCCATGGCGCTTGTCATCACAATGATCCAGAGCCTTAGTTCCTGAGTTGGGAGTAGTATCATTGCCTCAATTAGGGAAAATGTCAGTGACTGAGTTGGGGGTAGTGTGAGGGCCCTTGTGAGGGACACTGTCAGTGCCTGAGTTAGGTGTAGTGTCAGGGTTTTAGTTACGTACACTGTCAGTGCATGAGTTGGGAATAGTGTCCGGGCCTTAGTTATGGACTGTGTCATTGCCTGAGTTAGGAGTAGTGTCAGGGCCTTAGTTAGGAGTAGCATCAGTGTCTTCGTTAGGTATTGTATCAGCGCCTCAGTTAGGAATAGATTCAGGGCCTTATTTTGGGACAGTGTCAGTGCCTGAGTTAAGAGTTTTGTCGGCGTTAGTTAGGGACCTTTTCAGGGCCTGAGTTAGGAGTAATGTCAGGGCCTTCCTTAGGTATTGTATCAGTGCCTGAGTTAGGAATAGTGTCAAGGCCTTAGTTAGGGACATTGTCAGGGCATGATTTAGGAGTAGTGTTAGGGTGTGAGTTATGAACAGTGTCAGGGCCTTAGTTAGTGATAGTGTCAGTTCCTGAGTTAGGAGTAGAGTCAGGGCCTAAGTTAGGGACAGTGCCAGTGCTGAGTTCGTAGTAGTATCAGGGCATTAGTTAGAGACAGTGTCAGGGCCTGAGTTACGAGTAGTGTCAGAGGCTTTGTTAGGGACAGTGTCAGGGCCTGAGTTAAGAGTGGCGTCACAGCTTTAGTTAGGGCCAGTGTCAGGGCCTTAGTTAAGGACAGTGTCAGGGCCTGAGTCCTGACTTATTCCTAACTTTCCTCACTAAGGATTTTTGACACTACTGCTAATTCAGGTCCTGATAATATCCCTTACTAAGGCCCTGACCCTTTCCCTGGCTAAGGCCCTGAACTTCTCCTAAGTCAGGCCCTGATACTGTCCCTAACAATGGCCCTGACACTACACCTAACTTAGGCCCCGAAATGATACCTAACAAAGACTCTGTTGCTAGTCCAAACTAAAGCCCTAAAATTGGTCTTAAATAAGGCCTTGACACTAATCCTAACTCAGGCCCTAACACTGTCCCTCGCTAAGGCCCTGACAGTACGCCTAACTCAGGCCCTCATACGATTCCGAACAATGGCTCTGATGCTAGTCCAAACTAAGGCCCTGAAATTGGTCCTAAATAAGGCCTTGACACGAATCGTAACTCAGGCCCTAGCACTGTCCCTAACTAGGTCTCTGACAGTACACCTAACTCAGACCCTGACACTGGCCCTAAGCAAGGCCCTGACACTACTCCTAACTCAGTCCCTTACACTGTACCTAACAAAGTCACTGATGCTAGGCCTAACTCAGGCCCTGAAACCGTCTGTAACTAAGGCCCTGCTGCCATCAGTATGTAAAGTCCTGACATTATCCTGAGCTAATATCCTGACCTATGTCTTTCCAAGGTCCTGAAACTGTCCCAAAGTAAGCCCTGACGCTGTCCGTAAGTGAAGACCTGAGGCTGTCCCTAACTCAGGCCCTGAAGCTTTCCTTAACTGAAGCCTTGAAGCTGTGACTAACTCAGGCCCTGATCATGTATTTCACGAAGACCTTAAAGCTGATCCAGCAAAGACGCTGATGCTGCTCCAAAGTCAGGCCCTGACAGTGTGCCCAGCAAAGGGCCTGACGCTAGGCCTCACTCAGGCCCTGTCGCTCTCCCGAAGTCAGGCCCTGACACTGTCACCAACTAAGGCCCTGATTCTACTCCTAACTCAGTCCCGTACATTGTACCTAACAAAGGCTCTGATGGTAGTCGTAACTCAGGGCCTGACACTGTCTCTAACTAAGGGCTGCTGCCATCAATATCTAAAGTCCTGACATTATCCGGAGCTAATATCCTGACCCATGTCTTACCAAGGTCCTGAAACTGTCCCAAGGTAAGCCCTGACGCTGTCCCTAAGTGAGGCCCTGCAGCTTTCCCTAACTAACTCAGGCCTTGATGCTGTGACTAACTCAGACCCTGGTCATGTCTTTAACTAAGACCCTAAGGCTGATCCAACAGAAGCCCTGAGGCTGCTCCTAAGTCATGCCCTGACAGTGTCCCCAGCTAAGGGTCTGATGCTAGGCCTCACTCAGACCCTATCGCTCTCCCTAAGTCAGGCTCTGATGCTGTCCCTACCTGAAGCCCTAACACGGGTTCTGAATAAGGCCCTGAGAGTCTCAGTAACAAAGGTCTTCACACTATCCTTAGGTCATTTCCTGACACTATCCCTACATGTTAAACGGACACTGTCACTAGCTAATGTCCTGCCTCTTATGCTAACTGAAGCCCTTAGGTTGTGCCTGCCTCAGGCACTGAATTTAGTCCCAAGACCGTGAAACTGTCCCGAACTAAGGCCTAGATGCTCGTCCTACATCTGGCCCTGACACTGTCCCTAACTAAGGCCCTAACACTATTGCTAACTGAGGACCTGACACTGGACCTATCAGGGGCCCGCTACTCCTAACTAACGCCTTGACACTGTCCCTTACTTAGGCCCTGCTACCATCAATATCTAAAGTCCGAACATTATCCTGAGCTAATATCCTAACTCATCTCTTACCAAGGTCCTGAAACTCTCCCTAAGGAAGCCCTGATGCTCTCCCTAAGTGAGGCCTTGAGGCTGTCCCTAACAGAGGCACTGATAATATCTTTAACATAGCCCCTGAGGCTGATCCTACCGTGGCTCTTATGTTGCTCCTAAGTCATGCCCTGACACTGTCCCTAGCTAAGGCCCTGACGCTAGGCCTCGCTCAGGCCCTGTCGCTCTTCCTAAGTCAGGCTCTGACGCTGTCCCTACCCGAAGCCCTGACACTCACTGGTCCTTAATTAGGCCCTGATGCTCTAAGTAACTAAGGTCTTGACACTATCCCTAGGTCATTTCCTGACACTATCCCTAGATCTTAACCTAACCTTCTCTTTAGCTAATGTCGAGATTAGCTAAAGAGATTCTTTAGAACGAGATTCTTTCATCTTCTGAATATGGTTTTCTTAAAAACATAATTTGTATAGTGTTACTAACTTTAAACAAAATGTACTCAACTGCTGTGGAATATTCCTTCATAGGAGCGTGCATGGTTCACTTCTGCATCTGCTTGTGGTGGTGTTCAAGTTGCTTTCAGCTGTAGATCCTCTTATGCTAGCTAAATCTGTGATTCTGTCCCGAAATGAGGCCCTGAATTTAGGTCCGAGGCCGTGAACCTGTCCCTATCTGACGCCTGGAGGCTCGTCCTAACGCAGGTCCTGACACTGTCCCTAACTAAGGCCCTGACACTACACCTAACTCAGTCACTGACACTGTACCTAACAAAGACTCTGATGCTAGTCCTAACTTAAGCCTGACACTGCCTCTAACTAAGGCCCTGCTGCCGTCAATATCTGAACACCTGACATTATCCGGAGCTAATATCCTGACCCATGTCTTACCAAGGTCCTGAAACTTTCCCAAAGTAAGCCCTGACGCTGTCCCTAAGTGAGACCTTGAGGCTGTCCCTAACAGAGGCCCTGATAATATCTTTCACGAAGACCCTAATGCTGATCCTACAGAGGCCTTTCTGCTGCTCCTAAGTCATGCCCTGATACTGTCCCTTACTCAGGCCCCAAAGATAGGCCTTACTTAGGCCCTGTTGCTGTACCTTAGTTAGGCCCTAACGCTGTCCGTACATCAAGCCCTGGCACTGGTCCTGATTAAGGCCCTCACGCTGCTGCTAACTAAGGCCCTGATGCTCTCAATGACTAAGGTCTTCTCGTTATCCCTTGGTCATTTCCTTTCACTATCTCTGGCCTGGAACCTGACTCTGTCCCGAGAGAATCTCCTGCATCTTATGCTGACTGAAACCCTAATGCTCTCCCTAACTAAGGCCCTGACTACTCCTAACTAAGGCCATGACACTGTCTCTAACAAAGGCCCAGAATCTGTCCCTAATATAGGCCCTGCTGCCAGCAATAACTAAAATCCTGACACTCTCCTGAGATAATATCCTGACCCATTTCTAACCAAGGTCTTGACACTCTCCCTAAGAAAGCCCTGTCGCTGTCTTTAAGTGAAGACCTGAGGCTGTCCGTAACTCAGGCCCTGAAGCTTTCCCTAACTGAGCCCTTGACGCTGTGACTAACTAGGGCTCTGGTCATCTTTAACTAAGAGCCTAAAGCTGATCCAACAAAGGCACTGATGCTGCTCCTAAGTCACTCCCTGACAGTGTCCCCAGCTGAGGGCCTGACATTAGGCCTCACTCAGACCCTGTCGCTCTCCCTAAGTCAGGCCCTGATACTGTCCCTACTTGAAGCCCTAACACTGGTTCTGAATAAGGCCCTGATATTCTCAGTAACAAAGGTCTTCACACTATCCTTAGGTCATTTCCTGACACGAATCCTAGCCTTCACCCAAACCCTGTCCCGAGCTAATATCCTACCTCTTATGCTAACTAAAGACCTTATGCTGTGCCTACCTCAGGCACTGAATCTGGTCCCAAGACCGCTAGACTGTCTCTCACTAGGCTCCATGCCCTTATCGTCACAATGTTCCGTGACCACTGTCATCACAATGCTCCACGCCCTTATCATCAAAATGCCCCGAGACCCCTGTCATCACAATGCTCCATGACCCCCATCATCACAATGCTCCATAGCGCTTTTCATCACAATCCTCCATGACCACTTTCATCACAATGCTCCATGACCATTTTCATCACAATGCTCCATGACCACTTTCATCACAATGCCCCATGAACTCTGTCATCACAATGCTACATACCATTGTCATCACAATGCTCCATACCCCAAGTCATCACATTGGCCCATGACCCTTGTCTCACAATGTTCCATGCTCTTGTGATCACAATGCTCCATGCCCCCTGTCATCACAATGCTCCATGACCCCGGTCATCACAATGCTCCATTACCCTTGTCATCACAATGCTCCAGGTCCCCTGTCATTCACAAAGTCAAATGACACCTGTCATCACAATGCTTCATGGCCCTTGTCCTCACAATGCCCCATGACACCTGTCATCAAATTGCTCCATGTCCCCGTTTATCACAATGCTCTAAATTACCCCTGTAATCACAGTGCTCCATAACCCTTTTCCTCACAATGCTCCATGCCCCTTTTCATCACAATGAGCCATGAAAACTTTCATCAGAATGCTCCATTACCCCTGTCTCATGTCCCCTTTCATCACAATGCATCACAATTACCACTGTAATCACAGTGCTCCATAACTCCTTTCATCACAGTGCTCCATGCCCCCTGTCATCGCAATGCTCCATGACCCCTTTCATCACAATGCTCCATTAATCCTTTCATCGCACTGCTCTATGACTTTTGTCATCACAATGCTCCAAGCCCTTCTCATCACAATGCTCCATGGCCTTTGTCATCACAATGCTCCATGTTCAATGTAATCACAGTGCTCCACGACCTCTGTCATCACAACGTTCCATGAGACATTTCATCACAAAGCTCCATGACACTTGTCATCACAATGCTCCATGGCGCTTTGCATCACAATGCTCCATGACCACATTCAGCACAGGGGTCCATGACCCTTTTCATCACAATATTCCATTGCCCTTGCCATCACAATGCCCCATGGCGCTTGTCATCACAATGCTCCATGACCCCTTGTCATCACAATGCCCCATGGCCCCTTTCATCACAATGCTCCCAGACGTCTTTCATCACAACGCTCCATGACCACTTTCATCACAATGCTCCATGTGCCCTGTTCATCACAATGCTCCATGACCCCTTTTCATCACAATGCTCCATGAACCCTTTCATCACAATGCTCCATGACCATTTTCATCACAAGGCTCCATGCCCTTATCATCACAGTGCTCCATGAACCCTTTCATCACAATGCTCCATGGCCCTTCTCATCACAATGCCACATGACCCCTTCCATCACAATTCTCCGTGACCCCTTTCATCAAAATGCGCCATGAACATTGTCATAAAAAAGCTCCATGACCACGTTCATCACAATGCTCCATGACCGCTTTCCTCACAATGATCCTTGGCGCTTGTCATCACAATGCTCCATGATCCCTGTAATCATAATGATCCTTGACCCCTTTCATGACAATGCTCCATTACCCCACTAATCACAATGATCCATGGTGATTGTCATCACAATGCTCCATGAC
Organism: Balaenoptera physalus; assembly: GCF_965194825.1. Taxonomy (NCBI): domain Eukaryota; kingdom Metazoa; phylum Chordata; class Mammalia; order Artiodactyla; family Balaenopteridae; genus Balaenoptera; species Balaenoptera physalus. The sequence goes on along the minus strand of NW_028126134.1, from coordinate 377,914 downwards.
CCTTGTCATCACAATGCTCCAGGTCGTTGTAATCACAATGTTCCATGACCCCTTTCACCACAAAGCTCCAAAATCCCTGTCATCACAATGCCCCATGACTCCTCTCATCACACTGCTCCATGGCACTTGTCATCACAATGCTCCATGACCCCTGTCATCACAATGCTCCACAGCACTTTTCATCACTATCGTCCATGACCACTTTCATCACAATGCTCCATGACCATTTTCATCACAATGCTCCATGACCACTTTCATCACAATGCCCCATGAACTCTGTCATCACAATGCTCCATGGCCCTTGTCATCACAATTCTCCATGACCCCGGTCATCACAATTCTCCATGACCCTTGTCGTCACAATGCTCCATGGCGCTTGTCATCACAATGATCCAGAGCCTTAGTTCCTGAGTTGGGAGTAGTATCATTGCCTCAATTAGGGAAAATGTCAGTGACTGAGTTGGGGGTAGTGTGAGGGCCCTTGTGAGGGACACTGTCAGTGCCTGAGTTAGGTGTAGTGTCAGGGTTTTAGTTACGTACACTGTCAGTGCATGAGTTGGGAATAGTGTCCGGGCCTTAGTTATGGACTGTGTCATTGCCTGAGTTAGGAGTAGTGTCAGGGCCTGAGTTAGGAGTAGCATCAGTGTCTTCGTTAGGTATTGTATCAGCGCCTCAGTTAGGAATAGATTCAGGGCCTTATTTTGGGACAGTGTCAGTGCCTGAGTTAAGAGTTTTGTCGGCGTTAGTTAGGGACCTTTTCAGGGCCTGAGTTAGGAGTAATGTCAGGGCCTTCCTTAGGTATTGTATCAGTGCCTGAGTTAGGAATAGTGTCAAGGCCTTAGTTAGGGACATTGTCAGGGCATGATTTAGGAGTAGTGTTAGGGTGTGAGTTATGAACAGTGTCAGGGCCTTAGTTAGTGATAGTGTCAGTTCCTGAGTTAGGAGTAGAGTCAGGGCCTAAGTTAGGGACAGTGCCAGTGCTGAGTTCGTAGTAGTATCAGGGCCTTAGTTAGAGACAGTGTCAGGGCCTGAGTTACGAGTAGTGTCAGAGGCTTTGTTAGGGACAGTGTCAGGGCCTGAGTTAAGAGTGGCGTCACAGCTTTAGTTAGGGCCAGTGTCAGGGCCTTAGTTAAGGACAGTGTCAGGGCCTGAGTCCTGACTTATTCCTAACTTTCCTCACTAAGGATTTTTGACACTACTGCTAATTCAGGTCCTGATAATATCCCTTACTAAGGCCCTGACCCTTTCCCTGGCTAAGGCCCTGAACTTCTCCTAAGTCAGGCCCTGATACTGTCCCTAACAATGGCCCTGACACTACACCTAACTTAGGCCCCGAAATGATACCTAACAAAGACTCTGTTGCTAGTCCAAACTAAAGCCCTAAAATTGGTCTTAAAGAAGGCCTTGACACTAATCCTAACTCAGGCCCTAACACTGTCCCTAGCTAAGGCCCTGACAGTACGCCTAATTCAGGCCCTCATACGATTCCTAACAATGGCTCTGATGCTAGTCCAAACTAAGGCCCTGAAATTGGTCCTAAATAAGGCCTTGACACGAATCGTAACTCAGGCCCTAGCACTGTCCCTAACTAGGTCTCTGACAGTACACCTAACTCAGACCCTGACACTGGCCCTAAGCAAGGCCCTGACACTACTCCTAACTCAGTCCCTTACACTGTACCTAACAAAGTCACTGATGCTAGGCCTAACTCAGGCCCTGAAACCGTCTGTAACTAAGGCCCTGCTGCCATCAGTATGTAAAGTCCTGACATTATCCTGAGCTAATATCCTGACCTATGTCTTTCCAAGGTCCTGAAACTGTCCCAAAGTAAGCCCTGACGCTGTCCGTAAGTGAAGACCTGAGGCTGTCCCTAACTCAGGCCCTGAAGCTTTCCTTAACTGAAGCCTTGAAGCTGTGACTAACTCAGGCCCTGATCATGTATTTCACGAAGACCTTAAAGCTGATCCAGCAAAGACGCTGATGCTGCTCCAAAGTCAGGCCCTGACAGTGTGCCCAGCAAAGGGCCTGACGCTAGGCCTCACTCAGGCCCTGTCGCTCTCCCGAAGTCAGGCCCTGACACTGTCACCAACTAAGGCCCTGATTCTACTCCTAACTCAGTCCCGTACATTTTACCTAACAAAGGCTCTGATGCTAGTCGTAACTCAGGGCCTGACACTGTCTCTAACTAAGGGCTGCTGCCATCAATATCTAAAGTCCTGACATTATCCGGAGCTAATATCCTGACCCATGTCTTACCAAGGTCCTGAAACTGTCCCAAGGTAAGCCCTGACGCTGTCCCTAAGTGAGGCCCTGCAGCTTTCCCTAACTAACTCAGGCCTTGATGCTGTGACTAACTCAGACCCTGGTCATGTCTTTAACTAAGACCCTAAGGCTGATCCAACAGAAGCCCTGAGGCTGCTCCTAAGTCATGCCCTGACAGTGTCCCCAGCTAAGGGTCTGATGCTAGGCCTCACTCAGACCCTATCGCTCTCCCTAAGTCAGGCTCTGATGCTGTCCCTACCTGAAGCCCTAACACGGGTTCTGAATAAGGCCCTGAGAGTCTCAGTAACAAAGGTCTTCACACTATCCTTAGGTCATTTCCTGACACTATCCCTACATGTTAAACTGACACTGTCACTAGCTAATGTCCTGCCTCTTATGCTAACTGAAGCCCTTAGGTTGTGCCTGCCTCAGGCACTGAATTTAGTCCCAAGACCGTGAAACTGTCCCGAACTAAGGCCTAGATGCTCGTCCTACATCTGGCCCTGACACTGTCCCTAACTAAGGCCCTAACACTATTGCTAACTGAGGACCTGACACTGGACCTATCAGGGGCCCGCTACTCCTAACTAACGCCTTGACACTGTCCCTTACTTAGGCCCTGCTACCATCAATATCTAAAGTCCGAACATTATCCTGAGCTAATATCCTAACTCATCTCTTACCAAGGTCCTGAAACTCTCCCTAAGGAAGCCCTGATGCTCTCCCTAAGTGAGGCCTTGAGGCTGTCCCTAACAGAGGCCCTGATAATATCTTTAACATAGCCCCTGAGGCTGATCCTACCGTGGCTCTTATGTTGCTCCTAAGTCATGCCCTGACACTGTCCCTAGCTAAGGCCCTGACGCTAGGCCTCACTCAGGCCCTGTCGCTCTCCCTAAGTCAGGCTCTGACGCTGTCCCTACCCGAAGCCCTGACACTCACTGGTCCTTAATTAGGCCCTGATGCTCTAAGTAACTAAGGTCTTGACACTATCCCTAGGTCATTTCCTGACACTATCCCTAGATCTTAACCTAACCTTCTCTTTAGCTAATGTCGAGATTAGCTAAAGAGATTCTTTAGAACGAGATTCTTTCATCTTCTGAATATGGTTTTCTTAAAAACATAATTTGTAGAGTGTTACTAACTTTAAACAAAATGTACTCAACTGCTGTGGAATATTCCTTCATAGGAGCGTGCATGGTTCACTTCTGCATCTGCTTGTGGTGGTGTTCAAGTTGCTTTCAGCTGTAGATCCTCTTATGCTAGCTAAATCTGTGATTCTGTCCCGAAATGAGGCCCTGAATTTAGGTCCGAGGCCGTGAACCTGTCCCTATCTGACGCCTGGAGGCTCGTCCTAACGCAGGTCCTGACACTGTCCCTAACTAAGGCCCTGACACTACACCTAACTCAGTCACTGACACTGTACCTAACAAAGACTCTGATGCTAGTCCTAACTTAGGCCTGACACTGCCTCTAACTAAGGCCCTGCTGCCGTCAATATCTGAACACCTGACATTATCCGGAGCTAATATCCTGACCCATGTCTTACCAAGGTCCTGAAACTTTCCCAAAGTAAGCCCTGACGCTGTCCCTAAGTGAGACCTTGAGGCTGTCCCTAACAGAGGCCCTGATAATATCTTTCACGAAGACCCTAATGCTGATCCTACAGAGGCCTTTCTGCTGCTCCTAAGTCATGCCCTGATACTGTCCCTTACTCAGGCCCCAAAGATAGGCCTTACTTAGGCCCTGTTGCTGTACCTTAGTTAGGCCCTAACGCTGTCCATACATCAAGCCCTGGCACTGGTCCTGATTAAGGCCCTCACGCTGCTGCTAACTAAGGCCCTGATGCTCTCAATGACTAAGGTCTTCTCGTTATCCCTTGGTCATTTCCTTTCACTATCTCTGGCCTGGAACCTGACTCTGTCCCGAGAGAATCTCCTGCATCTTATGCTGACTGAAACCCTAATGCTCTCCCTAACTAAGGCCCTGACTACTCCTAACTAAGGCCATGACACTGTCTCTAACAAAGGCCCAGAATCTGTCCCTAATATAGGCCCTGCTGCCAGCAATAACTAAAATCCTGACACTCTCCTGAGATAATATCCTGACCCATTTCTAACCAAGGTCTTGACACTCTCCCTAAGAAAGCCCTGTCGCTGTCTTTAAGTGAAGACCTGAGGCTGTCCGTAACTCAGGCCCTGAAGCTTTCCCTAACTGAGCCCTTGACGCTGTGACTAACTAGGGCTCTGGTCATCTTTAACTAAGAGCCTAAAGCTGATCCAACAAAGGCACTGATGCTGCTCCTAAGTCACTCCCTGACAGTGTCCCCAGCTGAGGGCCTGACATTAGGCCTCACTCAGACCCTGTCGCTCTCCCTAAGTCAGGCCCTGATACTGTCCCTACTTGAAGCCCTAACACTGGTTCTGAATAAGGCCCTGATATTCTCAGTAACAAAGGTCTTCACACTATCCTTAGGTCATTTCCTGACACGAATCCTAGCCTTCACCCTAACCCTGTCCCGAGCTAATATCCTACCTCTTATGCTAACTAAAGACCTTATGCTGTGCCTACCTCAGGCACTGAATCTGGTCCCAAGACCGCTAGACTGTCTCTCACTAGGCTCCATGCCCTTATCGTCACAATGTTCCGTGACCACTGTCATCACAATGCTCCACGCCCTTATCATCAAAATGCCCCGAGACCCCTGTCATCACAATGCTCCATGACCCCCATCATCACAATGCTCCATAGCGCTTTTCATCACAATCCTCCATGACCACTTTCATCACAATGCTCCATGACCATTTTCATCACAATGCTCCATGACCACTTTCATCACAATGCCCCATGAACTCTGTCATCACAATGCTACATACCATTGTCATCACAATGCTCCATACCCCATGTCATCACATTGGCCCATGACCCTTGTCTCACAATGTTCCATGCTCTTGTGATCACAATGCTCCATGCCCCCTGTCATCACAATGCTCCATGACCCCGGTCATCACAATGCTCCATTACCCTTGTCATCACAATGCTCCAGGTCCCCTGTCATTCACAAAGTCAAATGACACCTGTCATCACAATGCTTCATGGCCCTTGTCCTCACAATGCCCCATGACACCTGTCATCAAATTGCTCCATGTCCCCGTTTATCACAATGCTCTAAATTACCCCTGTAATCACAGTGCTCCATAACCCTTTTCCTCACAATGCTCCATGCCCCTTTTCATCACAATGAGCCATGAAAACTTTCATCAGAATGCTCCATTACCCCTGTCTCATGTCCCCTTTCATCACAATGCATCACAATTACCACTGTAATCACAGTGCTCCATAACTCCTTTCATCACAGTGCTCCATGCCCCCTGTCATCGCAATGCTCCATGACCCCTTTCATCACAATGCTCCATTAATCCTTTCATCGCACTGCTCTATGACTTTTGTCATCACAATGCTGCATGCCCTTCTCATCACAATGCTCCATGGCCTTTGTCATCACAATGCTCCATGTTCAATGTAATCACAGTGCTCCACGACCTCTGTCATCACAATGTTCCATGAGACATTTCATCACAAAGCTCCATGACACTTGTCATCACAATGCTCCATGGCGCTTTGCATCATAATGCTCCGTGACCACATTCAGCACAGGGGTCCATGACCCTTTTCATCACAATATTCCATTGCCCTTGCCATCACAATGCCCCACGGCGCTTGTCATCACAATGCTCCATGACCCCTTGTCATCACAATGCCCCATGGCCCCTTTCATCACAATGCTCCCAGACGTCTTTCATCACAATGCTCCATGACCACTTTTCATCACAATGCCCCATGTGCCCTTTTCATCACAATGCTCCATGACCCCTTTTCATCACAATGCTCCATGACCATTTTCATCACAAGGCTCCATGCCCTTATCATCACAGTGCCCCATGACCCCTTCCATCACAATGCTCCATGACCCCTTTCATCAAAATGCGCCATGAACATTGTCATAACAAAGCTCCATGACCACGTTCATCACAATGCTCCATGGCTCTTGTTATCAAAAAGCTCCATGGTGCTTGTCATCACAAGGCTCCATGACCACTGTAATCACAATGATCCATGACCTCTTTGATAACAATTCTCCATTACCCCTTTCCTCACAATGATCCTTGGCGCTTGTCATCACAATGCTCCATGATCCCTGTAATCATAATGATCCTTGACCCCTTTCATGACAATGCTCCATTACCCCACGAATCACAATGATCCATGGTGATTGTCATCACAATGCTCCATGACCCTTGTCATCACAATGCTCCAGGTCGTTGTAATCACAATGTTCCATGACCCCTTTCACCACAAAGCTCCAAGATGCCTGTCATCACAATGCCCCATGACTCCTATCATCACAATGCTCCATGGCACTTGTCATCACAATGCTCCATGACCCCTCTCATCACAATGCTCCATAGCGCTTTTCATCACTATCCTCCATGACCACTTTCATCACAATGCTCCATGACCATTTTCATCACAATTCTCCATGACCACTTTCATCACAATGCCCCATGAACTCTGTCATCACAATGCTCCATGGCCCTTGTCATCACAATTCTCCATGACCCCGGTCATCACAATTCTCCATGGCCTTGTCATCACAATGCACCATGCACTTGTCATCACAATTCTCCATGACCCTTGTCATCACAGTGCTCCATGGCGCTTGTCATCACAATGATCCAGAGCCTTAGTTCCTGAGTTGGGAGTAGTATCATTGCCTCAATTAGGGAAAATGTCAGTGACTGAGTTGGGAGTAGTGTGAGGGCCCTTGTTAGGGACACTGTCCGTGCCTGAGTTAGGTGTAGTGTCAGGGTTTTAGTTACGTACACTGTCAGTGCCTGAGTTGGGAATAGTGTCAGGGCCTTAGTTATGGACTGTGTCATTGCCTGAGTTAGGAGTAGTGTCAGGGCCTTTGTTAGGAGTAGCATCAGTGCCTTCGTTAGGTATTGTATCAGCGCCTCTGTTAGGAATAGATTCAGGGCCTTATTTTGGGACAGTGTCAGTGCCTGAGTTAGGAGTTTTGTCGGCCTTAGTTAGGGACCTTTTCAGGGCCTGAGTTAGGAGTAATCTCAGGGCCTTCCTTAGGTATTGTATCAGTGCCTGAGTTAGGAATAGTGTCAAGGCCTTAGTTAGGGACATTGCCAGGGCATGCTTTAGGAGTAGTGTTAGGGTGTGAGTTATGAACAGTGTCAGGGCCTTAGTTAGTGACAGTGTCAGTTCCTGAGTTAGGAGTAGAGTCAGGGCCTAAGTTAGGGACAGTGCCAGTGCTGAGTTCGTAGTAGTATCAGGGCCTTAGTTAGGGACAGTGTCAGGGCCTGAGTTAGGAGTAGTGTCAGAGGCTTTGATAGGGACAGTGTCAGTGCCTGAGTTAAGAGTAGCGTCACAGCTTTAGTTAGGGCCAGTGTCAGGGCCTTAGTTAAGACCAGTGTCAGGGCCTATGATAGGAATCAGATCAGGGCATGTGTTACGAGTAGTTTCAGGGCCTTAGTTAAGGACCGTGTCAGGGCCTGAGTCCTGACATATTCCTAAATTTCCTCACTAAGGATTTTTGACACAACTGCTAATTCAGGTCCTGATAATATCCCTTACTAAGGCCCTGACCCTTTCCCTGGCTAAGGCCCTGAACTTCTCCTAAGTCAGGCCCTGATACTGTCCCTAACAATGGCCCTGACACTACACCTAACTTAGGCCCCGAAATGATACCTAACAAAGGCTCTGTTGCTAGTCCAAATTAAAGCCCTATAATTGGTCTTAAATAATGCCTTGACACTAATCCTAACTCAGGCCCTAACACTGTCCCTAGCTAAGGCCCTGACAGTACGCCTAACTCAGGCCCTCATACGATTCCGAACAATGGCTCTGATGCTAGTCCAAACTAAGGCCCTGAAATTGGTCCTAAATAAGGCCTTGACACGAATCGTAACTCAGGCCCTAGCACTGTCCCTAACTAGGTCTCTGACAGTACACCTAACTCAGACCCTGACACTGGCCCTAAGCAAGGCCCTGACACTACTCCTAACTCAGTCCCTTACACTGTACCTAACAAAGTCACTGATGCTAGGCCTAACTCAGGCCCTGAAACCGTCTGTAACTAAGGCCCTGCTGCCATCAGTATGTAAAGTCCTGACATTATCCTGAGCTAATATCCTGACCTATGTCTTTCCAAGGTCCTGAAACTGTCCCAAAGTAAGCCCTGACTTTGTCCGTAAGTGAAGACCTGAGGCTGTCCCTAACTCAGGCCCTGAAGCTTTCCTTAACTGAAGCCGTGAAGCTGTTACTAACTCAGGCCCTGATCACGTATTTCACGAAGACCTTAAAGCTGATCCAGCAAAGACCCTGATCCTGTTCCAAAGTCATGCCCTGACAGTGTGCCCAGCAAAGGGCCTGACGCTAGGCCTCACTCAGGCCCTGTCGCTCTCCCGAAGTCAGGCGCTGACACTGTCACTAACTAAGGCCCTGACTCTACTCCTAACTCAGTCCCGTACATTGTACCTAACAAAGGCTCTGATGCTAGTCGTAACTCAGGGCCTGACACTGTCTCTAACTAAGGGCTTCTGCCATCAGTATCTAAAGTCCTGACATTATCCGGAGCTAATATCCTGACCCATGTCTTACCAAGGTCCTGAAACTGTCCCAAAGTAAGCCCTGACGCTGTCCCTAAGTGAGGCCCTGCAGCTTTCCCTAACTAACTCAGGCCTTGATGCTGTGACTAACTCAGACCCTGGTCATGTCTTTAACTAAGACCCTAAGGCTGATCCAACAGAAGCCCTGAGGCTGCTCCTAAGTCATGCCCTGACAGTGTCCCCAGCTAAGGGTCTGATGCTAGGCCTCACTCAGACCCTATCGCTCTCCCTAAGTCAGGCTCTGATGCTGTCCCTACCTGAAGCCCTAACACGGGTTCTGAATAAGGCCCTGAGAGTCTCAGTAACAAAGGTCTTCACACTATCCTTAGGTCATTTCCTGACACTATCCCTACATGTTAAACTGACACTGTCACTAGCTAATGTCCTGCCTCTTATGCTAACTGAAGCCCTTAGGTTGTGCCTGCCTCAGGCACTGAATTTAGTCCCAAGACCGTGAAACTGTCCCGAACTAAGGCTTAGATGCTCGTCCTACACCTGGCCCTGACACTGTCCCTAACGAAGGCACTAACACTATTGCTAACTGAGGACCTGACACTGGACCTATCAGGGGCCCGCTACTCCTAACTAACGCCTTGACACTGTCCCTTACTTAGGCCCTGCTACCATCAATATCTAAAGTCCTGACATTATCCTGAGCTAATATCCTAACTCATCTCTTACCAAGGTCCTGAAACTCTCCCTAAGGAAGCCCTGATGCTCTCCCTAAGTGAGGCCTTGAGGCTGTCCCTAACAGAGGCCCTGATAATATCTTTAACATAGCCCCTGAGGCTGATCCTACCGTGGCTCTTATGTTGCTCCTAAGTCATGCCCTGACACTGTCCCTAGCTAAGGCCCTGACGCTAGGCCTCACTCAGGCCCTGTCGCTCTCCCTAAGTCAGGCTCTGACGCTGTCCCTACCCGAAGCCCTGACACTCACTGGTCCTTAATTAGGCCCTGATGCTCTAAGTAACTAAGGTCTTGACACTATCCCTAGGTCATTTCCTGACACTATCCCTAGATATTAACCTAACCTTCTCTTTAACTAATGTCGAGATTAGCTAAAGAGATTCTTTAGAACGAGATTCTTTAATCTTCTGAATATGGTTTTCTTAAAAACATAATTTGTAGAGTGTTACTAACTTTAAACAAAATGTACACAACTGCTGTGGAATATTCCTTCATAGGAGCGTGCATGGTTCACTTCTACATCTGCTTGTGGTGGTGTTCAAGTTGCTTTCAGCTGTAGATCCTCTTATGCTAGCTAAATCTGTGATTCTGTCCCTAAATGAGGCCCTGAATTTAGGTCCGAGGCCGTGAACCTGTCCCTAACTGAGGCCTGGAGGCTCGTCCTAACGCAGTTCCTGACACTGTCCCTAACTAAGGCCCTGACACTGCACCTAACTCAGTCACTGACACTGTAACTAACAAAGGCTCTGATGCTAGTCCTAACTTAGGCCTGACACTGCCTCTAACTAAGGCCCTGCTGCCGTCAATATCTGAACACCTGACATTATCCGGAGCTAATATCCTGACCCATGTCTTACCAAGGTCCTGAAACTTTCCCAAAGTAAGCCCTGACGCTGTCCCTAAGTGAGACCTTGAGGCTGTCCCTAACAGAGGCCCTGATAATATCTTTCACGAAGACCCTAATGCTGATCCTACAGAGGCCTTTCTGTTGCTCCTAAGTCATGCCCTGATACTGTCCCTTACTCAGGCCCCAAAGATAGGCCTCACTTAGGCCCTGTTGCTGTACCTTAGTTAGGCTCTGACGCTGTCCGTACATCAAGCCCTGGCACTGGTCCTGATTAAGGCCCTCGCGCTGCTGCTAACTAAGGCCCTGATGCTCTCAATGACTAAGGTCTTCTCGTTATCCCTTGGTCATTTCCTTTCACTATCTCTGGCCTGGAACCTGACTCTGTCCCCAGAGAATCTCCTGCATCTTATGCTGACTGAAACCCTAATGCTCTCCCTAACTAAGGCCCTGACTACTCCTAACTAAGGCCATGACACTGTCTCTAACAAAGGCCCAGAATCTGTCCCTAATATAGGCCCTGCTGCCAGCAATAACTAAAATCCTGACACTCTCCTGAGATAATATCCTGACCCATTTCTAACCAAGGTCTTGACACTCTCCCTAAGAAAGCCCTGTCGCTGTCTTTAAGTGAAGACCTGAGGCTGTCCGTAACTCAGGCCCTGAAGCTTTCCCTAACTGAGGCCTTGACGCTGTGACTAACTAGGGCTCTGGTCATCTTTAACTAAGAGCCTAAAGCTGATCCAACAAAGGCACTGATGCTGCTCCTAAGTCACTCCCTGACAGTGTCCCAAGCTGAGGGCCTGACATTAGGCCTCACTCAGACCCTGTCGCTCTCCCTAAGTCAGGCCCTGATACTGTCCCTACCTGAAGCCCTAACACTGGTTCTGAATAAGGCCCTGATATTCTCAGTAACAAAGGTCTTCACACTATCCTTAGGTCATTTCCTGACACGAATCCTAGCCTTCACCCTAACCCTGTCCCGAGCTAATATCCTACCTCTTATGCTAACTAAAGACCTTATGCTGTGCCTACCTCAGGCACTGAATCTGGTCCCAAGACCGCTAGACTGTCTCTCACTAGGCTCCATGCCCTTATCGTCACAATGTTCCGTGACCACTGTCATCACAATGCTCCACGCCCTTATCATCAAAATGCCCCAAGACCCCTGTCATCACAATGCTCCATGACCCCCGTCATCACAATGCTCCATAGCGCTTTTCATCACAATCCTCCATGACCACTTTCATCACAATGCTACATGACCATTTTCATCACAATGCTCCATGACCACTTTCATCACAATGCCCCATGAAATCTGTCATCACAATGCTACATACCATTGTCATCACAATGCTCCATACCCCATGTCATCACATTGGCCCATGACCCTTGTCTCACAATATTGCATGCTCTTGTGATCACAATGCTCCATGCCCCCTGTCATCACAATGCTCCATGACCCCCGTCATCACAATGCTCCATAGCGCTTTTCATCACAATCCTCCATGACCACTTTCATCACAATGCTCCTTGACAATTTTCATCACAATGCTCCATGACCACTTTCATCACAATGCCCCATGAAATCTGTCATCACAATGCTACATACAATTGTCATCACAATGCTCCATACCCCATGTCATCACATTGGCCCATGACGCTTTTCTCACAATATTCCATGCTCTTGTGATCACAGTGCTCCATGCCCCCTGTCATCACAATGCTCCATGCCCCCGTCATCACAATTCTCCATGACCCCTGTCATCACAATGCTCCATGACCCCTGTCATCACAATGCTCCATTACCCTTGTCATCACAATGCTCCAGGTCCCCTGTCATTCACAAAGCCAAATGACACTTGTCATCACAAGGCTTCATGGCCCTTGTCCTCACAATGCCCCATGACACCTATCATCAAATTGCTCCATGTCCCCGTTTATCACAATGCTCCAAATTACCCCTGTAATCACAGTGCTCCATAACCCTTTTCCTCACAATGCTCCATGCCCCTTTTCATCACAATGAGCCATGGAAACTTTCATCAGAATGCTCCATTACCCCTGTCTCATGTCCCCTTTCATCACAATGCATCACAATTACCACTGTAATCACACTGCTCCATAACTCCTTTCATCACAGTGCTCCATGCCCCCTGTCATCGCAATGCTCCATGACCCCTTTCATCACAATGCTCCATTAATCCTTTCATCGCACTGCTCTATGACTTTTGTCATCACAATGCTCCATGCCCTTCTCATCACAATGCTCCATGGCCTTTGTCATCACAATGCTCCATGTTCATTGTAATCACAGTGCTCCACGACCTCTGTCATCACAATGTTCCATGAGACATTTCATCACAAAGCTCCATGACACTTGTCATCACAATGCTCCATGGCGCTTTGCATCACAATGCTCCATGACCACATTCAGCACAGGGTTCCATGACCCTTTTCATCACAATATTCCATTGCCCTTGCCATCACAATGCCCCATGGCGCTTGTCATCACAATGCTCCATGACCCCTTGTCATCACAATGCCCCATGGCCCCTTTCATCACAATGCTCCCAGACGTCTTTCATCAAAATGTCCATGACCACTTTCATCACAATGCTCCATGTGCCCTGTTCATCACAATGCTCCATGACCCCTTTTCATCACAATGCTCCATGACCATTTTCATCACAAGGCTCCATGCCCTTATCATCACAGTGCTCCATGAACCCTTTCATCACAATGCTCCATGGCACTTCTCATCACAATGCCCCATGACCCCTTCCATCACAATGCTCCATGACCCCTTTCATCAAAATGCGCCATGAACATTGTCATAACAAAGCTCCATGACCACGTTCATCACAATGCTCCATGGCTCTTGTCATCACAAAGCTCCATGGTGCTTGTCATCACAAGGCTCCATGACCACTGTAATCACAATGATCCATGACCTCTTTGATAACAATTCTCCATTAACCCTTTCCTCACAATGATCCTTGGAACTTGTCATCACAATGCTCCATGATCCCTGTAATCATAATGATCCTTGACCCCTTTCATGACAATGCTCCATTACCCCACGAATCACAATGATCCATGGTGATTGTCATCACAATGTTCCATGACCCTTGTCATCACAATGCTCCAGGTCGTTGTAATCACAATGTTCCATGACCCCTTTCACCACAAAGCTCCAAGATCCCTGTCATCACAATGCCCCATGACTCCTATCATCACAATGCTCCATGGCACTTGTCATCACAATGCTCCATGACCCCTGTCATCACAATGCTCCATAGCGCTTTTCATCACTATCCTCCATGACCACTTTCATCACAATGCTCCATGACCATTTTCATCACAATGCTCCATGACCACTTTCATCACAATGCCCCATGAACTCTGTCATCACAATGCTCCATGGCCCTTGTCATCACAATTCTCCATGACCCAGGTCATCACAATTCTCCATGGCCTTGTCATCACAATGCTCCATGCACTTGTCATCACAATTCTCCATGACCCTTGTCATCACAGTGCTCCATGGCGCTTGTCATCACAATGATCCAGAGCCTTAGTTCCTGAGTTGGGAGTAGTATCATTGCCTCAATTAGGGAAAATGTCAGTGACTGAGTTGGGAGTAGTGTGAGGGACCTTGTTAGGGACACTGTCCGTGCCTGAGTTAGGTGTAGTGTCAGGGTTTTAGTTACGTACACTGTCAGTGCCTGAGTTGGGAATAGTGTCAGGGCCTTAGTTATGGACTGTGTCATTGCCTGAGTTAGGAGTAGTGTCAGGGCCTTTGTTAGGAGTAGCATCAGTGCCTTCGTTAGGTATTGTATCAGCGCCTCACTTAGGAATAGATTCAGGGCCTTATTTTAGGACAGTGTCAGTGCCTGAGTTAGGAGTTTTGTCGGCCTTAGTTAGGGACCTTTTCAGGGCCTGAGTTAGGAGTAATGTCAGGGCCTTCCTTAGGTATTGTATCAGTGCCTGAGTTAGGAATAGTGTCAAGGCCTTAGTTAGGGACATTGCCAGGGCATGCTTTAGGAGTAGTGTTAGGGTGTGAGTTATGAACAGTGTCAGGGCCTTAGTTAGTTACAGTGTCAGTTCCTGAGTTAGGAGTAGAGTCAGGGCCTAAGTTAGGGACAGTGCCAGTGCTGCGTTCGTAGTAGTATCAGGGCCTTAGTTAGAGACAGTGTCAGGGCCTGAGTTAGGAGTAGTGTCACAGCTTTAGTTAGGGCCAGTGTCAGGGCCTTAGTTAAGACCAGTGTCAGGGCCTATGATAGGAATCAGATCAGGGCCTGTGTTACGAGTAGTGTCAGGGCCTTAGTTAAGGACCGTGTCAGGGCCTGAGTCCTGACTTATTCCTAAATTTCCTCACTAAGGATTTTTGACACTACTGCTAATTCAGGTCCTGATAATATCCCTTACTAAGGCCCTGACCCTTTCCCTGGCTAAGGCCCTGAACTTCTCCTAAGTCAGGCCCTGATACTGTCCCTAACAATGGCCCTGACACTACACCTAACTTAGGCCCCGAAATGATACCTAACAAAGGCTCTGTTGCTAGTCCAAACTAAAGCCCTAAAATTGGTCTTAAATAAGGCCTTGACACTAATCCTAACTCAGGCCCTGGCAATGTCCCTAGCTAAGGCCCTGACAGTACGCCTAACTCAGGCCCTCATACGATTCCGAACAATGGCTCTGATGCTAGTCCTAACTAAGGCCCTGAAATTGGTCCTAAATAAGGCCTTGACACGAATCGTAACTCAGGCCCTAGCACTGTCCCTAACTAGGTCTCTGACAGTACACCTAACTCAGACCCTGACACTGGCCCTAAGCAAGGCCCTGACACTACTCCAAACTCAGTCCCTTACACTGTACCTAACAAAGTCACTGATGCTAGGCCTAACTCAGGCCCTGAAACCGTGTGTAACTAAGGCCCTGCTGCCATCAGTATGTAAAGTCCTGACATTATCCTGAGCTAATATCCTGACCTATGTCTTTCCAAGGTCCTGAAACTGTCCCAAAGTAAGCCCTGACGCTGTCCGTAAGTGAAGACCTGAGGCTGTCCCTAACTCAGGCCCTGAAGCTTTCCTTAACTGAAGCCGTGAAGCTGTGACTAACTCAAGCCCTGATCATGTATTTCACGAAGACCTTAAAGCTGATCCAGCAAAGACCCTGATCCTGTTCCAAAGTCATGCCCTGACAGTGTGCCCAGCAAAGGGCCTGACGCTAGGCCTCACTCAGGCCCTGTCGCTCTCCCGAAGTCAGGCCCTGACACTGTCACTAACTAAGGCCCTGACTCTACTCCTAACTCAGTCCCGTACATTGTACCTAACAAAGGCTCTGATGCTAGTCGTAACTCAGGGCCTGACACTGTCTCTAACTAAGGGCTGCTGCCATCAATATCTAAAGTCCTGACATTATCCGGAGCTAATATCCTGACCCATGTCTTACCAAGGTCCTGAAACTGTCCCAAAGTAAGCCCTGACGCTGTCCCTAAGTGAGGCCCTGCAGCTTTCCCTAACTAACTCAGGCCTTGATGCTGTGACTAACTCAGACCCTGGTCATGTCTTTAACTAAGACCCTAAGGCTGATCCAACAGAAGCCCTGAGGCTGCTCCTAAGTCATGCCCTGACAGTGTCCCCAGCTAAGGGTCTGATGCTAGGCCTCACTCAGACCCTATCGCTCTCCCTAAGTCAGGCTCTGATGCTGTCCCTACCTGAAGCCCTAACAGGGGTTCTGAATAAGGCCCTGAGAGTCTCAGTAACAAAGGTCTTCACACTATCCTTAGGTCATTTCCTGACACTATCCCTACATGGTAAACGGACACTGTCACTAGCTAATGTCCTGCCTCTTATGCTAACTGAAGCCCTTAGGTTGTGCCTGCCTCAGGCACTGAATTTAGTCCCAAGACCGTGAAACTGTCCCGAAATAAGGCCTAGATGCTCGTCCTACATCTGGCCCTGACACTGTCCCTAACTAAGGCCCTAACACTATTGCTAACTGAGGACCTGACACTGGACCTATCAGGGGCCCGCTACTCCTAACTAACGCCTTGACACTGTCCCTTACTTAGGCCCTGCTACCATCAATATCTAAAGTCCTGACATTATCCTGAGCTAATATCCTAACTCATCTCTTACCAAGGTCCTGAAACTCTCCCTAAGGAAGCCCTGATGCTCTCCCTAAGTGAGGCCTTGAGGCTGTCCCTAACAGAGGCCCTGATAATATCTTTAACATAGCCCCTAAGGCTGATCCTACCGTGGCTCTTATGTTGCTCCTAAGTCATGCCCTGACACTGTCCCTAGCTAAGGCCCTGACGACAGGCCTCACTCAGGCCCTGTCGCTTTCCCTAAGTCAGGCTCTGATGCTGTCCCTACCCGAAGCCTTGACACTCACTGGTCCTTAATTAGGCCCTGATGCTCTAAGTAACTAAGGTCTTGACACTATCCCTAGGTCATTTCCTGACACTATCCCTAGATCTTAACCTAACCTTCTCTTTAGCTAATGTCGAGCTTAGCTAAAGAGATTCTTTAGAACGAGATTCTTTCATCTTCTGAATATGGTTTTCTTAAAAACATAATTTGTAGAGTGTTACTAACTTTAAAGAAAATGTACTCAACTGCTGTGGAATATTCCTTCATAGGAGCGTGCATGGTTCACTTCTGCATCTGCTTGTGGTGGTGTTCAAGTTGCTTTCAGCTGTAGATCCTCTTATGCTAGCTAAATCTGTGATTCTGTCCCTAAATGAGGCCCTGAATTTAGGTCCGAGGCCGTGAACCTGTCCCTAACTGAGGCCTGGAGGCTCGTCCTAATGCAGGTCCTGACACTGTCCCTAACTAAGGCCCTGACACTATACCTAACTCAGTCACTGACACTGTACCTAACAAAGGCTCTGATGCTAGTCCTAACTTAGGCCTGACACTGCCTCTAACTAAGGCCCTGCTGCCGTCAATATCTGAACACCTGACATTATCCGGAGCTAATATCCTGACCCATGTCTTACCAAGGTCCTGAAACTTTCGCAAAGTAAGCCCTGACGCTGTCCCTAAGTGAGACCTTGAGGCTGTCCCTAACAGAGGCCCTGATAATATCTTTCACGAAGACCCTAATGCTGATCCTACAGAGGCCTTTCTGCTGCTCCTAAGTCATGCCCTGATACTGTCCCTTACTCAGGCCCCAAAGATAGGCCTCACTTAGGCCCCGTTGCTGTACCTTAGTTAGGCTCTGACGCTGTCCGTACATCAAGCCCTGGCACTGGTCCTGATTAAGGCCCTCACGCTGCTGCTAACTAAGGCCCTGATGCTCTCAATGACTAAGGTCTTCTCGTTATCCCTTGGTCATTTCCTTTCACTATCTCTGGCCTGGAACCTGACTCTGTCCCGAGAGAATCTTCTGCATCTTATGCTGACTGAAACCCTAATGCTCTCCCTAACTAAGGCCCTGACTACTCCTAACTAAGGCCATGACACTGTCTCTAACAAAGGCCCAGAATCTGTCCCTAATATAGGCCCTGTTGCCAGCAATAACTAAAATCCTGACACTCTCCTGAGATAATATCCTGACCCATTTCTAACCAAGGTCTTGACACTCTCCCTAAGAAAGCCCTGTCGCTGTCTTTAAGTGAAGACCTGAGGCTGTCTGTAACTCAGGCCCTGAAGCTTTCCCTAACTGAGCCCTTGACGCTGTGACTAACTAGGGCTCTGGTCATCTTTAACTAAGAGCCTAAAGCTGATCCAACAAAGGCACTGATGCTGCTCCTAAGTCACTCCCTGACAGTGTCCCCAGCTGAGGGCCTGACATTAGGCCTCACTCAGACCCTGTCGCTCTCCCTAAGTCAGGCCCTGATACTGTCCCTACCTGAAGCCTTAACACTGGTTCTGAATAAGGCCCTGATATTCTCAGTAACAAAGGTCTTCACACTATCCTTAGGTTATTTACTGACACGAATCCTAGCCTTCACCCTAACCCTGTCCCGAGCTAATATCCTACCTCTTATGCTAACTAAAGACCTTATGCTGTGCCTAACTCAGGCACTGAATCTGGTCCCAAGACCGCTAGACTGTCTCTCACTAGGCTCCATGCCCTTATCGTCACAATGTTCCGTGACCACTGTCATCACAATGCTCCACGCCCTTATCATCAAAATGCCCCAAGACCCCTGTCATCACAATGCTCCATGACCCCCGTCATCACAATGCTCCATAGCGCTTTTCATCACAATCCTCCATGACCACTTTCATCACAATGCTACATGACCATTTTCATCACAATGCTCCATGACCACTTTCATCACAATGCCCCATGAAATCTGTCATCACAATGCTACATACCATTGTCATCACAATTCTCCATACCCCATGTCATCACATTGGCCCATGACCCTTGTCTCACAATATTGCATGCTCTTGTGATCACAATGCTCCATGCCCCCTGTCATCACAATGCTCCATGACCCCCGTCATCACAATGCTCCATAGCGCTTTTCATCACAATCCTCCATGACCACTTTCATCACAATGCTCCTTGACAATTTTCATCACAATGCTCCATGACCACTTTCATCACAATGCCCCATGAAATCTGTCATCACAATGCTACATACCATTGTCATCACAATGCTCCATACCCCATGTCATCACATTGGCCCATGACCCTTTTCTCACAATATTCCATGCTCTTGTGATCACAATGCTCCATGCCCCCTGTCATCACAATGCTCCATGCCCCCTGTCATCACAATGCTCCATGACCCCTGTCATCACAATGCTCCATGACCCCTGTCATCACAATGCTCCATTACCCTTGTCATCACAATGTTCCAGGTCCCCTGTCATTCACAAAGCCAAATGACACCTGTCATCACAAGGCTTCATGGCCCTTGTCCTCACAATGCCCCATGACACCTGTCATCAAATTGCTCCATGTCCCCGTTTATCACAATGCTCCAAATTACCCCTGTAATCACAGTGCTCCATAACCCTTTTCCTCACAATGCTCCATGCCCCTTTTCATCACAATGAGCCATGAAAACTTTCATCAGAATGCTCCATTACCCCTGTCTCATGTCCCCTTTCATCACAATGCATCACAATTACCACTGTAATCACAGTGCTCCATAACTCCTTTCATCACAGTGCTCCATGCCCCCTGTCATCGCAATGCTCCATGACCCCTTTCATCACAATGCTCCATTAATCCTTTCATCGCACTGCTCTATGACTTTTGTCATCACAATGCTCCATGCCCTTCTCATCACAATGCTCCATGGCATTTGTCATCACAATGCTCCATGTTCATTGTAATCACAGTGCTCCACGACCTCTGTCATCACAATGTTCCATGAGACATTTCATCACAAAGCTCCATGACACTTGTCATCACAATGCTACATGGCGCTTTGCATCACAATGCTCCATGACCACATTCAGCACAGGGGTCCATGACCCTTTTCATCACAATATTCCATTGCCCTTGCCATCACAATGCCCCATGGCGCTTGTCATCACAATGCTCCATGACCCCTTGTCATCACAATGCCCCATGGCCCCTTTCATCACAATGCTCCCAGACGTCTTTCATCAAAATGTCCATGACCACTTTCATCACAATGCTCCATGTGCCCTGTTCATCACAATGCTCCATGACCCCTTTTCATCACAATGCTCCATGACCATTTTCATCACAAGGCTCCATGCCCTTATCATCACAGTGCTCCATGAACCCTTTCATCACAATGCTCCATGGCACTTCTCATCACAATGCCCCATGACCCCTTCCATCACAATGCTCCGTGACCCCTTTCATCAAAATGCGCCATGAACATTGTCATAACAAAGCTCCATGACCACGTTCATCACAATGCTCCATGGCTCTTGTCATCACAAAGCTCCATGGTGCTTGTCATCACAAGGCTCCATGACCACTGTAATCACAATGATCCATGACCTCTTTGATAACAATTCTCCATTACCCCTTTCCTCACAATGATCCTTGGAACTTGTCATCACAATGCTCCATGATCCCTGTAATCATAATGATCCTTGACCCCTTTCATGACAATGCTCCATTACCCCACGAATCACAATGATCCATGGTGATTGTCATCACAATGTTCCATGACCCTTGTCATCACAATGCTCCAGGTCGTTGTAATCACAATGTTCCATGACCCCTTTCACCACAAAGCTCCAAGATCCCTGTCATCACAATGCCCCATGACTCCTATCATCACAATGCTCCATGGCACTTGTCATCACAATGCTCCATGACCCCTGTCATCACAATGCTCCATAGCGCTTTTCATCACTATCCTCCATGACCACTTTCATCACAATGCTCCATGACCATTTTCATCACAATGCTCCATGACCACTTTCATCACAATGCCCCATGAACTCTGTCATCACAATGCTCCATGGCCCTTGTCATCACAATTCTCCATGACCCAGGTCATCACAATTCTCCATGGCCTTGTCATCACAATGCTCCATGCACTTGTCATCACAATTCTCCATGACCCTTGTCATCACAGTGCGCCATGGCGCTTGTCATCACAATGATCCAGAGCCTTAGTTCCTGAGTTGGGAGTAGTATCATTGCCTCAATTAGGGAAAATGTCACTGACTGAGTTGGGAGTAGTGTGAGGGCCCTTGTTAGGGACACTGTCCGTGCCTGAGTTAGGTGTAGTGTCAGGGTTTTAGTTACGTACACTGTCAGTGCCTGAGTTGGGAATAGTGTCAGGGCCTTAGTTATGGACTGTGTCATTGCCTGAGTTAGGAGTATTGTCAGGGCCTTTGTTAGGAGTAGCATCAGTGCCTTCGTTAGGTATTGTATCAGCGCCTCACTTAGGAATAGATTCAGGACCTTATTTTAGGACAGTGTCAGTGCCTGAGTTAGGAGTTTTGTCGGCCTTAGTTAGGGACCTTTTCAGGGCCTGAGTTAGGAGTAATGTCAGGGCCTTCCTTAGGTATTGTATCAGTGCCTGAGTTAGGAATAGTGTCAAGGCCTTAGTTAGGGACATTGCCAGGGCATGCTTTAGGAGTAGTGTTAGGGTGTGAGTTATGAACAGTGTCAGGGCCTTAGTTAGTTACAGTGTCAGTTCCTGAGTTAGGAGTAGAGGCAGGGCCTAAGTTAGGGACAGTGCCAGTGCTGCGTTCGTAGTAGTATCAGGGCCTTAGTTAGAGACAGTGTCAGGGCCTGAGTTAGGAGTAGTGTCACAGCTTTAGTTAGGGCCAGTGTCAGGGCCTTAGTTAAGACCAGTGTCAGGGCCTATGATAGGAATCAGATCAGGGCCTGTGTTACGAGTAGTGTCAGGGCCTTAGTTAAGGACCGTGTCAGGGCCTGAGTCCTGACTTATTCCTAAATTTCCTCACTAAGGATTTTTGACACTACTGCTAATTCAGGTCCTGATAATATCCCTTACTAAGGCCCTGACCCTTTCCCTGGCTAAGGCCCTGAACTTCTCCTAAGTCAGGCCCTGATACTGTCCCTAACAATGGCCCTGACACTACACCTAACTTAGGCCCCGAAATGATACCTAACAAAGGCTCTGTTGCTAGTCCAAACTAAAGCCCTAAAATTGGTCTTAAATAAGGCCTTGACACTAATCCTAACTCAGGCCCTAACACTGTCCCTAGCTAAGGCCCTGACAGTACGCCTAACTCAGACCCTGACACTGGCCCTAAGCAAGGCCCTGACACTACCCCTAACTCAGTCCCTTACACTGTACCTAACAAAGTCACTGATGCTAGGCCTAACTCAGGCCCTGAAACCGTCTGTAACTAAGGCCCTGCTGCCATCAGTATGTAAAGTCCTGACATTATCCTGAGCTAATATCCTGACCTATGTCTTTCCAAGGTCCTGAAACTGTCCCAAAGTAAGCCCTGAAGCTGTCCGTAAGTGAAGACCTGAGGCTGTCCCTAACTCAGGCCCTGAAGCTTTCCTTAACTGAAGCCTTGAAGCTGTGACTAACTCAGGCCCTGATCATGTATTTCACGAAGACCTTAAAGCTGATCCAGCAAAGACGCTGATGCTGCTCCAAAGTCATGCCCTGACAGTGTGCCCAGCAAAGGGCCTGACGCTAGGCCTCACTCAGGCCCTGTCGCTCTCCCGAAGTCAGGCCGTGACACTGTCACTAACTAAGGCCCTGACTCTACTCCTAACTCAGTCCCGTACATTGTACCTAACAAAGGCTCTGATGCTAGTCGTAACTCAGAGCCTGACACTGTCTCTAACTAAGGGCTGCTGCCATCAATATCTAAAGTCCTGACATTATCCGGAGCTAATATCCTGACCCATGTCTTACCAAGGTCCTGAAACTGTCCCAAAGTAAGCCCTGACGCTGTCCCTAAGTGAGGCTCTGCAGCTTTCCCTAACTAACTCAGGCCTTGATGCTGTGACTAACTCAGACCCTGGTCATGTCTTTAACTAAGACCCTAAGGCTGATCCAACAGAAGCCCTGAGGCTGCTCCTAAGTCATGCCCTGACAGTGTCCCCAGCTAAGGGTCTGATGCTAGGCCTCACTCAGACCCTTTCGCTCTCCCTAAGTCAGGCTCTGATGCTGTCCCTACCTGAAGCCCTAACAGGGGTTCTGAATAAGGCCCTGAGAGTCTCAGTAACAAAGGTCTTCACACTATCCTTAGGTCATTTCCTGACACTATCCCTACATGTTAAACTGACACGGTCACTAGCTAATGTCCTGCCTCTTATGCTAACTGAAGCCCTTAGGTTGTGCCTGCCTCAGGCACTGAATTTAGTCCCAAGACCGTGAAACTGTCCCGAACTAAGGCCTAGATGCTCGTCCTACATCTGGCCCTGACACTGTCCCTAACGAAGGCCCTAACACTATTGCTAACTGAGGACCTGACACTGGACCTATCAGGGGCCCGCTACTCCTAACTAACGCCTTGACACTGTCCCTTACTTAGGCCCTGCTACCATCAATATCTAAAGTCCGAACATTATCCTGAGCTAATATCCTAACTCATCTCTTACCAAGGTCCTGAAACTCTCCCTAAGGAAGCCCTGATGCTCTCCCTAAGTGAGGCCTTGAGGCTGTCCCTGACAGAGGCCCTGATAATATCTTTAACATAGCCCCTGAGGCTGATCCTACCGTGGCTCTTATGTTGCTCCTAAGTCATGCCCTGACACTGTCCCTAGCTAAGGCCCTGACGCTAGGCCTCGCTCAGGCCCTGTCGCTCTCCCTAAGTCAGGCTCTGACGCTGTCCCTACCCGAAGCCCTGACACTCACTGGTCCTTAATTAGGCCCTGATGCTCTAAGTAACTAAGGTCTTGACACTATCCCTAGGTCATTTGCTGACACTATCCCTAGATCTTAACCTAACCTTCTCTTTAGCTAATGTCGAGATTAGCTAAAGAGATTCTTTAGAACGAGATTCTTTCATCTTCTGAACATGGTTTTCTTAAAACATAATTTGTAGAGTGTTACTAACTTTAAACAAAATGTACTCAACTGCTGTGGAATATTCCTGCATAGGAGCGTGCATGGTTCACTTCTGCATCTGCTTGTGGTGGTGTTCAAGTTGCTTTCAGCTGTAGATCCTCTTATGCTAGCTAAATCTGTGATTCTGTCCCTAAATGAGGCCCTGAATTTAGGTCCGAGGCCGTGAACCTGTCCCTAACTGAGGCCTGGAGGCTCGTCCTAACGCAGGTCCTGACACTGTCCCTAACTAAGGCCCTGACACTACACCTAACTCAGTCACTGACACTGTACCTAACAAAGGCTCTGATGCTAGTCCTAACTTAGGCCTGACACTGCCTCTAACTAAGGCCCTGCTGCCGTCAATATCTGAACACCTGACATTATCCGGAGCTAATATCCTGACCCATGTCTTACCAAGGTCCTGAAACTTTCCCAAAGTAAGCCCTGACGCTGTCCCTAAGTGAGGCCTTGAGGCTGTCCCTAACAGAGGCCCTGATAATATCTTTCACGAAGACCCTAATGCTGATCCTACAGAGGCCTTTCTGCTGCTCCTAAGTCATGCCCTGATACTGTCCCTTACTCAGGCCCCAAAGATAGGCCTCACTTAGGCCCTGTTGCTGTACCTTAGTTAGGCTCTGACGCTGTCCGTACATCAAGCCCTGGCACTGGTCCTGATTAAGGCCCTCACGCTGCTGCTAACTAAGGCCCTGATGCTCTCAATGACTAAGGTCTTCTCGTTCTCCCTTGGTCATTTCCTTTCACTATCTCTGGCCTGGAACCTGACTCTGTCCCGAGAGAATCTCCTGCATCTTATGCTGACTGAAACCCTAATGCTCTCCCTAACTAAGGCCCTGACTACTCCTAACTAAGGCCATGACACTGTCTCTAACAAAGGCCCAGAATCTGTCCCTAATATAGGCCCTGCTGCCAGCAATAACTAAAATCCTGACACTCTCCTGAGATAATATCCTGACCCATTTCTAACCAAGGTCTTGACACTCTCCCTAAGAAAGCCCTGTCGCTGTCTTTAAGTGAAGACCTGAGGCTGTCCGTAACTCAAGCCCTGAAGCTTTCCCTAACTGAGGCCTTGACGCTGTGACTAACTAGGGCTCTGGTCATCTTTAACTAAGAGCCTAAAGCTGATCCAACAAAGGCACTGATGCTGCTCCTAAGTCACTCCCTGACAGTGTCCCCAGCTGAGGGCCTGACATTAGGCCTCACTCAGACCCTGTCGCTCTCCCTAAGTCAGGCCCTGATACTGTCCCTACCTGAAGCCCTAACACTGGTTCTGAATAAGGCCCTGATATTCTCAGTAACAAAGGTCTTCACACTATCCTTAGGTCATTTCCTGACACGATTCCTAGCCTTCACCCTAACCCTGTCCCGAGCTAATATCCTACCTCTTATGCTAACTAAAGACCTTATGCTGTGCCTACCTCAGGCACTGAATTTAGTCCCAAGACCGCAAGACTGACCCTCACTAGGCTCCATGCCCTTATCGTCACAATGTTCCGTGACCACTGTCATCACAATGCTCCACGCCCTTATCATCAAAATGCCCCATGACCCCTGTCATCACAATGCTCCACGACCATTTTCATCACAATGCTCCATGACCACTTTCATCACAATGCCCCATGAACTCTGTCATCACAATGCCCCATGACCCCTGTCATCACAATGCTCCATGATCCCTTCCATCACAATGCTCCGGGACCCCTTTCATCAAAATGCGCCATGACCATTTTCATCACAATGCTCATGACCCCTGGCATCCCAATGCTCCATGACCACTCTCATCGCAATGCTTCATGACCCTTGTCATCGCAATGCTACATACCATTGTCATCACAATGCTCCATACCCCATATCATCACATTGGCCCATGACCCTTGTCTCACAATGTTCCATGCTCTTGTGATCACAATGCTCCATGCCCCATATCATCACAATTCTCCATTACCCTTGTCATCACAATGCTCCAGGTCCCCTGTCATTCACAAAGCCAAATGACACCTGTCATCACAATGCTCCATGACCCCCGTCATCACAATGCTCCATAGCGCTTTTCATCACAATCCTCCATGACCACTTTCATCACAATGCTCCATGACCATTTTCATCACAATGCTCCATGACCACTTTCATCACAATGCCCCATGAAATCTGTCATCACAATGCTACATACCATTGTCATCACAATGCTCCATACCCCATATCATCACATCGGCCCATAACCTTTCTCTCACAATGTTCCATACTCTTGTGATCACAATGCTCCATGCCCCCTGTCATCAAAATGCTCCATGACCCCGGTCATCACAATGCTCCATTACCCTTGTCATCACAATGCTCCAGGTCCCCTGTCATTCACAAAGCCAAATGACACCTGTCATCACAAGGCTTCATGGCCCTTGTCCTCACAATGCCCCATGACACCTGTCATCAAATTGCTCCATGTCCCCGTTTATCACAATGCTCTAAATTACCCCTGTAATCACAGTGCTCCATATCCCTTTTCCTCACAATGCTCCATGCCCCTTTTCATCACAATGAGCCATGAAAACTTTCATCAGAATGCTCCATTACCCCTGTCTCATGTCCCCTTTCATCACAATGCATCACAATTACCACTGTAATCACAGTGCTCCATAACTCCTTTCATCACAGTGCTCCATGCCCCCTGTCATCGCAATGCTCCATGACCCCTTTCATCACAATGCTCCATTAATCCTTTCATCGCACTGCTCTATGACTTTTGTCATCACAATGCTCCATGCCCTTCTCATCACAATGCTCCATGGCCTTTGTCATCACAATGCTCCATGTTCAATGTAATCACAGTGGTCCACGACCTCTGTCATCACAATGTTCCATGAGACATTTCATCACAAAGCTCCATGACACTTGTCATCACAATGCTCCATGGCGCTTTGCATCACAATGCTCCATGACCACATTCAGCACAGGGGTCCATGACCCTTTTCATCACAATATTCCATTGCCCTTGCCATCACAATGCCCCATGGCGCTTGTCATCACAATGCTCCATGACCCCTTGTCATCACAATGCCCCATGGCCCCTTTCATCACAATGCTCCCAGACGTCTTTCATCACAATGCTCCATGACCACTTTCATCACAATGCTCCATGTGCCCTGTTCATCACAATGCTCCATGACCCCTTTTCATCACAATGCTCCATGACCATTTTCATCACAAGGCTCCATGCCCTTATCATCACAGTGCCGAATGACCCCTTCCATCACAATGCTCCATGACCCCTTTCATCAAAATGCGCCATGAACATTGTCATAACAAAGCTCCATGACCACGTTCATCACAATGCTCCATGGCTCTTGTCATCACAAAGCTCCATGGTGCTTGTCATCACAAGGCTCCATGACCACTGTAATCACAATGATCCATGACCTCTTTGATAACAATTCTCCATTACCCCTTTCCTCACAATGATCCTTGGCGCTTGTCATCACAATGCTCCATGATCCCTGTAATCATAATGATCCTTGACCCCTTTCATGACAATGCTCCATTACCCCACGAATCACAATGATCCATGGTGATTGTCATCACAATGCTCCATGACCCTTGTCATCACAATGCTCCAGGTCGTTGTAATCACAGTGTTCCATGACCCCTTTCACCACAAAGCTCCAAGATGCCTGTCATCACAATGCCCCATGACTCCTATCATCACAATGCTCCATGGCACTTGTCATCACAATGCTCCATGACCCCTGTCATCACAATGCTCCATAGCGCTTTTCATCACTATCCTCCGTGACCATTTTCATCACAATTCTCCATGACAACTTTCATCACAATGCCCCATGAACTCTGTCATCACAATGCTCCATGGCCCTTGTCATCACAATTCTCCATGACCCCGGTCATCACAATTCTCCATGGCCTTGTCATCACAATGCTCCATGCACTTGTCATCACAATTCTCCATGACCCCGGTCATCACAATTCTCCATGACCCTTGTCGTCACAATGCTCCATGGCGCTTGTCATCACAATGATCCAGAGCCTTAGTTCCTGAGTTGGGAGTAGTATCATTGCCTCAATTAGGGAAAATGTCACTGACTGAGTTGGGAGTAGTGTGAGGGCCCTTGTTAGGGACACTGTCCGTGCCTGAGTTACGTGTAGTGTCAGGGTTTTAGTTACGTACACTGTCAGTGCCTGAGTTGGGAATAGTGTCAGGGCCTTAGTTATGGACTGTGTCATTGCCTGAGTTAGGAGTAGTGTCAGGGCCTTTGTTAGGAGTAGCATCAGTGCCTTCGTTAGGTATTGTATCAGGGCCTCAGTTAGGAATAGATTCAGGGCCTTATTTTGGGACAGTGTCAGTGCCTGAGTTAGGAGTTTTGTCGGCCTTAGTTAGGGACCTTTTCAGGGCCTGAGTTAGGAGTAATGTCAGGGCCTTCCTTAGGTATTGTATCAGTGCCTTAGTTAGGAATAGTGTCAAGGCCTTAGTTAGGGACATTGCCAGGGCATGCTTTAGGAGTAGTGTTAGGGTGTGAGTTATGAACAGTGTCAGGGCCTTAGTTAGTGACAGTGTCAGTTCCTGAGTTAGGAGTAGAGTCAGGGCCTAAGTTAGGGACAGTGCCAGTGCTGAGTTCGTAGTAGTATCAGGGCCTTAGTTAGAGACAGTGTCAGGGCCTGAGTTAGGAGTAGTGTCAGAGGCTTTCTTAGGGACAGTGTCAGTGCCTGAGTTAAGAGTAGCGTCACAGCTTTAGTTAGGGCCAGTGTCAGGGCCTTAGTTAAGACCAGTGTCAGGGCCTATGATAGGAATCAGATCAGGGCCTGTGTTACGAGTAGTTTCAGGGCCTTAGTTAAGGACCGTGTCAGGGCCTGAGTCCTGACTTATTCCTAAATTTCCTCACTAAGGATTTTTGACACAACTGCTAATTCAGGTCCTGATAATATCCCTTACTAAGGCCCTGACCCTTTCCCTGGCTAAGGCCCTGAACTTCTCCTAAGTCAGGCCCTGATACTGTCCCTAACAATGGCCCTGACACTACACCTAACTTAGGCCCCGAAATGATACCTAACAAAGCTCTGTTGCTAGTCCAAATTAAAGCCCTATAATTGGTATTAAATAATGCCTTGACACTAATCCTAACTCAGGCCCTAACACTGTCCCTAGCTAAGGCCCTGACAGTACGCCTAACTCAGGCCCTCATACGATTCCGAACAATGGCTCTGATGCTAGTCCAAACTAAGGCCCTGAAATTGGTCCTAAATAAGGCCTTGACACGAATCGTAACTCAGGCCCTAGCACTGTCCCTAACTAGGTCTCTGACAGTACACCTAACTCAGACCCTGACACTGGCCCTAAGCAAGGCCCTGACACTACTCCTAACTCAGTCCCTTACACTGTACCTAACAAAGTCACTGATGCTAGGCCTAACTCAGGCCCTGAAACCGTCTGTAACTAAGGCCCTGCTGCCATCAGTATGTAAAGTCCTGACATTATCCTGAGCTAATATCCTGACCTATGTCTTTCCAAGGTCCTGAAACTGTCCCAAAGTAAGCCCTGACGCTGTCCGTAAGTGAAGACCTGAGGCTGTCCCTAACTCAGGCCCTGAAGGTTTCCTTAACTGAAGCCGTGAAGCTCTTACTAACTCAGGCTCTGATCACGAATTTCACGAAGACATTAAAGCTGATCCAGCAAAGACCCTGATCCTGTTCCAAAGTCATGCCCTGACAGTGTGCCCAGCAAAGGGCCTGACGCTAGGCCTCACTCAGGCCCTGTCGCTCTCCCGAAGTCAGGCGCTGACACTGTCACTAACTAAGGCCCTGACTGTACTCCTAACTCAGTCCCGTACATTGTACCTAACAAAGGCTCTGATGCTAGTCGTAACTCAGGGCCTGACACTGTCTCTAACTAAGGGCTGCTGCCATCAGTATCTAAAGTCCTGACATTATCCGGAGCTAATATCCTGACCCATGTCTTACCAAGGTCCTGAAACTGTCCCAAAGTAAGCCCTGACGCTGTCCCTAAGTGAGGCCCTGCAGCTTTCCCTAACTAACTCAGGCCTTGATGCTGTGACTAACTCAGACCCTGGTCATGTCTTTAACTAAGACCCTAAGGCTGATCCAACAGAAGCCCTGAGGCTGCTCCTAAGTCATGCCCTGACAGTGTCCCCAGCTAAGGGTCTGATGCTAGGCCTCACTCAGACCCTATCGCTCTCCCTAAGTCAGGCTCTGATGCTGTCCCTACCTGAAGCCCTAACACGGGTTCTGAATAAGGCCCTGAGAGTCTCAGTAACAAAGGTCTTCACACTATCCTTAGGTCATTTCCTGACACTATCCCTATATGTTAAACTGACACTGTCACTAGCTAATGTCCTGCCTCTTATGCTAACTGAAGCCCTTAGGTTGTGCCTGCCTCAGGCACTGAATTTAGTCCCAAGACCGTGAAACTGTCCCGAACTAAGGCCTAGATGCTCGTCCTACACCTGGCCCTGACACTGTCCCTAACTAAGGCCCTAACACTATTGCTAACTGAGGACCTGACACTGGACCTATCAGGGGCCCGCTACTCCTAACTAACGCCTTGACACTGTCCCTCTCTTAGGCCCTGCTACCATCAATATCTAAAGTCCTGACATTATCCTGAGCTAATATCCTAACTCATCTCTTAACAAGGTCCTGAAACTCTCCCTAAGGAAGCCCTGATGCTCTCCCTAAGTGAGGCCTTGAGGCTGTCCCTAACAGAGGCCCTGATAATATCTTTAACATAGCCCCTGAGGCTGATCCTACCGTGGCTCTTATGTTGCTCCTAAGTCATGCCCTGACACTGTCCCTAGCTAAGGCCCTGACGCTAGGCCTCACTCAGGCCCTGTCGCTCTCCCTAAGTCAGGCTCTGACGCTGTCCCTACCCGAAGCCCTGACACTCACTGGTCCTTAATTAGGCCCTGATGCTCTAAGTAACTAAGGTCTTGACACTATCCCTAGGTCATTTCCTGACACTATCCCTAGATCTTAACCTAACCTTCTCTTTAACTAATGTCGAGATTAGCTAAAGAGATTCTTTAGAACGAGATTCTTTCATCTTCTGAATATGGTTTTCTTAAAAACATAATTTGTATAGTGTTACTAACTTTAAACAAAATGTACTCAACTGCTGTGGAATATTCCTTCATAGGAGCGTGCATGGTTCACTTCTGCATCTGCTTGTGGTGGTGTTCAAGTTGCTTTCAGCTGTAGATCCTCTTATGCTAGCTAAATCTGTGATTCTGTCCCTAAATGAGGCCCTGAATTTAGGTCCGAGGCCGTGAACCTGTCCCTAACTGAGGCCTGGAGGCTCGTCCTAACGCAGGTCCTGACACTGTCCCTAACTAAGGCCCTGACACTGCACCTAACTCAGTCACTGACACTGTACCTAACAAAGGCTCTGATGCTAGTCCTAACTTAGGCCTGACACTGCCTCTAACTAAGGCCCTGCTGCCGTCAATATCTGAACACCTTACATTATCCGGAGCTAATATCCTGACCCATGTCTTACCAAGGTCCTGAAACTTTCCCAAAGTAAGCCCTGACGCTGTCCCTAAGTGAGACCTTGAGGCTGTCCCTAACAGAGGCCCTGATAATATCTTTCACGAAGACCCTAATGCTGATCCTACAGAGGCCTTTCTGCTGCTCCTAAGTCATGCCCTGATAGTGTCCCTTACTCAGGCCCCAAAGATAGGCCTCACTTAGGCCCTGTTGCTGTACCTTAGTTAGGCTCTGACGCTGTCCGTACATCAAGCCCTGGCACTGGTCCTGATTAAGGCCCTCGCGCTGCTGCTAACTAAGGCCCTGATGCTCTCAATGACTAAGGTCTTCTCGTTATCCCTTGGTCATTTCCTTTCACTATCTCTGGCCTGGAACCTGACTCTGTCCCGAGAGAATCTCCTGCATCTTATGCTGACTGAAACCCTAATGCTCTCCCTAACTAAGGCCCTGACTACTCCTAACTAAGGCCATGACACTGTCTCTAACAAAGGCCCAGAATCTGTCCCTAATATAGGCCCTGCTGCCAGCAATAACTAAAATCCTGACACTCTCCTGAGATAATATCCTGACTCATTTCTAACCAAGGTCTTGACACTCTCCCTAAGAAAGCCCTGTCGCTGTCTTTAAGTGAAGACCTGAGGCTGTCCGTAACTCAGGCCCTGAAGCTTTCCCTAACTGAGGCCTTGACGCTGTGACTAACTAGGGCTCTGGTCATCTTTAACTAAGAGCCTAAAGCTGATCCAACAAAGGCACTGATGCTGCTCCTAAGTCACTCCCTGACAGTGTCCCCAGCTGAGGGCCTGACATTAGGCCTCACTCAGACCCTGTCGCTCTCCCTAAGTCAGGCCCTGATACTGTCCCTACCTGAAGCCCTAACACTGGTTCTGAATAAGGCCCTGATATTCTCAGTAACAAAGGTCTTCACACTATCCTTAGGTCATTTCCTGACACGAATCCTAGCCTTCACCCTAACCCTGTCCCGAGCAAATATCCTACCTCTTATGCTAACTAAAGACCTTATGCTGTGCCTACCTCAGGCACTGAATCTGGCCCCAAGACCGCTAGACTGTCTCTCACTAGGCTCCATGCCCTTATCGTCACAATGTTCCGTGACCACTGTCATCACAATGTTCCACGCCCTTATCATCAAAATGCCCCAAGACCCCTGTCATCACAATGCTCCATGACCCCCGTCATCACAATGCTCCATAGCGCTTTTCATCACAATCCTCCATGACCACTTTCATCACAATGCTCCATGACCATTTTCATCACAATGCTCCATGACCACTTTCATCACAATGCCCCATGAAATCTGTCATCACAATGCTACATACCATTGTCATCACAATGCTCCATACCCCATGTCATCACATTGGCCCATGACCCTTGTCTCACAATATTGCATGCTCTTGTGATCACAATGCTCCATGCCCCCTGTCATCACAATGCTCCATGACCCCCGTCATCACAATGCTCCATAGCGCTTTTCATCACAATCCTCCATGACCACTTTCATCACAATGCTCCTTGACAATTTTCATCACAATGCTCCATGACCACTTTCATCACAATGCCCCATGAAATCTGTCATCCCAATTCTGCATACCATTGTCATCACAATGCTCCATACCCCATGTCATCACATTGGCCCATGACCCTTTTCTCACAATATTCCATGCTCTTGTGATCACAATGCTCCATGCCCCCTGTCATCACAATGCTCCATGACCCCTGTCATCACAATGCTCCATTACCCTTGTCATCACAA
This sequence comes from Balaenoptera physalus, assembly GCF_965194825.1. Taxonomy (NCBI): domain Eukaryota; kingdom Metazoa; phylum Chordata; class Mammalia; order Artiodactyla; family Balaenopteridae; genus Balaenoptera; species Balaenoptera physalus. The sequence goes on along the minus strand of NW_028126134.1, from coordinate 344,702 downwards.
TGCTCCAGGTCCCCTGTCATTCACAAAGCCAAATGACACCTGTCATCACAAGGCTTCATGGCCCTTGTCCTCACAATGCCCCATGACACCTGTCATCAAATTGCTCCATGTCCCCGTTTATCACAATGCTCCAAATTACCCCTGTAATCACAGTGCTCCATAACCCTTTTCCTCACAATGCTCCATGCCCCTTTTCATCACAATGAGCCATGAAAACTTTCATCAGAATGCTCCATTACCCCTGTCTCATGTCCCCTTTCATCACAATGCATCACAATTACCACTGTAATCACAGTGCTCCATAACTCCTTTCATCACAGTGCTCCATGCCCCCTGTCATCGCAATGCTCCATGACCCCTTTCATCACAATGCTCCATTAATCCTTTCATCGCACTGCTCTATGACTTTTGTCATCACAATGCTCCATGCCCTTCTCATCACAATGCTCCATGGCCTTTGTCATCACAATGCTCCATGTTCATTGTAATCACAGTGCTCCACGACCTCTGTCATCACAATGTTCCATGAGACATTTCATCACAAAGCTCCATGACACTTGTCATCACAATGCTCCATGGCGCTTTGCATCACAATGCTCCATGACCACATTCAGCACAGGGGTCCATGACCCTTTTCATCACAATATTCCATTGCCCTTGCCATCACAATGCCCCATGGCGCTTGTCATCACAATGCTCCATGACCCCTTGTCATCACAATGCCCCATGGCCCCTTTCATCACAATGCTCCCGGACGTCTTTCATCACAATGCTCCATGACCAATTTCATCACAATGCTCCATGTGCCCTGTTCATCACAATGCTCCATGACCCCTTTTCATCACAATGCTCCATAACCACTTTCATCACAATGCCCCATGAACTCTGTCATCACAATGCTCCATGGCCCTTGTCATCACAATTCTCCATGACCCAGGTCATCACAATTCTCCATGGCCTTGTCATCACAATGCTCCATGCACTTGTCATCACAATTCTCCATGACCCTTGTCATCACAGTGCTCCATGGCGCTTGTCATCACAATGATCCAGAGCCTTAGTTCCTGAGTTGGGAGTAGTATCATTGCCTCAATTAGGGAAAATGTCAGTGACTGAGTTGGGAGTAGTGTGAGGGCCCTTGTTAGGGACACTGTCCGTGCCTGAGTTAGGTGTAGTGTCAGGGTTTTAGTTACGTACACTGTCAGTGCCTGACATGGGAATAGTGTCAGGGCCTTAGTTATGGACTGTGTCATTGCCTGAGTTAGGAGTAGTGTCAGGGCCTTTGTTAGGAGTAGCGTCAGTGCCTTCGTTAGGTATTGTATCAGCGCCTCACTTAGGAATAGATTCAGGGCCTTATTTTGGGACAGTGTCAGTGCCTGAGTTAGGAGTTTTGTCGGCCTTAGTTAGGGACCTTTTCAGGGCCTGAGTTAGGAGTAATGTCAGGGCCTTCCTTAGGTATTGTATCAGTGCCTGAGTTAGGAATAGTGTCAAGGCCTTAGTTAGGGACATTGCCAGGGCATGCTTTAGGAGTAGTGTTAGGGTGTGAGTTATGAACAGTGTCAGGGCCTTAGTTAGTTACAGTGTCAGTTCCTGAGTTAGGAGTAGAGTCAGGGCCTAAGTTAGGGACAGTGCCAGTGCTGCGTTCGTAGTAGTATCAGGGCCTTAGTTAGAGACAGTGTCAGGGCCTGAGTTAGGAGTAGTGTCACAGCTTTAGTTAGGACCAGTGTCAGGGCCTTAGTTAAGACCAGTGTCAGGGCCTATGATAGGAATCAGATCAGGGCCTGTGTTACGAGTAGTGTCAGGGCCTTAGTTAAGGACCGTGTCAGGGCCTGAGTCCTGACTTATTCCTAAATTTCCTCACTAAGGATTTTTGACACTACTGCTAATTCAGGTCCTGATAATATCCCTTACTAAGGCCCTGACCCTTTCCCTGGCTAAGGCCCTGAACTTCTCCTAAGTCAGGCCCTGATACTGTCCCTAACAATGGCCCTGACACTACACCTAACTTAGGCCCCGAAATGATACCTAACAAAGGCTCTGTTGCTAGTCCAAACTAAAGCCCTAAAATTGGTCTTAAATAAGGCCTTGACACTAATCCTAACTCAGGCCCTAACACTGTCCCTAGCTAAGGCCCTGACAGTACGCCTAACTCAGGCCCTCATACGATTCCGAACAATGGCTCTGATGCTAGTCCTAACTAAGGCCCTGAAATTGGTCCTAAATAAGGCCTTGACACGAATCGTAACTCAGGCCCTAGCACTGTCCATAACTAGGTCTCTGACAGTACACCTAACTCAGACCCTGACACTGGCCCTAAGCAAGGCCCTGACACTACTCCAAACTCAGTCCCTTACACTGTACCTAACAAAGTCACTGATGCTAGGCCTAACTCAGGCCCTGAAACCGTCTGTAACTAAGGCCCTGCTGCCATCAGTATGTAAAGTCCTGACATTATCCTGAGCTAATATCCTGAACTATGTCTTTCCAAGGTCCTGAAACTGTCCCAAAGTAAGCCCTGACACTGTCCGTAAGTGAAGACCTGAGGCTGTCCCTAACTCAGGCCCTGAAGCTTTCCTTAACTGAAGCCGTGAAGCTGTGACTAACTCAAGCCCTGATCATGTATTTCACGAAGACCTTAAAGCTGATCCAGCAAAGACCCTGATCCTGTTCCAAAGTCATGCCCTGACAGTGTGCCCAGCAAAGGGCCTGACGCTAGGCCTCACTCAGGCCCTGTCGCTCTCCCGAAGTCAGGCCCTGACACTGTCACTAACTAAGGCCCTGACTCTACTCCTAACTCAGTCCCGTACATTGTACCTAACAAAGGCTCTGATGCTAGTCGTAACTCAGGGCCTGGTAACTCAGGGCCTGACACTGTCTCTAACTAAGGGCTGCTGCCATCAATATCTAAAGTCCTGACATTATCCGGAGCTAATATCCTGACCCATGTCTTACCAAGGTCCTGAAACTGTCCCAAAGTAAGCCCTGACGCTGTCCCTAAGTGAGGCCCTGCAGCTTTCCCTAACTAACTCAGGCCTTGATGCTGTGACTAACTCAGACCCTGGTCATGTCTTTAACTAAGACCCTAAGGCTGATCCAACAGAAGCCCTGAGGCTGCTCCTAAGTCATGCCCTGACAGTGTCCCCAGCTAAGGGTCTGATGCTAGGCCTCACTCAGACCCTATCGCTCTCCCTAAGTCAGGCTCTGATGCTGTCCCTACCTGAAGCCCTAACACGGGTTCTGAATAAGGCCCTGAGAGTCTCAGTAACAAAGGTCTTCACACTATCCTTAGGTCATTTCCTGACACTATCCCTACATGGTAAACGGACACTGTCACTAGCTAATGTCCTGCCTCTTATGCTAACTGAAGCCCTTAGGTTGTGCCTGCCTCAGGCACTGAATTTAGTCCCAAGACCGTGAAACTGTCCCGAACTAAGGCCTAGATGCTCGTCCTACATCTGGCCCTGACACTGTCCCTAACTAAGGCCCTAACACTATTGCTAACTGAGGACCTGACACTGGACCTATCAGGGGCCCGCTACGCCTAACTAACGCCTTGACACTGTCCCTTACTTAGGCCCTGCTACCATCAATATCTAAAGTCCTGACATTATCCTGAGCTAATATCCTAACTCATCTCTTACCAAGGTCCTGAAACTCTCCCTAAGGAAGCCCTGATGCTCTCCCTAAGTGAGGCCTTGAGGCTGTCCCTAACAGAGGCCCTGATAATATCTTTAACATAGCCCCTGAGGCTGATCCTACCGTGGCTCTTATGTTGCTCCTAAGTCATGCCCTGACACTGTCCCTAGCTAAGGCCCTGACGCTAGGCCTCACTCAGGCCCTGTCGCTCTCCCTAAGTCAGGCTCTGACGCTGTCCCTACCCGAAGCCCTGATACTCACTGGTCCTTAATTAGGCCCTGATGCTCTAAGTAACTAAGGTCTTGACACTATCCCTAGGTCATTTCCTGACACTATCCCTAGATCTTAACCTAACCTTCTCTTTAACTAATGTCGAGATTAGCTAAAGAGATTCTTTAGAACGAGATTCTTTCATCTTCTGAATATGGTTTTCTTAAAAACCTAATTTGTAGAGTGTTACTAACTTTAAACAAAATGTACTCAACTGTTGTGGAATATTCCTTCATAGGAGCGTGCATGGTTCACTTCTGCATCTGCTTGTGGTGGTGTTCAAGTTGCTTTCAGCTGTAGATCCTCTTATGCTAGCTAAATCTGTGATTCTGTCCCTAAATGAGGCCCTGAATTTAGGTCCGAGGCCGTGAACCTGTCCCTAACTGAGGCCTGGAGGCTCGTCCTAACGCAGGTCCTGACACTGTCCCTAACTAAGGCCCTGACACTACACCTAACTCAGTCACAGACACTGTACCTAACAAAGGCTCTGATGCTAGTCCTAACTTAGGCCTGACACTGCCTCTAACTAAGGCCCTGCTGCCGTCAATATCTGAACACCTGACATTATCCGGAGCTAATATCCTGACCCATGTCTTACCAAGGTCCTGAAACTTTCGCAAAGTAAGCCCTGACGCTGTCCCTAAGTGAGACCTTGAGGCTGTCCCTAACAGAGGCCCTGATAATATCTTTCACGAAGACCCTAATGCTGATCCTACAGAGGCCTTTCTGCTGCTCCTAAGTCATGCCCTGATACTGTCCCTTACTCAGGCCCCAAAGATAGGCCTCACTTAGGCCCTGTTGCTGTACCTTAGTTAGGCTCTGACGCTGTCCGTACATCAAGCCCTGGCACTGGTCCTGATTAAGGCCCTCGCGCTGCTGCTAACTAAGGCCCTGATGCTCTCAATGACTAAGGTCTTCTCGTTATCCCTTGGTCATTTCCTTTCACTATCTCTGGCCTGGAACCTGACTCTGTCCCGAGAGAATCTCCTGCATCTTATGCTGACTGAAACCCTAATGCTCTCCCTAACTAAGGCCCTGACTACTCCTAACTAAGGCCATGACACTGTCTCTAACAAAGGCCCAGAATCTGTCCCTAATATAGGCCCTGCTGCCAGCAATAACTAAAATCCTGACACTCTCCTGAGATAATATACTGACCCATTTCTAACCAAGGTCTTGACACTCTCCCTAAGAAAGCCCTGTCGCTGTCTTTAAGTGAAGACCTGAGGCTGTCCGTAACTCAGGCCCTGAAGCTTTCCCTAACTGAGGCCTTGACGCTGTGACTAACTAGGGCTCTGGTCATCTTTAACTAAGAGCCTAAAGCTGATCCAACAAAGGCACTGATGCTGCTCCTAAGTCACTCCCTGACAGTGTCCCCAGCTGAGGGCCTGACATTAGGCCTCACTCAGACCCTGTCGCTCTCCCTAAGTCAGGCCCTGATACTGTCCCTACCTGAAGCCCTAACACTGGTTCTGAATAAGGCCCTGATAGTCTCAGTAACAAAGGTCTTCACACTATCCTTAGGTCATTTCCTGACACGAATCCTAGCCTTCACCGTAACCCTGTCCCGAGCTAATATCCTACCTCTTATGCTAACTAAAGGCCTTATGCTGTGCCTACCTCAGGCACTGAATCTGGTCCCAAGACCGCTAGACTGTCTCTCACTAGGCTCCATGCCCTTATCGTCACAATGTTCCGTGACCACTGTCATCACAATGCTCCACGCCCTTATCATCAAAATGCCCCAAGACCCCTGTCATCACAATGCTCCATGACCCCCGTCATCACAATGCTCCATAGCGCTTTTCATCACAATCCTCCATGACCACTTTCATCACAATGCTACATGACCATTTTCATCACAATGCTCCATGACCACTTTCATCACAATGCCCCATGAAATCTGTCATCACAATGCTACATACCATTGTCATCACAATGCTCCATACCCCATGTCATCACATTGGCCCATGACCCTTGTCTCACAATATTGCATGCTCTTGTGATCACAATGCTCCATGCCCCCTGTCATCACAATGCTCCATGACCCCCGTCATCACAATGCTCCATAGCGCTTTTCATCACAATCCTCCATGACCACTTTCATCACAATGCTCCTTGACAATTTTCATCACAATGCTCCATGACCACTTTCATCACAATGCCCCATGAAATCTGTCATCACAATGCTACATACCATTGTCATCACAATGTTCCATACCCCATGTCATCACATTGGCCCATGACCCTTTTCTCACAATATTCCATGCTCTTGTGATCACAATGCTCCATGCCCCCTGTCATCACAATGCTCCATGACCCCTGTCATCACAATGCTCCATTACCCTTGTCATCACAATGCTCCAGGTCCCCTGTCATTCACAAAGCCAAATGACACCTGTCATCACAATGCTTCATGGCCCTTGTCCTCACAATGCCCCATGACACCTGTCATCAAATTGCTCCATGTCCCCGTTTATCACAATGCTCTAATTTACCCCTGTAATCACAGTGCTCCATAACCCTTTTCCTCACAATGCTCCATGCCCCTTTTCATCACAATGAGCCATGAAAACTTTCATCAGAATGCTCCATTACCCCTGTCTCATGTCCCCTTTCATCACAATGCATCACAATTACCACTGTAATCACAGTGCTCCATAACTCCTTTCATCACAGTGCTCCATGCCCCCTGTCATCGCAATGCTCCATGACCCCTTTCATCACAATGCTCCATTAATCCTTTCATCGCACTGCTCTATGACTTTTGTCATCACAATGCTCCATGCCCTTCTCATCACAATGCTCCATGGCCTTTGTCATCACAATGCTCCATGTTCATTGTAATCACAGTGCTCCACGACCTCTGTCATCACAATGTTCCATGAGACATTTCATCACAAAGCTCCATGACACTTGTCATCACAATGCTCCATGGCGCTTTGCATCACAATGCTCCATGACCACATTCAGCACAGGGGTCCATGACCCTTTTCATCACAATATTCCATGGCCCTTGCCATCACAATGCCCCATGGCGCTTGTCATCACAATGCTCCATGACCCCTTGTCATCACAATGCCCCATGGCCCCTTTCATCACAATGCTCCCAGACGTCTTTCATCAAAATGCTCCATGACCACTTTCATCACAATGCTCCATGTGCCCTGTTCATCACAATGCTCCATGACCCCTTTTCATCACAATGCTCCATGACCATTTTCATCACAAGGCTCCATGCCCTTATCATCACAGTGCTCCATGAACCCTTTCATCACAATGCTCCATGGCCCTTCTCATCACAATGCCCCATGACCCCTTCCATCACAATGCTCCATGACCCCTTTCATCAAAATGCGCCATGAACATTGTCATAACAAAGCTCCATGACCACGTTCATCACAATGCTCCATGGCTCTTGTCATCACAAAGCTCCATGGTGCTTGTCATCACAAGGCTCCATGACCACTGTAATCACAATGATCCATGACCTCTTTGATAACAATTCTCCATTACCCCTTTCCTCACAATGATCCTTGGCACTTGTCATCACAATGCTCCATGATCCCTGTAATCATAATGATCCTTGACCCCTTTCATGACAATGCTCCATTACCCCACGAATCACAATGATCCATGGTGATTGTCATCACAATGTTCCATGACCCTTGTCATCACAATGCTCCAGGTCGTTGTAATCACAATGTTCCATGACCCCTTTCACCACAAAGCTCCAAGATCCCTGTCATCACAATGCCCCATGACTCCTATCATCACAATGCTCCATGGCACTTGTCATCACAATGCTCCATGACCCCTGTCATCACAATGCTCCATAGCGCTTTTCATCACTATCCTCCATGACCACTTTCATCACAATGCTCCATGACCATTTTCATCACAATGCTCCATGACCACTTTCATCACAATGTCCCATGAACTCTGTCATCACAATGCTCCATGGCCCTTGTCATCACAATTCTCCATGACCCAGGTCATCACAATTCTCCATGGCCTTGTCATCACAATGCTCCATGCACTTGTCATCACAATTCTCCATGACCCTTGTCATCACAGTGCTCCATGGCGCTTGTCATCACAATGATCCAGAGCCTTAGTTCCTGAGTTGGGAGTAGTATCATTGCCTCAATTAGGGAAAATGTCAGTGACTGAGTTGGGAGTAGTGTGAGGGCCCTTGTTAGGGACACTGTCCGTGCCTGAGTTAGGTGTAGTGTCAGGGTTTTAGTTACGTACACTGTCAGTGCCTGAGTTGGGAATAGTGTCAGGGCCTTAGTTATGGACTGTGTCATTGCCTGAGTTAGGAGTAGTGTCAGGGCCTTTGTTAGGAGTAGCATCAGTGTCTTCGTTAGGAATTGTATCATCGCCTCACTTAGGAATAGATTCAGGGCCTTATTTTGGGACAGTGTCAGTGCCTGAGTTAGGAGTTTTGTCGGCCTTAGTTAGGGACCTTTTCAGGGCCTGAGTTAGGAGTAATGTCAGGGCCTTCCTTAGGTATTGTATCAGTGCCTGAGTTAGGAATAGTGTCAAGGCCTTAGTTAGGGACATTGCCAGGGCATGCTTTAGGAGTAGTGTTAGGGTGTGAGTTATGAACAGTGTCAGGGCCTTAGTTAGTTACAGTGTCAGTTCCTGAGTTAGGAGTAGAGTCAGGGCCTAAGTTAGGGACAGTGCCAGTGCTGCGTTCGTAGTAGTATCAGGGCCTTAGTTAGAGACAGTGTCAGGGCCTGAGTTAGGAGTAGTGTCACAGCTTTAGTTAGGGCCAGTGTCAGGGCCTTAGTTAAGACCAGTGTCAGGGCCTATGATAGGAATCAGATCAGGGCCTGAGTTACGAGTATTGGCAGGGCCTTAGTTAAGGACCGTGTCAGGGCCTGAGTCCTGACTTATTCCTAAATTTCCTCACTAAGGATTTTTGACACTACTGCTAATTCAGGTCCTGATAATATCCCTTACTAAGGCCCTGACCCTTTCCCTGGCTAAGGCCCTGAACTTCTCCTAAGTCAGGCCCTGATACTGTCCCTAACAATGGCCCTGACACTACACCTAACTTAGGCCCCGAAATGATACCTAACAAAGGCTCTGTTGCCAGTCCAAACTAAAGCCCTAAAATTGGTCTTAAATAAGGCCTTGACACTAATCCTAACTCAGGCCCTAACACTGTCCCTAGCTAAGGCCCTGACAGTACGCCTAACTCAGGCCCTCATACGATTCCGAACAATGGCTCTGATGCTAGTCCAAACTAAGGCCCTGAAATTGGTCCTAAATAGGGCCTTGACACGAATCGTAACTCAGGCCCTAGCACTGTCCCTAACTAGGTCTCTGACAGTACACCTAACTCAGACCCTGACACTGGCCCTAAGCAAGGCCCTGACACTACTCCTAACTCAGTCCCTTACACTGTACCTAACAAAGTCACTGATGCTAGGCCTAACTCAGGCCCTGAAACCGTCTGTAACTAAGGCCCTGCTGCCATCAGTATGTAAAGTCCTGACATTGTCCTGAGCTAATATCCTGACCTATGTCTTTCCAAGGTCCTGAAACTGTCCCAAAGTAAGCCCTGACGCTGTCCGTAAGTGAAGACCTGAGGCTGTCCCTAACTCAGGCCCTGAAGCTTTCCTTAACTGAAGCCTTGAAGCTGTGATTAACTCAGGCCCTGATCATGTATTTCACGAAGACCTTAAAGCTGATCCAGCAAAGACGCTGATGCTGCTCCAAAGTCATGCCCTGACAGTGTGCCCAGCAAAGGGCCTGACGCTAGGCCTCACTCAGGCCCTGTCGCTCTCCCGAAGTCAGGCCGTGACACTGTCACTAACTAAGGCCCTGACTCTACTCCTAACTCAGTCCCGTACATTGTACCTAACAAAGGCTCTGATGCTAGTCGTAACTCAGGGCCTGACACTGTCTCTAACTAAGGGCTGCTGCCATCAATATCTAAAGTCCTGACATTATCCGGAGCTAATATCCTGACCCATGTCTTACCAAGGTCCTGAAACTGTCCCAAAGTAAGCCCTGACGCTGTCCCTAAGTGAGGCCCTGCAGCTTTCCCTAACTAACTCAGGCCTTGATGCTGTGACTAACTCAGACCCTGGTCATGTCTTTAACTAAGACCCTAAGGCTGATCCAACAGAAGCCCTGAGGCTGCTCCTAAGTCATGCCCTGACAGTGTCCCCAGCTAAGGGTCTGATGCTAGGCCTCACTCAGACCCTATCGCTCTCCCTAAGTCAGGCTCTGATGCTGTCCCTACCTGAAGCCCTAACACGGGTTCTGAATAAGGCCCTGAGAGTCTCAGTAACAAAGGTCTTCACACTATCCTTAGGTCATTTCCTGACACTATCCCTACATGGTAAACGGACACTGTCACTAGCTAATGTCCTGCCTCTTATGCTAACTGAAGCCCTTAGGTTGTGCCTGCCTCAGGCACTGAATTTAGTCCCAAGACCGTGAAACTGTCCCGAACTAAGGCCTAGATGCTCGTCCTACATCTGGCCCTGACACTGTCCCTAACTAAGGCCCTAACACTATTGCTAACTGAGGACCTGACACTGGACCTATCAGGGGCCCGCTACTCCTAACTAACGCCTTGACACTGTCCCTTACTTAGGCCCTGCTACCATCAATATCTAAAGTCCTGACATTATCCTGAGCTAATATCCTAACTCATCTCTTACCAAGGTCCTGAAACTCTCCCTAAGGAAGCCCTGATGCTCTCCCTAAGTGAGGCCTTGAGGCTGTCCCTAACAGAGGCCCTGATAATATCTTTAACATAGCCCCTGAGGCTGATCCTACCGTGGCTCTTATGTTGCTCCTAAGTCATGCCCTGACACTGTCCCTAGCTAAGGCCCTGACGCTAGGCCTCGCTCAGGCCCTGTCGCTCTCCCTAAGTCAGGCTCTGACGCTGTCCCTACCCGAAGCCCTGACACTCACTGGTCCTTAATTAGGCCCTGATGCTCTAAGTAACTAAGGTCTTGACACTATCCCTAGGTCATTTCCTGACACTATCCCTAGATCTTAACCTAACCTTCTCTTTAGCTAATGTCGAGATTAGCTAAAGAGATTCTTTAGAACGAGATTCTTTCATCTTCTGAATATGGTTTTCTTAAAAACATAATTTGTAGAGTGTTACTAACTTTAAACAAAATGTACTCAACTGCTGTGGAATATTCCTTCATAGGAGCGTGCATGGTTCACTTCTGCATCTGCTTGTGGTGGTGTTCAAGTTGCTTTCAGCTGTAGATCCTCTTATGCTAGCTAAATCTGTGATTCTGTCCCGAAATGAGGCCCTGAATTTAGGTCCGAGGCCGTGAACCTGTCCCTAACTGAGGCCTGGAGGCTCGTCCTAACGCAGGTCCTGACACTGTCCCTAACTAAGGCCCTGACACTACACCTAACTCAGTCACTGACACTGTACCTAACAAAGGCTCTGATGCTAGTCCTAACTTAGGCCTGACACTGCCTCTAACTAAGGCCCTGCTGCCGTCAATATCTGAACACCTGACATTATCCGGAGCTAATATCCTGACCCATGTCTTACCAAGGTCCTGAAACTTTCCCAAAGTAAGCCCTGACGCTGTCCCTAAGTGAGACCTTGAGGCTGTCCCTAACAGAGGCCCTGATAATATCTTTCACGAAGACCCTAATGCTGATCCTACAGAGGCCTTTCTGCTGCTCCTAAGTCATGCCCTGATACTGTCCCTTACTCAGGCCCCAAAGATAGGCCTCACTTAGGCCCTGTTGCTGTACCTTAGTTAGGCTCTGACGCTGTCCGTACATCAAGCCCTGGCACTGGTCCTGATTAAGGCCCTCACGCTGCTGCTAACTAAGGCCCTGATGCTCTCAATGACTAAGGTCTTCTCGTTATCCCTTGGTCATTTCCTTTCACTATCTCTGGCCTGGAACCTGACTCTGTCCCGAGAGAATCTCCTGCATCTTATGCTGACTGAAACCCTAATGCTCTCCCTAACTAAGGCCCTGACTACTCCTAACTAAGTCCATGACACTGTCTCTAACAAAGGCCCAGAATCTGTCCCTAATATAGGCCCTGCTGCCAGCAATAACTAAAATCCTGACACTCTCCTGAGATAATATCCTGACCCATTTCTAACCAAGGTCTTGACACTCTCCCTAAGAAAGCCCTGTCGCTGTCTTTAAGTGAAGACCTGAGGCTGTCCGTAACTCAGGCCCTGAAGCTTTCCCTAACTGAGCCCTTGACGCTGTGACTAACTAGGGCTCTGGTCATCTTTAACTAAGAGCCTAAAGCTGATCCAACAAAGGCACTGATGCTGCTCCTAAGTCACTCCCTGACAGTGTCCCCAGCTGAGGGCCTGACATTAGGCCTCACTCAGACCCTGTCGCTCTCCCTAAGTCAGGCCCTGATACTGTCCCTCCCTGAAGCCCTAACACTGGTTCTGAATAAGGCCCTGATAGTCTCAGTAACAAAGGTCTTCACACTATCCTTAGGTCATTTCCTGACACGAATCCTAGCCTTCACCCTAACCCTGTCCCGAGCTAATATCCTACCTCTTATGCTAACTAAAGACCTTATGCTGTGCCTACCTCAGGCACTGAATTTAGTCCCAAGACCGCTAGACTGTCTCTCACTAGGCTCCATGCCCTTATCGTCACAATGTTCCGTGACCACTGTCATCACAATGCTCCACGCCCTTATCATCAAAATGCCCCAAGACCCCTGTCATCACAATGCTCCATGACCCCCGTCATCACAATGCTCCATAGCGCTTTTCATCACAATCCTCCATGACCACTTTCATCAAAATGCTCCTTGACCATTTTCATCACAATGCTCCATGACCACTTTCATCACAATGCCCCATGAACTCTGTCATCACAATGCTACATACCATTGTCATCACAATGCTCCATACCCCATGTCATCACATTGGCCCATGACTCTTGTCTCACAATGTTCCATGCTCTTGTGATCACAATGCTCCATGCCCCCTGTCATCACAATGCTCCATGACCCCGGTCATCACAATGCTCCATTACCCTTGTCATCACAATGCTCCAGGTCCCCTGTCATTCACAAAGCCAAATGACACCTGTCATCACAATGCTTCATGGCCCTTGTCCTCACAATGCCCCATGACACCTGTCATCAAATTGCTCCATGTCCCCGTTTATCACAATGCTCTAAATTACCCCTGTAATCACAGTGCTCCATAACCCTTTTCCTCACAATGCTCCATGCCCCTTTTCATCACAATGAGCCATGAAAACTTTCATCAGAATGCTCCATTACCCCTGTCTCATGTCCCTTTTCATCACAATGCATCACAATTACCACTGTAATCACAGTGCTCCATAACTCCTTTCATCACAGTGCTCCATGCCCCCTGTCATCGCAATGCTCCATGACCCCTTTCATCACAATGCTCCATTAATCCTTTCATCGCACTGCTCTATGACTTTTGTCATCACAATGCTACATGCCCTTCTCATCACATTGCTCCATGGCCTTTGTCATCACAATGCTCCATGTTCAATGTAATCCCAGTGCTCCACGACCTCTGTCATCACAATGTTCCATGAGACATTTCATCACAAAGCTCCATGACACTTGTCATCACAATGCTCCATGGCGCTTTGCATCACAATGCTCCATGACCACATTCAGCACAGGGGTCCATGACCCTTTTCATCACAATATTCCATGGTCCTTGCCATCACAATGCCCCATGGCGCTTGTCATCACAATGCTCCATGACCACTTGTCATCACAATGCCCCATGGCCCCTTTCATCACAATGCTCCCAGACGTCTTTCATCACAATGCTCCATGACCCCTTTTCATCACAATGCTCCATGACCATTTTCATCACAAGGCTCCATGCACTTATCATCACAGTGCTCCATGAACCCTTTCATCACAATGCTCCATGGCCCTTCTCATCACAATGCCCCATGACCCCTTCCATCACAATGCTCCATGACCTCTTTCATCAAAATGCGCCATGAACATTGCCATAACAAAGCTCCATGACCACGTTCATCACAATGCTCCATGACCGCTTTCCTCACAATGATCCTTGGCGCTTGTCATCACAATGCTCCATGATCCCTGTAATCATAATGATCCTTGACCCCTTTCATGACAATGCTCCATTACCCCACTAATCACAATGATCCATGGTGATTGTCATCACAATGCTCCATGACCCTTGTCATCACAATGCTCCAGGTCGTTGTAATCACAATGTTCCATGACCCCTTTCACCACAAAGCTCCAAGATCCCTGTCATCACAATGCCCCATGACTCCTATCATCACAATGCTCCATGGCACTTGTCATCACAATGCTCCATGACCCCTCTCATCACAATGCTCCATAGCGCTTTTCATCACAATCCTCCATGACCACTTTCATCACAATGCTCCATGACCATTTTCATCACAATGCTCCATGACCACTTTCATCACAATGCCCCATGAACTCTGTCATCACAATGCTCCATGGCCCTTGTCATCACAATTCTCCATGACCCCGGTCATCACAATTCTCCATGGCCTTGTCATCACAATGCTCCATGCACTTGTCATCACAATTCTCCATGACCCTTGTCGTCACAATGCTCCATGGAGCTTGTCATCACAATGATCCAGAGCCTTAGTTCCTGAGTTGGGAGTAGTATCATTGCCTCAATTAGGGAAAATGTCAGTGACTGAGTTGGGAGTAGTGTGAGGGCCCTTGTGAGGGACACTGTCAGTGCCTGAGTTAGGTGTAGTGTCAGGGTTTTAGTTACGTACACTGTCAGTGCCTGAGTTGGGAATAGTGTCAGGGCCTTAGTTATGGACTGTGTCATTGCCTGAGTTAGCAGTAGTGTCAGGGCCTTAGTTAGGAGTAGCATCAGTGTCTTCCTTAGGTATTGTATCAGCGCCTCAGTTAGGAATAGATTCAGGGCCTTATTTTGGGACAGTGTCAGTGCCTGAGTTAGGAGTTTTCTCGGCGTTAGTTAGGGACCTTTTCAGAGCCTGAGTTAGGAGTAATGTCAGGGCCTTCCTTAGGTATTGTATCAGTGCCTGAGTTAGGAATAGTGTCAAGGCCTTAGTTAGGGACATTGTCAGGGCATGATTTAGGAGTAGTGTTAGGGTGTGAGTCATGAACAGTGTCAGGGCCTTAGTTAGTGACAGTGTCAGTTCCTGAGTTAGGAGAAGAGTCAGGGCCTAAGTTAGGGACAGTGCCAGTGCTGAGTTCGTAGTAGTATCAGGGCCTTAGTTAGAGACAGTGTCAGGGCCTGCGTTACGAGTTGTGTCAGAGGCTTTGTTAGGGACAGTGTCAGTGCCTGAGTTAAGAGTAGCGTCACAGCTTTAGTTAGGGCCAGTGTCAGGGCCTTAGTTAAGACCAGTGTCAGGGCCTATGATAGGAATGAGATCAGGGCCTGTGTTACAAGTAGTGTCAGGGCCTTAGTTAAGGGCAGTGTCAGGGCCTGAGTCCTGACTTATTCATAACTTTCCTCACTAAGGATTCTTGACACTACTGCTAATTCAGGTCCTGATAATATCCCTTACTAAGGCCCTGACCCTTTCCCTGGCTAAGGCCCTGAACTTCTCCTAAGTCAGGCCCTGATACTGTCCCTAACAATGGCCCTGACACTACACCTAACTTAGGCCCCGAAATGATACCTAACAAAGGCTCTGTTGCTAGTCCAAACTAAAGCCCTAAAATTGGTCTTAAATAAGGCCTTGACACTAATCCTAACTCAGGCCCTAACACTGTCCCTAGCTAAGGCCCTGACAGTACGCCTAACTCAGGCCCTCATACGATTCCTAACAATGGCTCTGATGCTAGTCCAAACTAAGGCCCTGAAATTGGTCCTAAATAAGGCCTTGACACGAATCGTAACTCAGGCCCTAGCACTGTCCCTAACTAGGTCTCTGACAGTACACCTAACTCAGACCCTGACACTGGCCCTAAGCAAGGCCCTGACACTACTCCTAACTCAGTCCCTTACACTGTACCTAACAAAGTCACTGATGCTACGCCTAACTCAGGCCCTGAAACCGTCTGTAACTAAGGCCCTGCTGCCCTCAGTATGTAAAGTCCTGACATTATCCTGAGCTAATATCCTGACCTATATCTTTCCAAGGTCCTGAAACTGTCCCAAAGTAAGCCCTGACGCTGTCCGTAAGTGAAGACCTGAGGCTGTCCCTAACTCAGGCCCTGAAGCTTTCCTTAACTGAAGCCTTGAAGCTGTGACTAACTCAGTCCCTGATCATGTATTTCACGAAGACCTTAAAGCTGATCCAGCAACGACGCTGATGCTGCTCCAAAGTCATGCCCTGACAGTGTGCCCAGCAAAGGGCCTGACGCTAGGCCTCACTCAGGCCCTGTCGCTCTCCCGAAGTCAGGCCCTGACACTGTCACTAACTAAGGCCCTGACTCTACTCCTAACTCAGTCCCGTACATTGTACCTAACAAAGGCTCTGATGCTAGTCGTAACTCAGGGCCTGACACTTTCTCTAACTAAGGGCTGCTGCCATCAATATCTAAAGTCCTGACATTATCCGGAGCTAATATCCTGACACATGTCTTACCAAGGTCCTGAAACTGTCCCAAGGTAAGCCCTGACGCTGTCCCTAAGTGAGGCCCTGCAGCTTTCCCTAACTAACTCAGGCCTTGATGCTGTGACTAACTCAGACCCTGGTCATGTCTTTAACTAAGACCCTAAGGCTGATCCAACAGAAGCCCTGAGGCTGCTCCTAAGTCATGCCCTGACAGTGTCCCCAGCTAAGGGTCTGATGCTAGGCCTCACTCAGACCCTATCGCTCTCCCTAAGTCAGGCTCTGATGCTGTCCCTACCTGAAGCCCTAACACGGGTTCTGAATAAGGCCCTGAGAGTCTCAGTAACAAAGGTCTTCACACTATCCTTAGGTCATTTCCTGACACTATCCCTACATGTTAAACTGACACTGTCACTAGCTAATGTCCTGCCTCTTATGCTAACTGAAGCCCTTAGGTTGTGCCTGCCTCAGGCACTGAATTTAGTCCCAAGACCGTGAAACTGTCCCGAACTAAGGCCTAGATGCTCGTCCTACATCTGGCCCTGACACTGTCCGTAACTAAGGCCCTAACACTATTGCTAACTTTGGACCTGACACTGGACCTATCAGGGGCCCGCTACTCCTAACTAACGCCTTGACACTGTCCCTTACTTAGGCCCTGCTACCATCAATATCTAAAGTCCTGACATTATCCTGAGCTAATATCCTAACTCATCTCTTAACAAGGTCCTGAAACTCTCCCTAAGGAAGCCCTGATGCTCTCCCTAAGTGAGGCCTTGAGGCTGTCCCTAACAGAGGCCCTGATAATATCTTTAACATAGCCCCTGAGGCTGATCCTACCGTGGCTCTTATGTTGCTCCTAAGTCATGCCCTGACACTGTCCCTAGCTAAGGCCCTGACGCTAGGCCTCACTCAGGCCCTGTCGCTCTCCCTAAGTCAGGCTCTGACGCTGTCCCTACCCGAAGCCCTGACACTCACTGGTCCTTAATTAGGCCCTGATGCTCTAAGTAACTAAGGTCTTGACACTATCCCTAGGTCATTTCCTGACACTATCCCTAGATCTTAACCTAACCTTCTCTTTAGCTAATGTCGAGATTAGCTAAAGAGATTCTTTAGAACGAGATTCTTTCATCTTCTGAATATGGTTTTCTTAAAAACATAATTTGTATAGTGTTACTAACTTTAAACAAAATGTACTCAACTGCTGTGGAATATTCCTTCATAGGAGCGTGCATGGTTCACTTCTGCATCTGCTTGTGGTGGTGTTCAAGTTGCTTTCAGCTGTAGATCCTCTTATGCTAGCTAAATCTGTGATTCTGTCCCGAAATGAGGCCCTGAATTTAGGTCCGAGGCCGTGAACCTGTCCCTATCTGACGCCTGGAGGCTCGTCCTAACGCAGGTCCTGACACTGTCCCTAACTAAGGCCCTGACACTACACCTAACTCAGTCACTGACACTGTACCTAACAAAGACTCTGATGCTAGTCCTAACTTAGGCCTGACACTGCCTCTAACTAAGGCCCTGCTGCCGTCAATATCTGAACACCTGACATTATCCGGAGCTAATATCCTCACCCATGTCTTACCAAGGTCCTGAAACTTTCCCAAAGTAAGCCCTGACGCTGTCCCTAAGTGAGACCTTGAGGCTGTCCCTAACAGAGGCCCTGATAATATCTTTCACGAAGACCCTAATGCTGATCCTACAGAGGCCTTTCTGCTGCTCCTAAGTCATGCCCTGATACTGTCCCTTACTCAGGCCCCAAAGATAGGCCTCACTTAGGCCCTGTTGCTGTACCTTAGTTAGGCCCTAACGCTGTCCGTACATCAAGCCCTGGCACTGGTCCTGATTAAGGCCCTCACGCTGCTGCTAACTAAGGCCCTGATGCTCTCAATGACTAAGGTCTTCTCGTTATCCCTTGGTCATTTCCTTTCACTATCTCTGGCCTGGAACCTGACTCTGTCCCGAGAGAATCTCCTGCATCTTATGCTGACTGAAACCCTAATGCTCTCCCTAACTAAGGCCCTGACTACTCCTAACTAAGGCCATGACACTGTCTCTAACAAAGGCCCAGAATCTGTCCCTAATATAGGCCCTGCTGCCAGCAATAACTAAAATCCTGACACTCTCCTGAGATAATATCCTGACCCATTTCTAACCAAGGTCTTGACACTCTCCCTAAGAAAGCCCTGTCGCTGTCTTTAAGTGAAGACCTGAGGCTGTCCGTAACTCAGGCCCTGAAGCTTTCCCTAACTGAGCCCTTGACTCTGTGACTAACTAGGGCTCTGGTCATCTTTAACTAAGAGCCTAAAGCTGATCCAACAAAGGCACTGATGCTGCTCCTAAGTCACTCCCTGACAGTGTCCCCAGCTGAGGGCCTGACATTAGGCCTCACTCAGACCCTGTCGCTCTCCCTAAGTCAGGCCCTGATACTGTCCCTACTTGAAGCCCTAACACTGGTTCTGAATAAGGCCCTGATATTCTCAGTAACAAAGGTCTTCACACTATCCTTAGGTCATTTCCTGACACGAATCCTAGCCTTCACCCTAACCCTGTCCCGAGCTAATATCCTACCTCTTATGCTAACTAAAGACCTTATGCTGTGCCTACCTCAGGCACTGAATCTGGTCCCAAGACCGCTAGACTGTCTCTCACTAGGCTCCATGCCCTTATCGTCACAATGTTCCGTGACCACTGTCATCACAATGCTCCACGCCCTTATCATCAAAATGCCCCGAGACCCCTGTCATCACAATGCTCCATGACCCCCATCATCACAATGCTCCATAGCGCTTTTCATCACAATCCTCCATGACCACTTTCATCACAATGCTCCATGACCATTTTCATCACAATGCTCCATGACCACTTTCATCACAATGCCCCATGAACTCTGTCATCACAATGCTACATACCATTGTCATCACAATGCTCCATACCCCATGTCATCACATTGGCCCATGACCCTTGTCTCACAATGTTCCATGCTCTTGTGATCACAATGCTCCATGCCCCCTGTCATCACAATGCTCCATGACCCCGGTCATCACAATGCTCCATTACCCTTGTCATCACAATGCTCCAGGTCCCCTGTCATTCACAAAGTCAAATGACACCTGTCATCACAATGCTTCATGGCCCTTGTCCTCACAATGCCCCATGACACCTGTCATCAAATTGCTCCATGTCCCCGTTTATCACAATGCTCTAAATTACCCCTGTAATCACAGTGCTCCATAACCCTTTTCCTCACAATGCTCCATGCCCCTTTTCATCACAATGGGCCATGAAAACTTTCATCAGAATGCTCCATTACCCCTGTCTCATGTCCCCTTTCATCACAATGCATCACAATTACCACTGTAATCACAGTGCTCCATAACTCCTTTCATCACAGTGCTCCATGCCCCCTGTCATCGCAATGCTCCATGACCCCTTTCATCACAATGCTCCATTAATCCTTTCATCGCACTGCTCTATGACTTTTGTCATCACAATGCTCCAAGCCCTTCTCATCACAATGCTCCATGGCCTTTGTCATCACAATGCTCCATGTTCAATATAATCACAGTGCTCCACGACCTCTGTCATCACAACGTTCCATGAGACATTTCATCACAAAGCTCCATGACACTTGTCATCACAATGCTCCATGGCGCTTTGCATCACAATGCTCCATGACCACATTCAGCACAGGGGTCCATGACCCTTTTCATCACAATATTCCATTGCCCTTGCCATCACAATGCCCCATGGCGCTTGTCATCACAATGCTCCATGACCCCTTGTCATCACAATGCCCCATGGCCCCTTTCATCACAATGCTCCCAGACGTCTTTCATCACAACGCTCCATGACCACTTTCATCACAATGCTCCATGTGCCCTGTTCATCACAATGCTCCATGACCCCTTTTCATCACAATGCTCCATGAACCCTTTCATCACAATGCTCCATGACCATTTTCATCACAAGGCTCCATGCCCTTATCATCACAGTGCTCCATGAACCCTTTCATCACAATGCTCCATGGCCCTTCTCATCACAATGCCACATGACCCCTTCCATCACAATTCTCCGTGACCCCTTTCATCAAAATGCGCCATGAACATTGTCATAAAAAAGCTCCATGACCACGTTCATCACAATGCTCCATGACCGCTTTCCTCACAATGATCCTTGGCGCTTGTCATCACAATGCTCCATGATCCCTGTAATCATAATGATCCTTGACCCCTTTCATGACAATGCTCCATTACCCCACTAATCACAATGATCCATGGTGATTGTCATCACAATGCTCCATGACCCTTGTCATCACAATGCTCCAGGTCGTTGTAATCACAATGTTCCATGACCCCTTTCACCACAAAGCTCCAAAATCCCTGTCATCACAATGCCCCATGACTCCTCTCATCACAATGCTCCATGGCACTTGTCATCACAATGCTCCATGACCCCTGTCATCACAATGCTCCACAGCACTTTTCATCACTATCGTCCATGACCACTTTCATCACAATGCTCCATGACCATTTTCATCACAATGCTCCATGACCACTTTCATCACAATGCCCGATGAACTCTGTCATCACAATGCTCCATGGCCCTTGTCATCACAATTCTCCATGACCCCGGTCATCACAATTCTCCATGACCCTTGTCGTCACAATGCTCCATGGCGCTTGTCATCACAATGATCCAGAGCCTTAGTTCCTGAGTTGGGAGTAGTATCATTGCCTCAATTAGGGAAAATGTCAGTGACTGAGTTGGGGGTAGTGTGAGGGCCCTTGTGAGGGACACTGTCAGTGCCTGAGTTAGGTGTAGTGTCAGGGTTTTAGTTACGTACACTGTCAGTGCATGAGTTGGGAATAGTGTCCGGGCCTTAGTTATGGACTGTGTCATTGCCTGAGTTAGGAGTAGTGTCAGGGCCTTAGTTAGGAGTAGCATCAGTGTCTTCGTTAGGTATTGTATCAGCGCCTCAGTTAGGAATAGATTCAGGGCCTTATTTTGGGACAGTGTCAGTGCCTGAGTTAAGAGTTTTGTCGGCGTTAGTTAGGGACCTTTTCAGGGCCTGAGTTAGGAGTAATGTCAGGGCCTTCCTTAGGTATTGTATCAGTGCCTGAGTTAGGAATAGTGTCAAGGCATTAGTTAGGGACATTGTCAGGGCATGATTTAGGAGTAGTGTTAGGGTGTGAGTTATGAACAGTGTCAGGGCCTTAGTTAGTGATAGTGTCAGTTCCTGAGTTAGGAGTAGAGTCAGGGCCTAAGTTAGGGACAGTGCCAGTGCTGAGTTCGTAGTAGTATCAGGGCATTAGTTAGAGACAGTGTCAGGGCCTGAGTTACGAGTAGTGTCAGAGGCTTTGTTAGGGACAGTGTCAGGGCCTGAGTTAAGAGTGGCGTCACAGCTTTAGTTAGGGCCAGTGTCAGGGCCTTAGTTAAGGACAGTGTCAGGGCCTGAGTCCTGACTTATTCCTAACTTTCCTCACTAAGGATTTTTGACAATACTGCTAATTCAGGTCCTGATAATATCCCTTACTAAGGCCCTGACCCTTTCCCTGGCTAAGGCCCTGAACTTCTCCTAAGTCAGGCCCTGATACTGTCCCTAACAATGGCCCTGACACTACACCTAACTTAGGCCCCGAAATGATACCTAACAAAGATTCTGTTGCTAGTCCAAACTAAAGCCCTAAAATTGGTCTTAAAGAAGGCCTTGACACTAATCCTAACTCAGGCCCTAACACTGTCCCTAGCTAAGGCCCTGACAGTACGCCTAACTCAGGCCCTCATACGATTCCGAACAATGGCTCTGATGCTAGTCCAAACTAAGGCCCTGAAATTGGTCCTAAATAAGGCCTTGACACGAATCGTAACTCAGGCCCTAGCACTGTCCCTAACTAGGTCTCTGACAGTACACCTAACTCAGACCCTGACACTGGCCCTAAGCAAGGCCCTGACACTACTCCTAACTCAGTCCCTTACACTGTACCTAACAAAGTCACTGATGCTAGGCCTAACTCAGGCCCTGAAACCGTCTGTAGCTAAGGCCCTGCTGCCATCAGTATGTAAAGTCCTGACATTATCCTGAGCTAATATCCTGACCTATGTCTTTCCAAGGTCCTGAAACTGTCCCAAAGTAAGCCCTGACGCTGTCCGTAAGTGAAGACCTGAGGCTGTCCCTAACTCAGGCCCTGAAGCTTTCCTTAACTGAAGCCTTGAAGCTGTGACTAACTCAGTCCCTGATCATGTATTTCACGAAGACCTTAAAGCTGATCCAGCAAAGACGCTGATGCTGCTCCAAAGTCATGCCCTGACAGTGTGCCCAGCAAAGGGCCTGACGCTAGGCCTCACTCAGGCCCTGTCGCTCTCCCGAAGTCAGGCCCTGACACTGTCACCAACTAAGGCCCTGACTCTACTCCTAACTCAGTCCCGTACATTGTACCTAACAAAGGCTCTGATGCTAGTCGTAACTCAGAGCCTGACACTGTCTCTAACTAAGGGCTGCTGCCATCAATATCTAAAGTCCTGACATTATCCGGAGCTAATATCCTGACCCATGTCTTACCAAGGTCCTGAAACTGTCCCAAGGTAAGCCCTGACGCTGTCCCTAAGTGAGGCCCTGCAGCTTTCCCTAACTAACTCAGGCCTTGATGCTGTGACTAACTCAGACCCTGGTCATGTCTTTAACTAAGACCCTAAGGCTGATCCAACAGAAGCCCTGAGGCTGCTCCTAAGTCATGCCCTGACAGTGTCCCCAGCTAAGGGTCTGATGCTAGGCCTCACTCAGACCCTATCGCTCTCCCTAAGTCAGGCTCTGATGCTGTCCCTACCTGAAGCCCTAACACGGGTTCTGAATAAGGCCCTGAGAGTCTCAGTAACAAAGGTCTTCACACTATCCTTAGGTCATTTCCTGACACTATCCCTACATGTTAAACTGACACTGTCACTAGCTAATGTCCTGCCTCTTATGCTAACTGAAGCCCTTAGGTTGTGCCTGCCTCAGGCACTGAATTTAGTCCCAAGACCGTGAAACTGTCCCGAACTAAGGCCTAGATGCTCGTCCTACATCTGGCCCTGACACTGTCCCTAACTAAGGCCCTAACACTATTGCTAACTGAGGACCTGACACTGGACCTATCAGGGGCCCGCTACTCCTAACTAACGCCTTGACACTGTCCCTTACTTAGGCCCTGCTACCATCAATATCTAAAGTCCGAACATTATCCTGAGCTAATATCCTAACTCATCTCTTACCAAGGTCCTGAAACTCTCCCTAAGGAAGCCCTGATGCTCTCCCTAAGTGAGGCCTTGAGGCTGTCCCTAACAGAGGCCCTGATAATATCTTTAACATAGCCCCTGAGGCTGATCCTACCGTGGCTCTTATGTTGCTCCTAAGTCATGCCCTGACACTGTCCCTAGCTAAGGCCCGGACGCTAGGCCTCGCTCAGGCCCTGTCGCTCTCCCTAAGTCAGGCTCTGACGCTGTCCCTACCCGAAGCCCTGACACTCACTGGTCCTTAATTAGGCCCTGATGCTCTAAGTAACTAAGGTCTTGACACTATCCCTAGGTCATTTCCTGACACTATCCCTAGATCTTAACCTAACCTTCTCTTTAGCTAATGTCGAGATTAGCTAAAGAGATTCTTTAGAACGAGATTCTTTCATCTTCTGAATATGGTTTTCTTAAAAACATAATTTGTATAGTGTTACTAACTTTAAACAAAATGTACTCAACTGCTGTGGAATATTCCTTCATAGGAGCGTGCATGGTTCACTTCTGCATCTGCTTGTGGTGGTGTTCAAGTTGCTTTCAGCTGTAGATCCTCTTATGCTAGCTAAATCTGTGATTCTGTCCCGAAATGAGGCCCTGAATTTAGGTCCGAGGCCGTGAACCTGTCCCTATCTGACGCCTGGAGGCTCGTCCTAACGCAGGTCCTGACACTGTCCCTAACTAAGGCCCTGACACTACACCTAACTCAGTCACTGACACTGTACCTAACAAAGACTCTGATGCTAGTCCTAACTTAAGCCTGACACTGCCTCTAACTAAGGCCCTGCTGCCGTCAATATCTGAACACCTGACATTATCCGGAGCTAATATCCTCACCCATGTCTTACCAAGGTCCTGAAACTTTCCCAAAGTAAGCCCTGACGCTGTCCCTAAGTGAGACCTTGAGGCTGTCCCTAACAGAGGCCCTGATAATATCTTTCACGAAGACCCTAATGCTGATCCTACAGAGGCCTTTCTGCTGCTCCTAAGTCATGCCCTGATACTGTCCCTTACTCAGGCCCCAAAGATAGGCCTCACTTAGGCCCTGTTGCTGTACCTTAGTTAGGCCCTAACGCTGTCCGTACATCAAGCCCTGGCACTGGTCCTGATTAAGGCCCTCACGCTGCTGCTAACTAAGGCCCTGATGCTCTCAATGACTAAGGTCTTCTCGTTATCCCTTGGTCATTTCCTTTCACTATCTCTGGCCTGGAACCTGACTCTGTCCCGAGAGAATCTCCTGCATCTTATGCTGACTGAAACCCTAATGCTCTCCCTAACTAAGGCCCTGACTACTCCTAACTAAGGCCATGACACTGTCTCTAACAAAGGCCCAGAATCTGTCCCTAATATAGGCCCTGCTGCCAGCAATAACTAAAATCCTGACACTCTCCTGAGATAATATCCTGACCCATTTCTAACCAAGGTCTTGACACTCTCCCTAAGAAAGCCCTGTCGCTGTCTTTAAGTGAAGACCTGAGGCTGTCCGTAACTCAGGCCCTGAAGCTTTCCCTAACTGAGCCCTTGACGCTGTGACTAACTAGGGCTCTGGTCATCTTTAACTAAGAGCCTAAAGCTGATCCAACAAAGGCACTGATGCTGCTCCTAAGTCACTCCCTGACAGTGTCCCCAGCTGAGGGCCTGACATTAGGCCTCACTCAGACCCTGTCGCTCTCCCTAAGTCAGGCCCTGATACTGTCCCTACTTGAAGCCCTAACACTGGTTCTGAATAAGGCCCTGATATTCTCAGTAACAAAGGTCTTCACACTATCCTTAGGTCATTTCCTGACACGAATCCTAGCCTTCACCCTAACCCTGTCCCGAGCTAATATCCTACCTCTTATGCTAACTAAAGACCTTATGCTGTGCCTACCTCAGGCACTGAATCTGGTCCCAAGACCGCTAGACTGTCTCTCACTAGGCTCCATGCCCTTATCGTCACAATGTTCCGTGACCACTGTCATCACAATGCTCCACGCCCTTATCATCAAAATGCCCCGAGACCCCTGTCATCACAATGCTCCATGACCCCCATCATCACAATGCTCCATAGCGCTTTTCATCACAATCCTCCATGACCACTTTCATCACAATGCTCCATGACCATTTTCATCACAATGCTCCATGACCACTTTCATCACAATGCCCCATGAACTCTGTCATCACAATGCTACATACCATTGTCATCACAATGCTCCATACCCCATGTCATCACATTGGCCCATGACCCTTGTCTCACAATGTTCCATGCTCTTGTGATCACAATGCTCCATGCCCCCTGTCATCACAATGCTCCATGACCCCGGTCATCACAATGCTCCATTACCCTTGTCATCACAATGCTCCAGGTCCCCTGTCATTCACAAAGTCAAATGACACCTGTCATCACAATGCTTCATGGCCCTTGTCCTCACAATGCCCCATGACACCTGTCATCAAATTGCTCCATGTCCCCGTTTATCACAATGCTCTAAATTACCCCTGTAATCACAGTGCTCCATAACCCTTTTCCTCACAATGCTCCATGCCCCTTTTCATCACAATGAGCCATGAAAACTTTCATCAGAATGCTCCATTACCCCTGTCTCATGTCCCCTTTCATCACAATGCATCACAATTACCACTGTAATCACAGTGCTCCATAACTCCTTTCATCACAGTGCTCCATGCCCCCTGTCATCGCAATGCTCCATGACCCCTTTCATCACAATGCTCCATTAATCCTTTCATCGCACTGCTCTATGACTTTTGTCATCACAATGCTCCAAGCCCTTCTCATCACAATGCTCCATGGCCTTTGTCATCACAATGCTCCATGTTCAATGTAATCACAGTGCTCCACGACCTCTGTCATCACAACGTTCCATGAGACATTTCATCACAAAGCTCCATGACACTTGTCATCACAATGCTCCATGGCGCTTTGCATCACAATGCTCCATGACCACATTCAGCACAGGGGTCCATGACCCTTTTCATCACAATATTCCATTGCCCTTGCCATCACAATGCCCCATGGCGCTTGTCATCACAATGCTCCATGACCCCTTGTCATCACAATGCCCCATGGCCCCTTTCATCACAATGCTCCCAGACGTCTTTCATCACAACGCTCCATGACCACTTTCATCACAATGCTCCATGTGCCCTGTTCATCACAATGCTCCATGACCCCTTTTCATCACAATGCTCCATGAACCCTTTCATCACAATGCTCCATGACCATTTTCATCACAAGGCTCCATGCCCTTATCATCACAGTGCTCCATGAACCCTTTCATCACAATGCTCCATGGCCCTTCTCATCACAATGCCACATGACCCCTTCCATCACAATTCTCCGTGACCCCTTTCATCAAAATGCGCCATGAACATTGTCATAAAAAAGCTCCATGACCACGTTCATCACAATGCTCCATGACCGCTTTCCTCACAATGATCCTTGGCGCTTGTCATCACAATGCTCCATGATCCCTGTAATCATAATGATCCTTGACCCCTTTCATGACAATGCTCCATTACCCCACTAATCACAATGATCCATGGTGATTGTCATCACAATGCTCCATGACCCTTGTCATCACAATGCTCCAGGTCGTTGTAATCACAATGTTCCATGACCCCTTTCACCACAAAGCTCCAAAATCCCTGTCATCACAATGCCCCATGACTCCTCTCATCACAATGCTCCATGGCACTTGTCATCACAATGCTCCATGACCCCTGTCATCACAATGCTCCACAGCACTTTTCATCACTATCGTCCATGACCACTTTCATCACAATGCTCCATGACCATTTTCATCACAATGCTCCATGACCACTTTCATCACAATGCCCCATGAACTCTGTCATCACAATGCTCCATGGCCCTTGTCATCACAATTCTCCATGACCCCGGTCATCACAATTCTCCATGACCCTTGTCGTCACAATGCTCCATGGCGCTTGTCATCACAATGATCCAGAGCCTTAGTTCCTGAGTTGGGAGTAGTATCATTGCCTCAATTAGGGAAAATGTCAGTGACTGAGTTGGGGGTAGTGTGAGGGCCCTTGTGAGGGACACTGTCAGTGCCTGAGTTAGGTGTAGTGTCAGGGTTTTAGTTACGTACACTGTCAGTGCATGAGTTGGGAATAGTGTCCGGGCCTTAGTTATGGACTGTGTCATTGCCTGAGTTAGGAGTAGTGTCAGGGCCTTAGTTAGGAGTAGCATCAGTGTCTTCGTTAGGTATTGTATCAGCGCCTCAGTTAGGAATAGATTCAGGGCCTTATTTTGGGACAGTGTCAGTGCCTGAGTTAAGAGTTTTGTCGGCGTTAGTTAGGGACCTTTTCAGGGCCTGAGTTAGGAGTAATGTCAGGGCCTTCCTTAGGTATTGTATCAGTGCCTGAGTTAGGAATAGTGTCAAGGCCTTAGTTAGGGACATTGTCAGGGCATGATTTAGGAGTAGTGTTAGGGTGTGAGTTATGAACAGTGTCAGGGCCTTAGTTAGTGATAGTGTCAGTTCCTGAGTTAGGAGTAGAGTCAGGGCCTAAGTTAGGGACAGTGCCAGTGCTGAGTTCGTAGTAGTATCAGGGCATTAGTTAGAGACAGTGTCAGGGCCTGAGTTACGAGTAGTGTCAGAGGCTTTGTTAGGGACAGTGTCAGGGCCTGAGTTAAGAGTGGCGTCACAGCTTTAGTTAGGGCCAGTGTCAGGGCCTTAGTTAAGGACAGTGTCAGGGCCTGAGTCCTGACTTATTCCTAACTTTCCTCACTAAGGATTTTTGACACTACTGCTAATTCAGGTCCTGATAATATCCCTTACTAAGGCCCTGACCCTTTCCCTGGCTAAGGCCCTGAACTTCTCCTAAGTCAGGCCCTGATACTGTCCCTAACAATGGCCCTGACACTACACCTAACTTAGGCCCCGAAATGATACCTAACAAAGACTCTGTTGCTAGTCCAAACTAAAGCCCTAAAATTGGTCTTAAAGAAGGCCTTGACACTAATCCTAACTCAGGCCCTAACACTGTCCCTAGCTAAGGCCCTGACAGTACGCCTAACTCAGGCCCTCATACGATTCCGAACAATGGCTCTGATGCTAGTCCAAACTAAGGCCCTGAAATTGGTCCTAAATAAGGCCTTGACACGAATCGTAACTCAGGCCCTAGCACTGTCCCTAACTAGGTCTCTGACAGTACACCTAACTCAGACCCTGACACTGGCCCTAAGCAAGGCCCTGACACTACTCCTAACTCAGTCCCTTACACTGTACCTAACAAAGTCACTGATGCTAGGCCTAACTCAGGCCCTGAAACCGTCTGTAACTAAGGCCCTGCTGCCATCAGTATGTAAAGTCCTGACATTATCCTGAGCTAATATCCTGACCTATGTCTTTCCAAGGTCCTGAAACTGTCCCAAAGTAAGCCCTGACGCTCTCCGTAAGTGAAGACCTGAGGCTGTCCCTAACTCAGGCCCTGAAGCTTTCCTTAACTGAAGCCTTGAAGCTGTGACTAACTCAGGCCCTGATCATGTATTTCACGAAGACCTTAAAGCTGATCCAGCAAAGACGCTGATGCTGCTCCAAAGTCAGGCCCTGACAGTGTGCCCAGCAAAGGGCCTGACGCTAGGCCTCACTCAGGCCCTGTCGCTCTCCCGAAGTCAGGCCCTGACACTGTCACCAACTAAGGCCCTGATTCTACTCCTAACTCAGTCCCGTACATTGTACCTAACAAAGGCTCTGATGCTAGTCGTAACTCAGGGCCTGACACTGTCTCTAACTAAGGGCTGCTGCCATCAATATCTAAAGTCCTGACATTATCCGGAGCTAATATCCTGACCCATGTCTTACCAAGGTCCTGAAACTGTCCCAAGGTAAGCCCTGACGCTGTCCCTAAGTGAGGCCCTGCAGCTTTCCCTAACTAACTCAGGCCTTGATGCTGTGACTAACTCAGACCCTGGTCATGTCTTTAACTAAGACCCTAAGGCTGATCCAACAGAAGCCCTGAGGCTGCTCCTAAGTCATGCCCTGACAGTGTCCCCAGCTAAGGGTCTGATGCTAGGCCTCACTCAGACCCTATCGCTCTCCCTAAGTCAGGCTCTGATGCTGTCCCTACCTGAAGCCCTAACACGGGTTCTGAATAAGGCCCTGAGAGTCTCAGTAACAAAGGTCTTCACACTATCCTTAGGTCATTTCCTGACACTATCCCTACATGTTAAACTGACACTGTCACTAGCTAATGTCCTGCCTCTTATGCTAACTGAAGCCCTTAGGTTGTGCCTGCCTCAGGCACTGAATTTAGTCCCAAGACCGTGAAACTGTCCCGAACTAAGGCCTAGATGCTCGTCCTACATCTGGCCCTGACACTGTCCCTAACTAAGGCCCTAACACTATTGCTAACTGAGGACCTGACACTGGACCTATCAGGGGCCCGCTACTCCTAACTAACGCCTTGACACTGTCCCTTACTTAGGCCCTGCTACCATCAATATCTAAAGTCCGAACATTATCCTGAGCTAATATCCTAACTCATCTCTTACCAAGGTCCTGAAACTCTCCCTAAGGAAGCCCTGATGCTCTCCCTAAGTGAGGCCTTGAGGCTGTCCCTAACAGAGGCACTGATAATATCTTTAACATAGCCCCTGAGGCTGATCCTACCGTGGCTCTTATGTTGCTCCTAAGTCATGCCCTGACACTGTCCCTAGCTAAGGCCCTGACGCTAGGCCTCGCTCAGGCCCTGTCGCTCTTCCTAAGTCAGGCTCTGACGCTGTCCCTACCCGAAGCCCTGACACTCACTGGTCCTTAATTAGGCCCTGATGCTCTAAGTAACTAAGGTCTTGACACTATCCCTAGGTCATTTCCTGACACTATCCCTAGATCTTAACCTAACCTTCTCTTTAGCTAATGTCGAGATTAGCTAAAGAGATTCTTTAGAACGAGATTCTTTCATCTTCTGAATATGGTTTTCTTAAAAACATAATTTGTATAGTGTTACTAACTTTAAACAAAATGTACTCAACTGCTGTGGAATATTCCTTCATAGGAGCGTGCATGGTTCACTTCTGCATCTGCTTGTGGTGGTGTTCAAGTTGCTTTCAGCTGTAGATCCTCTTATGCTAGCTAAATCTGTGATTCTGTCCCGAAATGAGGCCCTGAATTTAGGTCCGAGGCCGTGAACCTGTCCCTATCTGACGCCTGGAGGCTCGTCCTAACGCAGGTCCTGACACTGTCCCTAACTAAGGCCCTGACACTACACCTAACTCAGTCACTGACACTGTACCTAACAAAGACTCTGATGCTAGTCCTAACTTAAGCCTGACACTGCCTCTAACTAAGGCCCTGCTGCCGTCAATATCTGAACACCTGACATTATCCGGAGCTAATATCCTCACCCATGTCTTACCAAGGTCCTGAAACTTTCCCAAAGTAAGCCCTGACGCTGTCCCTAAGTGAGACCTTGAGGCTGTCCCTAACAGAGGCCCTGATAATATCTTTCACGAAGACCCTAATGCTGATCCTACAGAGGCCTTTCTGCTGCTCCTAAGTCATGCCCTGATACTGTCCCTTACTCAGGCCCCAAAGATAGGCCTTACTTAGGCCCTGTTGCTGTACCTTAGTTAGGCCCTAACGCTGTCCGTACATCAAGCCCTGGCACTGGTCCTGATTAAGGCCCTCACGCTGCTGCTAACTAAGGCCCTGATGCTCTCAATGACTAAGGTCTTCTCGTTATCCCTTGGTCATTTCCTTTCACTATCTCTGGCCTGGAACCTGACTCTGTCCCGAGAGAATCTCCTGCATCTTATGCTGACTGAAACCCTAATGCTCTCCCTAACTAAGGCCCTGACTACTCCTAACTAAGGCCATGACACTGTCTCTAACAAAGGCCCAGAATCTGTCCCTAATATAGGCCCTGCTGCCAGCAATAACTAAAATCCTGACACTCTCCTGAGATAATATCCTGACCCATTTCTAACCAAGGTCTTGACACTCTCCCTAAGAAAGCCCTGTCGCTGTCTTTAAGTGAAGACCTGAGGCTGTCCGTAACTCAGGCCCTGAAGCTTTCCCTAACTGAGCCCTTGACGCTGTGACTAACTAGGGCTCTGGTCATCTTTAACTAAGAGCCTAAAGCTGATCCAACAAAGGCACTGATGCTGCTCCTAAGTCACTCCCTGACAGTGTCCCCAGCTGAGGGCCTGACATTAGGCCTCACTCAGACCCTGTCGCTCTCCCTAAGTCAGGCCCTGATACTGTCCCTACTTGAAGCCCTAACACTGGTTCTGAATAAGGCCCTGATATTCTCAGTAACAAAGGTCTTCACACTATCCTTAGGTCATTTCCTGACACGAATCCTAGCCTTCACCCAAACCCTGTCCCGAGCTAATATCCTACCTCTTATGCTAACTAAAGACCTTATGCTGTGCCTACCTCAGGCACTGAATCTGGTCCCAAGACCGCTAGACTGTCTCTCACTAGGCTCCATGCCCTTATCGTCACAATGTTCCGTGACCACTGTCATCACAATGCTCCACGCCCTTATCATCAAAATGCCCCGAGACCCCTGTCATCACAATGCTCCATGACCCCCATCATCACAATGCTCCATAGCGCTTTTCATCACAATCCTCCATGACCACTTTCATCACAATGCTCCATGACCATTTTCATCACAATGCTCCATGACCACTTTCATCACAATGCCCCATGAACTCTGTCATCACAATGCTACATACCATTGTCATCACAATGCTCCATACCCCATGTCATCACATTGGCCCATGACCCTTGTCTCACAATGTTCCATGCTCTTGTGATCACAATGCTCCATGCCCCCTGTCATCACAATGCTCCATGACCCCGGTCATCACAATGCTCCATTACCCTTGTCATCACAATGCTCCAGGTCCCCTGTCATTCACAAAGTCAAATGACACCTGTCATCACAATGCTTCATGGCCCTTGTCCTCACAATGCCCCATGACACCTGTCATCAAATTGCTCCATGTCCCCGTTTATCACAATGCTCTAAATTACCCCTGTAATCACAGTGCTCCATAACCCTTTTCCTCACAATGCTCCATGCCCCTTTTCATCACAATGAGCCATGAAAACTTTCATCAGAATGCTCCATTACCCCTGTCTCATGTCCCCTTTCATCACAATGCATCACAATTACCACTGTAATCACAGTGCTCCATAACTCCTTTCATCACAGTGCTCCATGCCCCCTGTCATCGCAATGCTCCATGACCCCTTTCATCACAATGCTCCATTAATCCTTTCATCGCACTGCTCTATGACTTTTGTCATCACAATGCTCCAAGCCCTTCTCATCACAATGCTCCATGGCCTTTGTCATCACAATGCTCCATGTTCAATGTAATCACAGTGCTCCACGACCTCTGTCATCACAACGTTCCATGAGACATTTCATCACAAAGCTCCATGACACTTGTCATCACAATGCTCCATGGCGCTTTGCATCACAATGCTCCATGACCACATTCAGCACAGGGGTCCATGACCCTTTTCATCACAATATTCCATTGCCCTTGCCATCACAATGCCCCATGGCGCTTGTCATCACAATGCTCCATGACCCCTTGTCATCACAATGCCCCATGGCCCCTTTCATCACAATGCTCCCAGACGTCTTTCATCACAACGCTCCATGACCACTTTCATCACAATGCTCCATGTGCCCTGTTCATCACAATGCTCCATGACCCCTTTTCATCACAATGCTCCATGAACCCTTTCATCACAATGCTCCATGACCATTTTCATCACAAGGCTCCATGCCCTTATCATCACAGTGCTCCATGAACCCTTTCATCACAATGCTCCATGGCCCTTCTCATCACAATGCCACATGACCCCTTCCATCACAATTCTCCGTGACCCCTTTCATCAAAATGCGCCATGAACATTGTCATAAAAAAGCTCCATGACCACGTTCATCACAATGCTCCATGACCGCTTTCCTCACAATGATCCTTGGCGCTTGTCATCACAATGCTCCATGATCCCTGTAATCATAATGATCCTTGACCCCTTTCATGACAATGCTCCATTACCCCACTAATCACAATGATCCATGGTGATTGTCATCACAATGCTCCATGACCCTTGTCATCACAATGCTCCAGGTCGTTGTAATCACAATGTTCCATGACCCCTTTCACCACAAAGCTCCAAAATCCCTGTCATCACAATGCCCCATGACTCCTCTCATCACAATGCTCCATGGCACTTGTCATCACAATGCTCCATGACCCCTGTCATCACAATGCTCCACAGCACTTTTCATCACTATCGTCCATGACCACTTTCATCACAATGCTCCATGACCATTTTCATCACAATGCTCCATGACCACTTTCATCACAATGCCCCATGAACTCTGTCATCACAATGCTCCATGGCCCTTGTCATCACAATTCTCCATGACCCCGGTCATCACAATTCTCCATGACCCTTGTCGTCACAATGCTCCATGGCGCTTGTCATCACAATGATCCAGAGCCTTAGTTCCTGAGTTGGGAGTAGTATCTTTGCCTCAATTAGGGAAAATGTCAGTGACTGAGTTGGGGGTAGTGTGAGGGCCCTTGTGAGGGACACTGTCAGTGCCTGAGTTAGGTGTAGTGTCAGGGTTTTAGTTACGTACACTGTCAGTGCATGAGTTGGGAATAGTGTCCGGGCCTTAGTTATGGACTGTGTCATTGCCTGAGTTAGGAGTAGTGTCAGGGCCTTAGTTAGGAGTAGCATCAGTGTCTTCGTTAGGTATTGTATCAGCGCCTCAGTTAGGAATAGATTCAGGGCCTTATTTTGGGACAGTGTCAGTGCCTGAGTTAAGAGTTTTGTCGGCGTTAGTTAGGGACCTTTTCAGGGCCTGAGTTAGGAGTAATGTCAGGGCCTTCCTTAGGTATTGTATCAGTGCCTGAGTTAGGAATAGTGTCAAGGCCTTAGTTAGGGACATTGTCAGGGCATGATTTAGGAGTAGTGTTAGGGTGTGAGTTATGAACAGTGTCAGGGCCTTAGTTAGTGATAGTGTCAGTTCCTGAGTTAGGAGTAGAGTCAGGGCCTAAGTTAGGGACAGTGCCAGTGCTGAGTTCGTAGTAGTATCAGGGCCTTAGTTAGAGACAGTGTCAGGGCCTGAGTTACGAGTAGTGTCAGAGGCTTTGTTAGGGACAGTGTCAGGGCCTGAGTTAAGAGTGGCGTCACAGCTTTAGTTAGGGCCAGTGTCAGGGCCTTAGTTAAGGACAGTGTCAGGGCCTGAGTCCTGACTTATTCCTAACTTTCCTCACTAAGGATTTTTGACACTACTGCTAATTCAGGTCCTGATAATATCCCTTACTAAGGCCCTGAC
The DNA here is from genome assembly GCF_965194825.1 of Balaenoptera physalus. Classification (NCBI taxonomy): domain Eukaryota; kingdom Metazoa; phylum Chordata; class Mammalia; order Artiodactyla; family Balaenopteridae; genus Balaenoptera; species Balaenoptera physalus. The sequence goes on along the minus strand of NW_028126134.1, from coordinate 309,656 downwards.
CCTTTCCCTGGCTAAGGCCCTGAACTTCTCCTAAGTCAGGCCCTGATACTGTCCCTAACAATGGCCCTGACACTACACCTAACTTAGGCCCCGAAATGATACCTAACAAAGACTCTGTTGCTAGTCCAAACTAAAGCCCTAAAATTGGTCTTATAGAAGGGCTTGACACTAATCCTAACTCAGGCCCTAACACTGTCCCTAGCTAAGGCCCTGACAGTACGCCTAACTCAGGCCCTCATACGATTCCTAACAATGGCTCTGATGCTAGTCCAAACTAAGGCCCTGAAATTGGTCCTAAATAAGGCCTTGACACGAATCGTAACTCAGGCCCTAGCACTGTCCCTAACTAGGTCTCTGACAGTACACCTAACTCAGACCCTGACACTGGCCCTAAGCAAGGCCCTGACACTACTCCTAACTCAGTCCCTTACACTGTACCTAACAAAGTCACTGATGCTAGGCCTAACTCAGGCCCTGAAACCGTCTGTAACTAAGGCCCTGCTGCCATCAGTATGTAAAGTCCTGACATTATCCTGAGCTAATATCCTGACCTATGTCTTTCCAAGGTCCTGAAACTGTCCCAAAGTAAGCCCTGACGCTGTCCGTAAGTGAAGACCTGAGGCTGTCCCTAACTCAGGCCCTGAAGCTTTCCTTAACTGAAGCCTTGAAGCTGTGACTAACTCAGGCCCTGATCATGTATTTCACGAAGACCTTAAAGCTGATCCAGCAAAGACGCTGATGCTGCTCCAAAGTCAGGCCCTGACAGTGTGCCCAGCAAAGGGCCTGACGCTAGGCCTCACTCAGGCCCTGTCGCTCTCCCGAAGTCAGGCCCTGACACTGTCACCAACTAAGGCCCTGATTCTACTCCTAACTCAGTCCCGTACATTGTACCTAACAAAGGCTCTGATGCTAGTCGTAACTCAGGGCCTGACACTGTCTCTAACTAAGGGCTGCTGCCATCAATATCTAAAGTCCTGACATTATCCGGAGCTAATATCCTGACCCATGTCTTTCCAAGGTCCTGAAACTGTCCCAAGGTAAGCCCTGACGCTGTCCCTAAGTGAGGCCCTGCAGCTTTCCCTAACTAACTCAGGCCTTGATGCTGTGACTAACTCAGACCCTGGTCATGTCTTTAACTAAGACCCTAAGGCTGATCCAACAGAAGCCCTGAGGCTGCTCCTAAGTCATGCCCTGACAGTGTCCCCAGCTAAGGGTCTGATGCTAGGCCTCACTCAGACCCTATCGCTCTCCCTAAGTCAGGCTCTGATGCTGTCCCTACCTGAAGCCCTAACACGGGTTCTGAATAAGGCCCTGAGAGTCTCAGTAACAAAGGTCTTCACACTATCCTTAGGTCATTTCCTGACACTATCCCTACATGTTAAACTGACACGGTCACTAGCTAATGTCCTGCCTCTTATGCTAACTGAAGCCCTTAGGTTGTGCCTGCCTCAGGCACTGAATTTAGTCCCAAGACCGTGAAACTGTCCCGAACTAAGGCCTAGATGCTCGTCCTACATCTGGCCCTGACACTGTCCCTAACTAAGGCCCTAACACTATTGCTAACTGAGGACCTGACACTGGACCTATCAGGGGCCCGCTACTCCTAACTAACGCCTTGACACTGTCCCTTACTTAGGCCCTGCTACCATCAATATCTAAAGTCCGAACATTATCCTGAGCTAATATCCTAACTCATCTCTTACCAAGGTCCTGAAACTCTCCCTAAGGAAGCCCTGATGCTCTCCCTAAGTGAGGCCTTGAGGCTGTCCCTAACAGAGGCCCTGATAATATCTTTAACATAGCCCCTGAGGCTGATCCTACCGTGGCTCTTATGTTGCTCCTAAGTCATGCCCTGACACTGTCCCTAGCTAAGGCCCTGACGCTAGGCCTCACTCAGGCCCTGTCGCTCTCCCTAAGTCAGGCTCTGACGCTGTCCCTACCCGAAGCCCTGACACTCACTGGTCCTTAATTAGGCCCTGATGCTCTAAGTAACTAAGGTCTTGACACTATCCCTAGGTCATTTCCTGACACTATCCCTAGATCTTAACCTAACCTTCTGTTTAGCTAATGTCGAGATTAGCTAAAGAGATTCTTTAGAACGAGATTCTTTCATCTTCTGAATATGGTTTTCTTAAAAACATAATTTGTAGAGTGTTACTAACTTTAAACAAAATGTACTCAACTGCTGTGGAATATTCCTTCATAGGAGCGTGCATGGTTCACTTCTGCATCTGCTTGTGGTGGTGTTCAAGTTGCTTTCAGCTGTAGATCCTCTTATGCTAGCTAAATCTGTGATTCTGTCCCGAAATGAGGCCCTGAATTTAGGTCCGAGGCCGTGAACCTGTCCCTATCTGACGCCTGGAGGCTCGTCCTAACGCAGGTCCTGACACTGTCCCTAACTAAGGCCCTGACACTACACCTAACTCAGTCACTGACACTGTACCTAACAAAGACTCTGATGCTAGTCCTAACTTAGGCCTGACACTGCCTCTAACTAAGGCCCTGCTGCCGTCAATATCTGAACACCTGACATTATCCGGAGCTAATATCCTCACCCATGTCTTACCAAGGTCCTGAAACTTTCCCAAAGTAAGCCCTGACGCTGTCCCTAAGTGAGACCTTGAGGCTGTCCCTAACAGAGGCCCTGATAATATCTTTCACGAAGACCCTAATGCTGATCCTACAGAGGCCTTTCTGCTGCTCCTAAGTCATGCCCTGATACTGTCCCTTACTCAGGCCCCAAAGATAGGCCTTACTTAGGCCCTGTTGCTGTACCTTAGTTAGGCCCTAACGCTGTCCATACATCAAGCCCTGGCACTGGTCCTGATTAAGGCCCTCACGCTGCTGCTAACTAAGGCCCTGATGCTCTCAATGACTAAGGTCTTCTCGTTATCCCTTGGTCATTTCCTTTCACTATCTCTGGCCTGGAACCTGACTCTGTCCCGAGAGAATCTCCTGCATCTTATGCTGACTGAAACCCTAATGCTCTCCCTAACTAAGGCCCTGACTACTCCTAACTAAGGCCATGACACTGTCTCTAACAAAGGCCCAGAATCTGTCCCTAATATAGGCCCTGCTGCCAGCAATAACTAAAATCCTGACACTCTCCTGAGATAATATCCTGACCCATTTCTAACCAAGGTCTTGACACTCTCCCTAAGAAAGCCCTGTCGCTGTCTTTAAGTGAAGACCTGAGGCTGTCCGTAACTCAGGCCCTGAAGCTTTCCCTAACTGAGCCCTTGACGCTGTGACTAACTAGGGCTCTGGTCATCTTTAACTAAGAGCCTAAAGCTGATCCAACAAAGGCACTGATGCTGCTCCTAAGTCACTCCCTGACAGTGTCCCCAGCTGAGGGCCTGACATTAGGCCTCACTCAGACCCTGTCGCTCTCCCTAAGTCAGGCCCTGATACTGTCCCTACTTGAAGCCCTAACACTGGTTCTGAATAAGGCCCTGATATTCTCAGTAACAAAGGTCTTCACACTATCCTTAGGTCATTTCCTGACACGAATCCTAGCCTTCACCCTAACCCTGTCCCGAGCTAATATCCTACCTCTTATGCTAACTAAAGACCTTATGCTGTGCCTACCTCAGGCACTGAATCTGGTCCCAAGACCGCTAGACTGTCTCTCACTAGGCTCCATGCCCTTATCGTCACAATGTTCCGTGACCACTGTCATCACAATGCTCCACGCCCTTATCATCAAAATGCCCCGAGACCCCTGTCATCACAATGCTCCATGACCCCCATCATCACAATGCTCCATAGCGCTTTTCATCACAATCCTCCATGACCACTTTCATCACAATGCTCCATGACCATTTTCATCACAATGCTCCATGACCACTTTCATCACAATGCCCCATGAACTCTGTCATCACAATGCTACATACCATTGTCATCACAATGCTCCATACCCCATGTCATCACATTGGCCCATGACCCTTGTCTCACAATGTTCCATGCTCTTGTGATCACAATGCTCCATGCCCCCTGTCATCACAATGCTCCATGACCCCGGTCATCACAATGCTCCATTACCCTTGTCATCACAATTCTCCAGGTCCCCTGTCATTCACAAAGTCAAATGACACCTGTCATCACAATGCTTCATGGCCCTTGTCCTCACAATGCCCCATGACACCTGTCATCAAATTGCTCCATGTCCCCGTTTATCACAATGCTCTAAATTACCCCTGTAATCACAGTGCTCCATAACCCTTTTCCTCACAATGCTCCATGCCCCTTTTCATCACAATGAGCCATGAAAACTTTCATCAGAATGCTCCATTACCCCTGTCTCATGTCCCTTTTCATCACAATGCATCACAATTACCACTGTAATCACAGTGCTCCATAACTCCTTTCATCACAGTGCTCCATGCCCCCTGTCATCGCAATGCTCCATGACCCCTTTCATCACAATGCTCCATTAATCCTTTCATCGCACTGCTCTATGACTTTTGTCATCACAATGCTCCATGCCCTTCTCATCACATTGCTCCATGGCCTTTGTCATCACAATGCTCCATGTTCAATGTAATCACAGTGCTCCACGACCTCTGTCATCACAATGTTCCATGAGACATTTCATCACAAAGCTCCATGACACTTGTCATCACAATGCTCCATGGCGCTTTGCATCACAATGCTCCATGACCACATTCAGCACAGGGGTCCATGACCCTTTTCATCACAATATTCCATGGTCCTTGCCATCACAATGCCCCATGGCGCTTGTCATCACAATGCTCCATGACCCCTTGTCATCACAATGCCCCATGGCCCCTTTCATCACAATGCTCCCAGACGTCTTTCATCACAATGCTCCATGACCCCTTTTCATCACAATGCTCCATGACCATTTTCATCACAAGGCTCCATGCACTTATCATCACAGTGCTCCATGAACCCTTTCATCACAATGCTCCATGGCCCTTCTCATCACAATGCCCCATGACCCCTTCCATCACAATGCTCCATGACCTCTTTCATCAAAATGCGCCATGAACATTGTCATAACAAAGCTCCATGACCACGTTCATCACAATGCTCCATGACCGCTTTCCTCACAATGATCCTTGGCGCTTGTCATCACAATGCTCCATGATCCCTGTAATCATAATGATCCTTGACCCCTTTCATGACAATGCTCCATTACCCCACTAATCACAATGATCCATGGTGATTGTCATCACAATGCTCCATGACCCTTGTCATCACAATGCTCCAGGTCGTTGTAATCACAATGTTCCATGACCCCTTTCACCACAAAGCTCCAAGATCCCTGTCATCACAATGCCCCATGACTCCTATCATCACAATGCTCCATGGCACTTGTCATCACAATGCTCCATGAACCCTGTCATCACAATGCTCCATAGCGCTTTTCATCACAATCCTCCATGACCACTTTCATCACAATGCTCCATGACCATTTTCATCACAATGCTCCATGACCACTTTCATCACAATGCCCCATGAACTCTGTCATCACAATGCTCCATGGCCCTTGTCATCACAATTCTCCATGACCCCGGTCATCACAATTCTCCATGGCCTTGTCATCACAATGCTCCATGCACTTGTCATCACAATTCTCCATGACCCTTGTCGTCACAATGCTCCATGGCGCTTGTCATCACAATGATCCAGAGCCTTAGTTCCTGAGTTGGGAGTAGTATCATTGCCTCAATTAGGGAAAATGTCAGTGACTGAGTTGGGAGTAGTGTGAGGGCCCTTGTGAGGGACACTGTCAGTGCCTGAGTTAGGTGTAGTGTCAGGGTTTTAGTTACGTACACTGTCAGTGCCTGAGTTGGGAATAGTGTCAGGGCCTTAGTTATGGACTGTGTCATTGCCTGAGTTAGCAGTAGTGTCAGGGCCTTAGTTAGGAGTAGCATCAGTGTCTTCCTTAGGTATTGTATCAGCGCCTCAGTTAGGAATAGATTCAGGGCCTTATTTTGGGACAGTGTCAGTGCCTGAGTTAGGAGTTTTCTCGGCGTTAGTTAGGGACCTTTTCAGGGCCTGAGTTAGGAGTAATGTCAGGGCCTTCCTTAGGTATTGTATCAGTGCCTGAGTTAGGAATAGTGTCAAGGCCTTAGTTAGGGACATTGTCAGGGCATGATTTAGGAGTAGTGTTAGGGTGTGAGTCATGAACAGTGTCAGGGCCTTAGTTAGTGACAGTGTCAGTTCCTGAGTTAGGAGAAGAGTCAGGGCCTAAGTTAGGGACAGTGCCAGTGCTGAGTTCGTAGTAGTATCAGGGCCTTAGTTAGAGACAGTGTCAGGGCCTGCGTTACGAGTTGTGTCAGAGGCTTTGTTAGGGACAGTGTCAGTGCCTGAGTTAAGAGTGGCGTCACAGCTTTAGTTAGGGCCAGTGTCAGGGCCTTAGTTAAGACCAGTGTCAGGGACTATGATAGGAATGAGATCAGGGCCTGTGTTACGAGTAGTGTCAGGGCCTTAGTTAAGGGCAGTGTCAGGGCCTGAGTCCTGACTTATTCATAACTTTCCTCACTAAGGATTCTTGACACTACTGCTAATTCAGGTCCTGATAATATCCCTTACTAAGGCCCTGACCCTTTCCCTGGCTAAGGCCCTGAACTTCTCCTAAGTCAGGCCCTGATACTGTCCCTAACAATGGCCCTGACACTACACCTAACTTAGGCCCCGAAATGATACCTAACAAAGGCTCTGTTGCTAGTCCAAACTAAAGCCCTAAAATTGGTCTTAAATAAGGCCTTGACACTAATCCTAACTCAGGCCCTAACACTGTCCCTAGCTAAGGCCCTGACAGTACGCCTAACTCAGGCCCTCATATGGTTCCTAACAATGGCTCTGATGCTAGTCCAAACTAAGGCCCTGAAATTGGTCCTAAATAAGGCCTTGACACGAATCGTAACTCAGGCCCTAGCACTGTCCCTAACTAGGTCTCTGACAGTACACCTAACTCAGACCCTGACACTGGCCCTAAGCAAGGCCCTGACACTACTCCTAACTCAGTCCCTTACACTGTACCTAACAAAGTCACTGATGCTAGGCCTAACTGAGGCCCTGAAACCGTCTGTAACTAAGGCCCTGCTGCCCTCAGTATGTAAAGTCCTGACATTATCCTGAGCTAATATCCTGACCTATATCTTTCCAAGGTCCTGAAACTGTCCCAAAGTAAGCCCTGACGCTGTCCGTAAGTGAAGACCTGAGGCTGTCCCTAACTCAGGCCCTGAAGCTTTCCTTAACTGAAGCCTTGAAGCTGTGACTAACTCAGTCCCTGATCATGTATTTCACGAAGACCTTAAAGCTGATCCAGCAAAGACGCTGATGCTGCTCCAAAGTCATGCCCTGACAGTGTGCCCAGCAAAGGGCCTGACGCTAGGCCTCACTCAGGCCCTGTCGCTCTCCCGAAGTCAGGCCCTGACACTGTCACTAACTAAGGCCCTGACTCTACTCCTAACTCAGTCCCGTACATTGTACCTAACAAAGGCTCTGATGCTAGTCGTAACTCAGGGCCTGACACTTTCTCTAACTAAGGGCTGCTGCCATCAATATCTAAAGTCCTGACATTATCCGGAGCTAATATCCTGACCCATGTCTTACCAAGGTCCTGAAACTGTCCCAAGGTAAGCCCTGACGCTGTCCCTAAGTGAGGCCCTGCAGCTTTCCCTAACTAACTCAGGCCTTGATGCTGTGACTAACTCAGACCCTGGTCATGTCTTTAACTAAGACCCTAAGGCTGATCCAACAGAAGCCCTGAGGCTGCTCCTAAGTCATGCCCTGACAGTGTCCCCAGCTAAGGGTCTGATGCTAGGCCTCACTCAGACCCTATCGCTCTCCCTAAGTCAGGCTCTGATGCTGTCCCTACCTGAAGCCCTAACACGGGTTCTGAATAAGGCCCTGAGAGTCTCAGTAACAAAGGTCTTCACACTATCCTTAGGTCATTTCCTGACACTATCCCTACATGTTAAACTGACACTGTCACTAGCTAATGTCCTGCCTCTTATGCTAACTGAAGCCCTTAGGTTGTGCCTGCCTCAGGCACTGAATTTAGTCCCAAGACCGTGAAACTGTCCCGAACTAAGGCCTAGATGCTCGTCCTACATCTGGCCCTGACACTGTCCCTAACTAAGGCCCTAACACTATTGCTAACTGAGGACCTGACACTGGACCTATCAGGGGCCCGCTACTCCTAACTAACGCCTTGACACTGTCCCTTACTTAGGCCCTGCTACCATCAATATCTAAAGTCCGAACATTATCCTGAGCTATTATCCTAACTCATCTCTTACCAAGGTCCTGAAACTCTCCCTAAGGAAGCCCTGATGCTCTCCCTAAGTGAGGCCTTGAGGCTGTCCCTAACAGAGGCCCTGATAATATCTTTAACATAGCCCCTGAGGCTGATCCTACCGTGGCTCTTATGTTGCTCCTAAGTCATGCCCTGACACTGTCCCTAGCTAAGGCCCTGACGCTAGGCCTCACTCAGGCCCTGTCGCTCTCCCTAAGTCAGGCTCTGACGCTGTCCCTACCCGAAGCCCTGACACTCACTGGTCCTTAATTAGGCCCTGATGCTCTAAGTAACTAAGGTCTTGACACTATCCCTAGGTCATTTCCTGACACTATCCCTAGATCTTAACCTAACCTTCTCTTTAGCTAATGTCGAGATTAGCTAAAGAGATTCTTTAGAACGAGATTCTTTCATCTTCTGAATATGGTTTTCTTAAAAACATAATTTGTAGAGTGTTACTAACTTTAAACAAAATGTACTCAACTGCTGTGGAATATTCCTGCATAGGAGCGTGCATGGTTCACTTCTGCATCTGCTTGTGGTGGTGTTCAAGTTGCTTTCAGCTGTAGATCCTCTTATGCTAGCTAAATCTGTGATTCTGTCCCGAAATGAGGCCCTGAATTTAGGTCCGAGGCCGTGAACCTGTCCCTATCTGACGCCTGGAGGCTCGTCCTAACGCAGGTCCTGACACTGTCCCTAACTAAGGCCCTGACACTACACCTAACTCAGTCACTGACACTGTACCTAACAAAGACTCTGATGCTAGTCCTAACTTAAGCCTGACACTGCCTCTAACTAAGGCCCTGCTGCCGTCAATATCTGAACACCTGACATTATCCGGAGCTAATATCCTCACCCATGTCTTACCAAGGTCCTGAAACTTTCCCAAAGTAAGCCCTGACGCTGTCCCTAAGTGAGACCTTGAGGCTGTCCCTAACAGAGGCCCTGATAATATCTTTCACGAAGACCCTAATGCTGATCCTACAGAGGCCTTTCTGCTGCTCCTAAGTCATGCCCTGATACTGTCCCTTACTCAGGCCCCAAAGATAGGCCTCACTTAGGCCCTGTTGCTGTACCTTAGTTAGGCCCTAACGCTGTCCATACATCAAGCCCTGGCACTGGTCCTGATTAAGGCCCTCACGCTGCTGCTAACTAAGGCCCTGATGCTCTCAATGACTAAGGTCTTCTCGTTATCCCTTGGTCATTTCCTTTCACTATCTCTGGCCTGGAACCTGACTCTGTCCCGAGAGAATCTCCTGCATCTTATGCTGACTGAAACCCTAATGCTCTCCCTAACTAAGGCCCTGACTACTCCTAACTAAGGCCATGACACTGTCTCTAACAAAGGCCCAGAATCTGTCCCTAATATAGGCCCTGCTGCCAGCAATAACTAAAATCCTGACACTCTCCTGAGATAATATCCTGACCCATTTCTAACCAAGGTCTTGACACTCTCCCTAAGAAAGCCCTGTCGCTGTCTTTAAGTGAAGACCTGAGGCTGTCCGTAACTCAGGCCCTGAAGCTTTCCCTAACTGAGCCCTTGACGCTGTGACTAACTAGGGCTCTGGTCATCTTTAACTAAGAGCCTAAAGCTGATCCAACAAAGGCACTGATGCTGCTCCTAAGTCACTCCCTGACAGTGTCCCCAGCTGAGGGCCTGACATTAGGCCTCACTCAGACCCTGTCGCTCTCCCTAAGTCAGGCCCTGATACTGTCCCTACTTGAAGCCCTAACACTGGTTCTGAATAAGGCCCTGATATTCTCAGTAACAAAGGTCTTCACACTATCCTTAGGTCATTTCCTGACACGAATCCTAGCCTTCACCCTAACCCTGTCCCGAGCTAATATCCTACCTCTTATGCTAACTAAAGACCTTATGCTGTGCCTACCTCAGGCACTGAATCTGGTCCCAAGACCGCTAGACTGTCTCTCACTAGGCTCCATGCCCTTATCGTCACAATGTTCCGTGACCACTGTCATCACAATGCTCCACGCCCTTATCATCAAAATGCCCCGAGACCCCTGTCATCACAATGCTCCATGACCCCCATCATCACAATGCTCCATAGCGCTTTTCATCACAATCCTCCATGACCACTTTCATCACAATGCTCCATGACCATTTTCATCACAATGCTCCATGACCACTTTCATCACAATGCCCCATGAACTCTGTCATCACAATGCTACATACCATTGTCATCACAATGCTCCATACCCCATGTCATCACATTGGCCCATGACCCTTGTCTCACAATGTTCCATGCTCTTGTGATCACAATGCTCCATGCCCCCTGTCATCACAATGCTCCATGACCCCGGTCATCACAATGCTCCATTACCCTTGTCATCACAATTCTCCAGGTCCCCTGTCATTCACAAAGTCAAATGACACCTGTCATCACAATGCTTCATGGCCCTTGTCCTCACAATGCCCCATGACACCTGTCATCAAATTGCTCCATGTCCCCGTTTATCACAATGCTCTAAATTACCCCTGTAATCACAGTGCTCCATAACCCTTTTCCTCACAATGCTCCATGCCCCTTTTCATCACAATGAGCCATGAAAACTTTCATCAGAATGCTCCATTACCCCTGTCTCATGTCCCTTTTCATCACAATGCATCACAATTACCACTGTAATCACAGTGCTCCATAACTCCTTTCATCACAGTGCTCCATGCCCCCTGTCATCGCAATGCTCCATGACCCCTTTCATCACAATGCTCCATTAATCCTTTCATCGCACTGCTCTATGACTTTTGTCATCACAATGCTCCATGCCCTTCTCATCACATTGCTCCATGGCCTTTGTCATCACAATGCTCCATGTTCAATGTAATCACAGTGCTCCACGACCTCTGTCATCACAATGTTCCATGAGACATTTCATCACAAAGCTCCATGACACTTGTCATCACAATGCTCCATGGCGCTTTGCATCACAATGCTCCATGACCACATTCAGCACAGGGGTCCATGACCCTTTTCATCACAATATTCCATGGTCCTTGCCATCACAATGCCCCATGGCGCTTGTCATCACAATGCTCCATGACCCCTTGTCATCACAATGCCCCATGGCCCCTTTCATCACAATGCTCCCAGACGTCTTTCATCACAATGCTCCATGACCCCTTTTCATCACAATGCTCCATGACCATTTTCATCACAAGGCTCCATGCACTTATCATCACAGTGCTCCATGAACCCTTTCATCACAATGCTCCATGGCCCTTCTCATCACAATGCCCCATGACCCCTTCCATCACAATGCTCCATGACCTCTTTCATCAAAATGCGCCATGAACATTGTCATAACAAAGCTCCATGACCACGTTCATCACAATGCTCCATGACCGCTTTCCTCACAATGATCCTTGGCGCTTGTCATCACAATGCTCCATGATCCCTGTAATCATAATGATCCTTGACCCCTTTCATGACAATGCTCCATTACCCCACTAATCACAATGATCCATGGTGATTGTCATCACAATGCTCCATGACCCTTGTCATCACAATGCTCCAGGTCGTTGTAATCACAATGTTCCATGACCCCTTTCACCACAAAGCTCCAAGATCCCTGTCATCACAATGCCCCATGACTCCTATCATCACAATGCTCCATGGCACTTGTCATCACAATGCTCCATGAACCCTGTCATCACAATGCTCCATAGCGCTTTTCATCACAATCCTCCATGACCACTTTCATCACAATGCTCCATGACCATTTTCATCACAATGCTCCATGACCACTTTCATCACAATGCCCCATGAACTCTGTCATCACAATGCTCCATGGCCCTTGTCATCACAATTCTCCATGACCCCGGTCATCACAATTCTCCATGGCCTTGTCATCACAATGCTCCATGCACTTGTCATCACAATTCTCCATGACCCTTGTCGTCACAATGCTCCATGGCGCTTGTCATCACAATGATCCAGAGCCTTAGTTCCTGAGTTGGGAGTAGTATCATTGCCTCAATTAGGGAAAATGTCAGTGACTGAGTTGGGAGTAGTGTGAGGGCCCTTGTGAGGGACACTGTCAGTGCCTGAGTTAGGTGTAGTGTCAGGGTTTTAGTTACGTACACTGTCAGTGCCTGAGTTGGGAATAGTGTCAGGGCCTTAGTTATGGACTGTGTCATTGCCTGAGTTAGCAGTAGTGTCAGGGCCTTAGTTAGGAGTAGCATCAGTGTCTTCCTTAGGTATTGTATCAGCGCCTCAGTTAGGAATAGATTCAGGGCCTTATTTTGGGACAGTGTCAGTGCCTGAGTTAGGAGTTTTCTCGGCGTTAGTTAGGGACCTTTTCAGGGCCTGAGTTAGGAGTAATGTCAGGGCCTTCCTTAGGTATTGTATCAGTGCCTGAGTTAGGAATAGTGTCAAGGCCTTAGTTAGGGACATTGTCAGGGCATGATTTAGGAGTAGTGTTAGGGTGTGAGTCATGAACAGTGTCAGGGCCTTAGTTAGTGACAGTGTCAGTTCCTGAGTTAGGAGAAGAGTCAGGGCCTAAGTTAGGGACAGTGCCAGTGCTGAGTTCGTAGTAGTATCAGGGCCTTAGTTAGAGACAGTGTCAGGGCCTGCGTTACGAGTTGTGTCAGAGGCTTTGTTAGGGACAGTGTCAGTGCCTGAGTTAAGAGTGGCGTCACAGCTTTAGTTAGGGCCAGTGTCAGGGCCTTAGTTAAGACCAGTGTCAGGGACTATGATAGGAATGAGATCAGGGCCTGTGTTACGAGTAGTGTCAGGGCCTTAGTTAAGGGCAGTGTCAGGGCCTGAGTCCTGACTTATTCATAACTTTCCTCACTAAGGATTCTTGACACTACTGCTAATTCAGGTCCTGATAATATCCCTTACTAAGGCCCTGACCCTTTCCCTGGCTAAGGCCCTGAACTTCTCCTAAGTCAGGCCCTGATACTGTCCCTAACAATGGCCCTGACACTACACCTAACTTAGGCCCCGAAATGATACCTAACAAAGGCTCTGTTGCTAGTCCAAACTAAAGCCCTAAAATTGGTCTTAAATAAGGCCTTGACACTAATCCTAACTCAGGCCCTAACACTGTCCCTAGCTAAGGCCCTGACAGTACGCCTAACTCAGGCCCTCATATGGTTCCTAACAATGGCTCTGATGCTAGTCCAAACTAAGGCCCTGAAATTGGTCCTAAATAAGGCCTTGACACGAATCGTAACTCAGGCCCTAGCACTGTCCCTAACTAGGTCTCTGACAGTACACCTAACTCAGACCCTGACACTGGCCCTAAGCAAGGCCCTGACACTACTCCTAACTCAGTCCCTTACACTGTACCTAACAAAGTCACTGATGCTAGGCCTAACTGAGGCCCTGAAACCGTCTGTAACTAAGGCCCTGCTGCCCTCAGTATGTAAAGTCCTGACATTATCCTGAGCTAATATCCTGACCTATATCTTTCCAAGGTCCTGAAACTGTCCCAAAGTAAGCCCTGACGCTGTCCGTAAGTGAAGACCTGAGGCTGTCCCTAACTCAGGCCCTGAAGCTTTCCTTAACTGAAGCCTTGAAGCTGTGACTAACTCAGTCCCTGATCATGTATTTCACGAAGACCTTAAAGCTGATCCAGCAAAGACGCTGATGCTGCTCCAAAGTCATGCCCTGACAGTGTGCCCAGCAAAGGGCCTGACGCTAGGCCTCACTCAGGCCCTGTCGCTCTCCCGAAGTCAGGCCCTGACACTGTCACTAACTAAGGCCCTGACTCTACTCCTAACTCAGTCCCGTACATTGTACCTAACAAAGGCTCTGATGCTAGTCGTAACTCAGGGCCTGACACTTTCTCTAACTAAGGGCTGCTGCCATCAATATCTAAAGTCCTGACATTATCCGGAGCTAATATCCTGACCCATGTCTTACCAAGGTCCTGAAACTGTCCCAAGGTAAGCCCTGACGCTGTCCCTAAGTGAGGCCCTGCAGCTTTCCCTAACTAACTCAGGCCTTGATGCTGTGACTAACTCAGACCCTGGTCATGTCTTTAACTAAGACCCTAAGGCTGATCCAACAGAAGCCCTGAGGCTGCTCCTAAGTCATGCCCTGACAGTGTCCCCAGCTAAGGGTCTGATGCTAGGCCTCACTCAGACCCTATCGCTCTCCCTAAGTCAGGCTCTGATGCTGTCCCTACCTGAAGCCCTAACACGGGTTCTGAATAAGGCCCTGAGAGTCTCAGTAACAAAGGTCTTCACACTATCCTTAGGTCATTTCCTGACACTATCCCTACATGTTAAACTGACACTGTCACTAGCTAATGTCCTGCCTCTTATGCTAACTGAAGCCCTTAGGTTGTGCCTGCCTCAGGCACTGAATTTAGTCCCAAGACCGTGAAACTGTCCCGAACTAAGGCCTAGATGCTCGTCCTACATCTGGCCCTGACACTGTCCCTAACTAAGGCCCTAACACTATTGCTAACTGAGGACCTGACACTGGACCTATCAGGGGCCCGCTACTCCTAACTAACGCCTTGACACTGTCCCTTACTTAGGCCCTGCTACCATCAATATCTAAAGTCCGAACATTATCCTGAGCTATTATCCTAACTCATCTCTTACCAAGGTCCTGAAACTCTCCCTAAGGAAGCCCTGATGCTCTCCCTAAGTGAGGCCTTGAGGCTGTCCCTAACAGAGGCCCTGATAATATCTTTAACATAGCCCCTGAGGCTGATCCTACCGTGGCTCTTATGTTGCTCCTAAGTCATGCCCTGACACTGTCCCTAGCTAAGGCCCTGACGCTAGGCCTCACTCAGGCCCTGTCGCTCTCCCTAAGTCAGGCTCTGACGCTGTCCCTACCCGAAGCCCTGACACTCACTGGTCCTTAATTAGGCCCTGATGCTCTAAGTAACTAAGGTCTTGACACTATCCCTAGGTCATTTCCTGACACTATCCCTAGATCTTAACCTAACCTTCTCTTTAGCTAATGTCGAGATTAGCTAAAGAGATTCTTTAGAACGAGATTCTTTCATCTTCTGAATATGGTTTTCTTAAAAACATAATTTGTAGAGTGTTACTAACTTTAAACAAAATGTACTCAACTGCTGTGGAATATTCCTGCATAGGAGCGTGCATGGTTCACTTCTGCATCTGCTTGTGGTGGTGTTCAAGTTGCTTTCAGCTGTAGATCCTCTTATGCTAGCTAAATCTGTGATTCTGTCCCGAAATGAGGCCCTGAATTTAGGTCCGAGGCCGTGAACCTGTCCCTATCTGACGCCTGGAGGCTCGTCCTAACGCAGGTCCTGACACTGTCCCTAACTAAGGCCCTGACACTACACCTAACTCAGTCACTGACACTGTACCTAACAAAGACTCTGATGCTAGTCCTAACTTAAGCCTGACACTGCCTCTAACTAAGGCCCTGCTGCCGTCAATATCTGAACACCTGACATTATCCGGAGCTAATATCCTCACCCATGTCTTACCAAGGTCCTGAAACTTTCCCAAAGTAAGCCCTGACGCTGTCCCTAAGTGAGACCTTGAGGCTGTCCCTAACAGAGGCCCTGATAATATCTTTCACGAAGACCCTAATGCTGATCCTACAGAGGCCTTTCTGCTGCTCCTAAGTCATGCCCTGTTACTGTCCCTTACTCAGGCCCCAAAGATAGGCCTCACTTAGGCCCTGTTGCTGTACCTTAGTTAGGCCCTAACGCTGTCCGTACATCAAGCCCTGGCACTGGTCCTGATTAAGGCCCTCACGCTGCTGCTAACTAAGGCCCTGATGCTCTCAATGACTAAGGTCTTCTCGTTATCCCTTGGTCATTTCCTTTCACTATCTCTGGCCTGGAACCTGACTCTGTCCCGAGAGAATCTCCTGCATCTTATGCTGACTGAAACCCTAATGCTCTCCCTAACTAAGGCCCTGACTACTCCTAACTAAGGCCATGACACTGTCTCTAACAAAGGCCCAGAATCTGTCCCTAATATAGGCCCTGCTGCCAGCAATAACTAAAATCCTGACACTCTCCTGAGATAATATCCTGACCCATTTCTAACCAAGGTCTTGACACTCTCCCTAAGAAAGCCCTGTCGCTGTCTTTAAGTGAAGACCTGAGGCTGTCCGTAACTCAGGCCCTGAAGCTTTCCCTAACTGAGGCCTTGACGCTGTGACTAACTAGGGCTCTGGTCATCTTTAACTAAGAGCCTAAAGCTGATCCAACAAAGGCACTGATGCTGCTCCTAAGTCACTCCCTGACAGTGTCCCCAGCTGAGGGCCTGACATTAGGCCTCACTCAGACCCTGTCGCTCTCCCTAAGTCAGGCCCTGATACTGTCCCTACTTGAAGCCCTAACACTGGTTCTGAATAAGGCCCTGATATTCTCAGTAACAAAGGTCTTCACACTATCCTTAGGTCATTTCCTGACACGAATCCTAGCCTTCACCCTAACCCTGTCCCGAGCTAATATCCTACCTCTTATGCTAACTAAAGACCTTATGCTGTGCCTACCTCAGGCACTGAATCTGGTCCCAAGACCGCTAGACTGTCTCTCACTAGGCTCCATGCCCTTATCGTCACAATGTTCCGTGACCACTGTCATCACAATGCTCCACGCCCTTATCATCAAAATGCCCCGAGACCCCTGTCATCACAATGCTCCATGACCCCCATCATCACAATGCTCCATAGCGCTTTTCATCACAATCCTCCATGACCACTTTCATCACAATGCTCCATGACCATTTTCATCACAATGCTCCATGACCACTTTCATCACAATGCCCCATGAACTCTGTCATCACAATGCTACATACCATTGTCATCACAATGCTCCATACCCCATGTCATCACATTGGCCCATGACCCTTGTCTCACAATGTTCCATGCTCTTGTGATCACAATGCTCCATGCCCCCTGTCATCACAATGCTCCATGACCCCGGTCATCACAATGCTCCATTACCCTTGTCATCACAATGCTCCAGGTCCCCTGTCATTCACAAAGTCAAATGACACCTGTCATCACAATGCTTCATGGCCCTTGTCCTCACAATGCCCCATGACACCTGTCATCAAATTGCTCCATGTCCCCGTTTATCACAATGCTCTAAATTACCCCTGTAATCACAGTGCTCCATAACCCTTTTCCTCACAATGCTCCATGCCCCTTTTCATCACAATGAGCCATGAAAACTTTCATCAGAATGCTCCATTACCCCTGTCTCATGTCCCCTTTCATCACAATGCATCACAATTACCACTGTAATCACAGTGCTCCATAACTCCTTTCATCACAGTGCTCCATGCCCCCTGTCATCGCAATGCTCCATGACCCCTTTCATCACAATGCTCCATTAATCCTTTCATCGCACTGCTCTATGACTTTTGTCATCACAATGCTCCAAGCCCTTCTCATCACAATGCTCCATGGCCTTTGTCATCACAATGCTCCATGTTCAATGTAATCACAGTGCTCCACGACCTCTGTCATCACAACGTTCCATGAGACATTTCATCACAAAGCTCCATGACACTTGTCATCACAATGCTCCATGGCGCTTTGCATCACAATGCTCCATGACCACATTCAGCACAGGGGTCCATGACCCTTTTCATCACAATATTCCATTGCCCTTGCCATCACAATGCCCCATGGCGCTTGTCATCACAATGCTCCATGACCCCTTGTCATCACAATGCCCCATGGCCCTTTTCATCACAATGCTCCCAGACGTCTTTCATCACAATGCTCCATGACCACTTTCATCACAATGCTCCATGTGCCCTGTTCATCACAATGCTCCATGACCCCTTTTCATCACAATGCTCCATGACCATTTTCATCACAAGGCTCCATGCCCTTATCATCACAGTGCTCCATGAACCCTTTCATCACAATGCTCCATGGCCCTTCTCATCACAATGCCACATGACCCCTTCCATCACAATTCTCCGTGACCCCTTTCATCAAAATGCGCCATGAACATTGTCATAAAGAAGCTCCATGACCACGTTCATCACAATGCTCCATGACCGCTTTCCTCACAATGATCCTTGGCGCTTGTCATCACAATGCTCCATGATCCCTGTAATCATAATGATCCTTGACCCCTTTCATGACAATGCTCCATTACCCCACTAATCACAATGATCCATGGTGATTGTCATCACAATGCTCCATGACCCTTGTCATCACAATGCTCCAGGTCTTTGTAATCACAATGTTCCATGACCCCTTTCACCACAAAGCTCCAAAATCCCTTTCATCACAATGCCCCATGACTCCTCTCATCACAATGCTCCATGGCACTTGTCATCACAATGCTCCATGACCCCTGTCATCACAATGCTCCACAGCACTTTTCATCACTATCCTCCATGACCACTTTCATCACAATGCTCCATGACCATTTTCATCACAATGCTCCATGACCACTTTCATCACAATGCCCCATGAACTCTGTCATCACAATGCTCCATGGCCCTTGTCATCACAATGCTCCATGCACTTGTCATCACAATTCTCCATGACCCTTGTCGTCACAATGCTCCATGGCGCTTGTCATCACAATGATCCAGAGCCTTAGTTCCTGAGTTGGGAGTAGTATCATTGCCTCAATTAGGGAAAATGTCAGTGACTGAGTTGGGGGTAGTGTGAGGGCCCTTGTGAGCGACACTGTCAGTGCCTGAGTTAGGTGTAGTGTCAGGGTTTTAGTTACGTACACTGTCAGTGCATGAGTTGGGAATAGTGTCCGGGCCTTAGTTATGGACTGTGTCATTGCCTGAGTTAGGAGTAGTGTCAGGGCCTGAGTTAGGAGTAGCATCAGTGTCTTCGTTAGGTATTGTATCAGCGCCTCAGTTAGGAATAGATTCAGGGCCTTATTTTGGGACAGTGTCAGTGCCTGAGTTAAGAGTTTTGTCGGCGTTAGTTAGGGACCTTTTCAGGGCCTGAGTTAGGAGTAATGTCAGGGCTTTCCTTAGGTATTGTATCAGTGCCTGAGTTAGGAATAGTGTCAAGGCCTTAGTTAGGGACATTGTCAGGGCATGATTTAGGAGTAGTGTTAGGGTGTGAGTTATGAACAGTGTCAGGGCCTTAGTTAGTGATAGTGTCAGTTCCTGAGTTAGGAGTAGAGTCAGGGCCTAAGTTAGGGACAGTGCCAGTGCTGAGTTCGTAGTAGTATCAGGGCCTTAGTTAGAGACAGTGTCAGGGCCTGAGTTACGAGTAGTGTCAGAGGCTTTGTTAGGGACAGTGTCAGGGCCTGAGTTAAGAGTGGCGTCACAGCTTTAGTTAGGGCCAGTGTCAGGGCCTTAGTTAAGGACAGTGTCAGGGCCTGAGTCCTGACTTATTCCTAACTTTCCTCACTAAGGATTTTTGACACTACTGCTAATTCAGGTCCTGATAATATCCCTTACTAAGGCCCTGACCCTTTCCCTGGCTAAGGCCCTGAACTTCTCCTAAGTCAGGCCCTGATACTGTCCCTAACAATGGCCCTGACACTACACCTAACTTAGGCCCCGAAATGATACCTAACAAAGACTCTGTTGCTAGTCCAAACTAAAGCCCTAAAATTGGTCTTAAAGAAGGCCTTGACACTAATCCTAACTCAGGCCCTAACACTGTCCCTAGCTAAGGCCCTGACAGTACGCCTAACTCAGGCCCTCATACGATTCCGAACAATGGCTCTGATGCTAGTCCAAACTAAGGCCCTGAAATTGGTCCTAAATAAGGCCTTGACACGAATCGTAACTCAGGCCCTAGCACTGTCCCTAACTAGGTCTCTGACAGTACACCTAACTCAGACCCTGACACTGGCCCTAAGCAAGGCCCTGACACTACTCCTAACTCAGTCCCTTACACTGTACCTAACAAAGTCACTGATGCTAGGCCTAACTCAGGCCCTGAAACCGTCTGTAACTAAGGCCCTGCTGCCATCAGTATGTAAAGTCCTGACATTATCCTGAGCTAATATCCTGACCTATGTCTTTCCAAGGTCCTGAAACTGTCCCAAAGTAAGCCCTGACGCTGTCCGTAAGTGAAGACCTGAGGCTGTCCCTAACTCAGGCCCTGAAGCTTTCCTTAACTGAAGCCTTGAAGCTGTGACTAACTCAGTCCCTGATCATGTATTTCACGAAGACCTTAAAGCTGATCCAGCAAAGACGCTGATGCTGCTCCAAAGTCATGCCCTGACAGTGTGCCCAGCAAAGGGCCTGACGCTAGGCCTCACTCAGGCCCTGTCGCTCTCCCGAAGTCAGGCCCTGACACTGTCACTAACTAAGGCCCTGACTCTACTCCTAACTCAGTCCCATACATTGTACCTAACAAAGGCTCTGATGCTAGTCGTAACTCAGGGCCTGACACTTTCTCTAACTAAGGGCTGCTGCCATCAATATCTAAAGTCCTGACATTATCCGGAGCTAATATCCTGACCCATGTCTTACCAAGGTCCTGAAACTGTCCCAAGGTAAGCCCTGACGCTGTCCCTAAGTGAGGCCCTGCAGCTTTCCCTAACTAACTCAGGCCTTGATGCTGTGACTAACTCAGACCCTGGTCATGTCTTTAACTAAGACCCTAAGGCTGATCCAACAGAAGCCCTGAGGCTGCTCCTAAGTCATGCCCTGACAGTGTCCCCAGCTAAGAGTCTGATGCTAGGCCTCACTCAGACCCTATCGCTCTCCCTAAGTCAGGCTCTGATGCTGTCCCTACCTGAAGCCCTAACACGGGTTCTGAATAAGGCCCTGAGAGTCTCAGTAACAAAGGTCTTCACACTATCCTTAGGTCATTTCCTGACACTATCCCTACATGTTAAACTGACACTGTCACTAGCTAATGTCCTGCCTCTTATGCTAACTGAAGCCCTTAGGTTGTGCCTGCCTCAGGCACTGAATTTAGTCCCAAGACCGTGAAACTGTCCCGAACTAAGGCCTAGATGCTCGTCCTACATCTGGCCCTGACACTGTCCCTAACTAAGGCCCTAACACTATTGCTAACTGAGGACCTGACACTGGACCTATCAGGGGCCCGCTACTCCTAACTAACGCCTTGACACTGTCCCTTACTTAGGCCCTGCTACCATCAATATCTAAAGTCCGAACATTATCCTGAGCTAATATCCTAACTCATCTCTTACCAAGGTCCTGAAACTCTCCCTAAGGAAGCCCTGATGCTCTCCCTAAGTGAGGCCTTGAGGCTGTCCCTAACAGAGGCCCTGATAATATCTTTAACATAGCCCCTGAGGCTGATCCTACCGTGGCTCTTATGTTGCTCCTAAGTCATGCCCTGACACTGTCCCTAGCTAAGGCCCTGACGCTAGGCCTCACTCAGGCCCTGTCGCTCTCCCTAAGTCAGGCTCTGACGCTGTCCCTACCCGAAGCCCTGACACTCACTGGTCCTTAATTAGGCCCTGATGCTCTAAGTAACTAAGGTCTTGACACTATCCCTAGGTCATTTCCTGACACTATCCCTAGATCTTAACCTAACCTTCTCTTTAGCTAATGTCGAGATTAGCTAAAGAGATTCTTTAGAACGAGATTCTTTCATCTTCTGAATATGGTTTTCTTAAAAACATAATTTGTATAGTGTTACTAACTTTAAACAAAATGTACTCAACTGCTGTGGAATATTCCTTCATAGGAGCGTGCATGGTTCACTTCTGCATCTGCTTGTGGTGGTGTTCAAGTTGCTTTCAGCTGTAGATCCTCTTATGCTAGCTAAATCTGTGACTCTGTCCCGAAATGAGGCCCTGAATTTAGGTCCAAGGCCGTGAACCTGTCCCTATCTGACGCCTGGAGGCTCGTCCTAACGCAGGTCCTGACACTGTCCCTAACTAAGGCCCTGACACTACACCTAACTCAGTCACTGACACTGTACCTAACAAAGACTCTGATGCTAGTCCTAACTTAGGCCTGACACTGCCTCTAACTAAGGCCCTGCTGCCGTCAATATCTGAACACCTGACATTATCCGGAGCTAATATCCTCACCCATGTCTTACCAAGGTCCTGAAACTTTCCCAAAGTAAGCCCTGACGCTGTCCCTAAGTGAGACCTTGAGGCTGTCCCTAACAGAGGCCCTGTTAATATCTTTCACGAAGACCCTAATGCTGATCCTACAGAGGCCTTTCTGCTGCTCCTAAGTCATGCCCTGATACTGTCCCTTACTCAGGCCCCAAAGATAGGCCTCACTTAGGCCCTGTTGCTGTACCTTAGTTAGGCTCTGACGCTGTCCGTACATCAAGCGCTGGCACTGGTCCTGATTAAGGCCCTCACGCTGCTGCTAACTAAGGCCCTGATGCTCTCAATGACTAAGGTCTTCTCGTTATCCCTTGGTCATTTCCTTTCACTATCTCTGGCCTGGAACCTGACTCTGTCCCGAGAGAATCTCCTGCATCTTATGCTGACTGAAACCCTAATGCTCTCCCTAACTAAGGCCCTGACTACTCCTAACTAAGACCATGACACTGTCTCTAACAAAGGCCCAGAATCTGTCCCTAATATAGGCCCTGCTGCCAGCAATAACTAAAATCCTGACACTCTCCTGAGATAATATCCTGACCCATTTCTAACCAAGGTCTTGACACTCTCCCTAAGAAAGCCCTGTCGCTGTCTTTAAGTGAAGACCTGAGGCTGTCCGTAACTCAGGCCCTGAAGCTTTCCCTAACTGAGCCCTTGACGCTGTGACTAACTAGGGCTCTGGTCATCTTTAACTAAGAGCCTAAAGCTGATCCAACAAAGGCACTGATGCTGCTCCTAAGTCACTCCCTGACAGTGTCCCCAGCTGAGGGCCTGACATTAGGCCTCACTCAGACCCTGTCGCTCTCCCTAAGTCAGGCCCTGATACTGTCCCTACTTGAAGCCCTAACACTGGTTCGGAATAAGGCCCTGATATTCTCAGTAACAAAGGTCTTCACACTATCCTTAGGTCATTTCCTGACACGAATCCTAGCCTTCACCCTAACCCTGTCCCGAGCTAATATGCTACCTCTTATGCTAACTAAAGACCTTATGCTGTGCCTACCTCAGGCACTGAATCTGGTCCCAAGACCGCTAGACTGTCTCTCACTAGGCTCCATGCCCTTATCGTCACAATGTTCCGTGACCACTGTCATCACAATGCTCCACACCCTTATCATCAAAATGCCCCGAGACCCCTGTCATCACAATGCTCCATGACCCCCATCATCACAATGCTCCATAGCGCTTTTCATCACAATCCTCCATGACCACTTTCATCACAATGCTCCATGACCATTTTCATCACAATGCTCCATGACCACTTTCATCACAATGCCCCATGAACTCTGTCATCACAATGCTACATACCATTGTCATCACAATGCTCCATACCCCATGTCATCACATTGGCCCATGACCCTTGTCTCACAATGTTCCATGCTCTTGTGATCACAATGCTCCATGCCCCCTGTCATCACAATGCTCCATGACCCCGGTCATCACAATGCTCCATTACCCTTGTCATCACAATGCTCCAGGTCCCCTGTCATTCACAAAGCCAAATGACACCTGTCATCACAATGCTTCATGGCCCTTGTCCTCACAATGCCCCATGACACCTGTCATCAAATTGCTCCATGTCCCCGTTTATCACAATGCTCTAAATTACCCCTGTAATCACAGTGCTCCATAACCCTTTTCCTCACAATGCTCCATGCCCCTTTTCATCACAATGAGCCATGAAAACTTTCATCAGAATGCTCCATTACCCCTGTCTCATGTCCCCTTTCATCACAATGCATCACAATTACCACTGTAATCACAGTGCTCCATAACTCCTTTCATCACAGTGCTCCATGCCCCCTGTCATCGCAATGCTCCATGACCCCTTTCATCACAATGCTCCATTAATCCTTTCATCGCACTGCTCTATGACTTTTGTCATCACAATGCTCCAAGCCCTTCTCATCACAATGCTCCATGGCCTTTGTCATCACAATGCTCCATGTTCAATGTAATCACAGTGCTCCACGACCTCTGTCATCACAACGTTCCATGAGACATTTCATCACAAAGCTCCATGACACTTGTCATCACAATGCTCCATGGCGCTTTGCATCACAATGCTCCATGACCACATTCAGCACAGGGGTCCATGACCCTTTTCATCACAATATTCCATTGCCCTTGCCATCACAATGCCCCATGGCGCTTGTCATCACAATGCTCCATGACCCCTTGTCATCACAATGCCCCATGGCCCCTTTCATCACAATGCTCCCAGACGTCTTTCATCACAATGCTCCATGACCACTTTCATCACAATGCTCCATGTGCCCTGTTCATCACAATGCTCCATGACCCCTTTTCATCACAATGCTCCATGACCATTTTCATCACAAGGCTCCATGCCCTTATCATCACAGTGCTCCATGAACCCATTCATCACAATGCTCCATGGCCCTTCTCATCACAATGCCACATGACCCCTTCCATCACAATTCTCCGTGACCCCTTTCATCAAAATGCGCCATGAACATTGTCATAAAAAAGCTCCATGACCACGTTCATCACAATGCTCCATGACCGCTTTCCTCACAATGATCCTTGGCGCTTGTCATCACAATGCTCCATGATCCCTGTAATCATAATGATCCTTGACCCCTTTCATGACAATGCTCCATTACCCCACTAATCACAATGATCCATGGTGATTGTCATCACAATGCTCCATGACCCTTGTCATCACAATGCTCCAGGTCGTTGTAATCACAATGTTCCATGACCCCTTTCACCACAAAGCTCCAAAATCCCTGTCATCACAATGCCCCATGACTCCTCTCATCACAATGCTCCATGGCACTTGTCATCACAATGCTCCATGACCCCTGTCATCACAATGCTCCACAGCACTTTTCATCACTATCCTCCATGACCACTTTCATCACAATGCTCCATGACCATTTTCATCACAATGCTCCATGACCACTTTCATCACAATGCCCCATGAACTCTGTCATCACAATGCTCCATGGCCCTTGTCATCACAATTCTCCATGACCCCGGTCATCACAATTCTCCATGGCCTTGTCATCACAATGCTCCATGCACTTGTCATCACAATTCTCCATGACCCTTGTCGTCACAATGCTCCATGGCGCTTGTCATCACAATGATCCAGAGCCTTAGTTCCTGAGTTGGGAGTAGTATCATTGCCTCAATTAGGGAAAATGTCAGTGACTGAGTTGGGGGTAGTGTGAGGGCCCTTGTGAGCGACACTGTCAGTGCCTGAGTTAGGTGTAGTGTCAGGGTTTTAGTTACGTACACTGTCAGTGCATGAGTTGGGAATAGTGTCCGGGACTTAGTTATGGACTGTGTCATTGCCTGAGTTAGGAGTAGTGTCAGGGCCTGAGTTAGGAGTAGCATCAGTGTCTTCGTTAGGTATTGTATCAGCGCCTCAGTTAGGAATAGATTCAGGGCCTTATTTTGGGACAGTGTCAGTGCCTGAGTTAAGAGTTTTGTCGGCGTTAGTTAGGGACCTTTTCAGGGCCTGAGTTAGGAGTAATGTCAGGGCCTTCCTTAGGTATTGTATCAGTGCCTGAGTTAGGAATAGTGTCAAGGCCTTAGTTAGGGACATTGTCAGGGCATGATTTAGGAGTAGTGTTAGGGTGTGAGTTATGAACAGTGTCAGGGCCTTAGTTAGTGATAGTGTCAGTTCCTGAGTTAGGAGTAGAGTCAGGGCCTAAGTTAGGGACAGTGCCAGTGCTGAGTTCGTAGTAGTATCAGGGCCTTAGTTAGAGACAGTGTCAGGGCCTGAGTTACGAGTAGTGTCAGAGGCTTTGTTAGGGACAGTGTCAGGGCCTGAGTTAAGAGTGGCGTCACAGCTTTAGTTAGGGCCAGTGTCAGGGCCTTAGTTAAGGACAGTGTCAGGGCCTGAGTCCTGACTTATTCCTAACTTTCCTCACTAAGGATTTTTGACACTACTGCTAATTCAGGTCCTGATAATATCCCTTACTAAGGCCCTGACCCTTTCCCTGGCTAAGGCCCTGAACTTCTCCTAAGTCAGGCCCTGATACTGTCCCTAACAATGGCCCTGACACTACACCTAACTTAGGCCCCGAAATGATACCTAACAAAGACTCTGTTGCTAGTCCAAACTAAAGCCCTAAAATTGGTCTTAAAGAAGGCCTTGACACTAATCCTAACTCAGGCCCTAACACTGTCCCTAGCTAAGGCCCTGACAGTACGCCTAACTCAGGCCCTCATACGATTCCTAACAATGGCTCTGATGCTAGTCCAAACTAAGGCCCTGAAATTGGTCCTAAATAAGGCCTTGACACGAATCGTAACTCAGGCCCTAGCACTGTCCCTAACTAGGTCTCTGACAGTACACCTAACTCAGACCCTGACACTGGCCCTAAGCAAGGCCCTGACACTACTCCTAACTCAGTCCCTTACACTGTACCTAACAAAGTCACTGATGCTAGGCCTAACTCAGGCCCTGAAACCGTCTGTAACTAAGGCCCTGCTGCCATCAGTATGTAAAGTCCTGACATTATCCTGAGCTAATATCCTGACCTATGTCTTTCCAAGGTCCTGAAACTGTCCCAAAGTAAGCCCTGACGCTGTCCGTAAGTGAAGACCTGAGGCTGTCCCTAACTCAGGCCCTGAAGCTTTCCTTAACTGAAGCCTTGAAGCTGTGACTAACTCAGGCCCTGATCATGTATTTCACGAAGACCTTAAAGCTGATCCAGCAAAGACGCTGATGCTGCTCCAAAGTCATGCCCTGACAGTGTGCCCAGCAAAGGGCCTGACGCTAGGCCTCACTCAGGCCCTGTCGCTCTCCCGAAGTCAGGCCCTGACACTGTCACCAACTAAGGCCCTGACTCTACTCCTAACTCAGTCCCGTACATTGTACCTAACAAAGGCTCTGATGCTAGTCGTAACTCAGGGCCTGACACTGTCTCTAACTAAGGGCTGCTGCCATCAATATCTAAAGTCCTGACATTATCCGGAGCTAATATCCTGACCCATGTCTTACCAAGGTCCTGAAACTGTCCCAAGGTAAGCCCTGACGCTGTCCCTAAGTGAGGCCCTGCAGCTTTCCCTAACTAACTCAGGCCTTGATGCTGTGACTAACTCAGACCCTGGTCATGTGTTTAACTAAGACCCTAAGGCTGATCCAACAGAAGCCCTGAGGCTGCTCCTAAGTCATGCCCTGACAGTGTCCCCAGCTAAGGGTCTGATGCTAGGCCTCACTCAGACCCTATCGCTCTCCCTAAGTCAGGCTCTGATGCTGTCCCTACCTGAAGCCCTAACACGGGTTCTGAATAAGGCCCTGAGAGTTTCAGTAACAAAGGTCTTCACACTATCCTTAGGTCATTTCCTGACACTATCCCTACATGTTAAACTGACACTGTCACTAGCTAATGTCCTGCCTCTTATGCTAACTGAAGCCCTTAGGTTGTGCCTGCCTCAGGCACTGAATTTAGTCCCAAGACCGTGAAACTGTCCCGAACTAAGGCCTAGATGCTCGTCCTACATCTGGCCCTGACACTGTCCCTAACTAAGGCCCTAACACTATTGCTAACTGAGGACCTGACACTGGACCTATCAGGGGCCCGCTACTCCTAACTAACGCCTTGACACTGTCCCTTACTTAGGCCCTGCTACCATCAATATCTAAAGTCCGAACATTATCCTGAGCTAATATCCTAACTCATCTCTTACCAAGGTCCTGAAACTCTCCCTAAGGAAGCCCTGATGCTCTCCCTAAGTGAGGCCTTGAGGCTGTCCCTAACAGAGGCCCTGATAATATCTTTAACATAGCCCCTGAGGCTGATCCTACCGTGGCTCTTATGTTGCTCCTAAGTCATGCCCTGACACTGTCCCTAGCTAAGGCCCTGACGCTAGGCCTCGCTCAGGCCCTGTCGCTCTCCCTAAGTCAGGCTCTGACGCTGTCCCTACCCGAAGCCCTGACACTCACTGGTCCTTAATTAGGCCCTGATGCTCTAAGTAACTAAGGTCTTGACACTATCCCTAGGTCATTTCCTGACACTATCCCTAGATCTTAACCTAACCTTCTCTTTAGCTAATGTCGAGATTAGCTAAAGAGATTCTTTAGAACGAGATTCTTTCATCTTCTGAATATGGTTTTCTTAAAAACATAATTTGTAGAGTGTTACTAACTTTAAACAAAATGTACTCAACTGCTGTGGAATATTCCTTCATAGGAGCGTGCATGGTTCACTTCTGCATCTGCTTGTGGTGGTGTTCAAGTTGCTTTCAGCTGTAGATCCTCTTATGCTAGCTAAATCTGTGATTCTGTCCCGAAATGAGGCCCTGAATTTAGGTCCGAGGCCGTGAACCTGTCCCTATCTGACGCCTGGAGGCTCGTCCTAACGCAGGTCCTGACACTGTCCCTAACTAAGGCCCTGACACTACACCTAACTCAGTCACTGACACTGTACCTAACAAAGACTCTAATGCTAGTCCTAACTTAGGCCTGACACTGCCTCTAACTAAGGCCCTGCTGCCGTCAATATCTGAACACCTGACATTATCCGGAGCTAATATCCTGACCCATGTCTTACCAAGGTCCTGAAACTTTCCCAAAGTAAGCCCTGACGCTGTCCCTAAGTGAGACCTTGAGGCTGTCCCTAACAGAGGCCCTGATAATATCTTTCACGAAGACCCTAATGCTGATCCTACAGAGGCCTTTCTGCTGCTCCTAAGTCATGCCCTGATACTGTCCCTTACTCAGGCCCCAAAGATAGGCCTCACTTAGGCCCTGTTGCTGTACCTTAGTTAGGCTCTGACGCTGTCCGTACATCAAGCCCTGGCACTGGTCCTGATTAAGGCCCTCACGCTGCTGCTAACTAAGGCCCTGATGCTCTCAATGACTAAGGTCTTCTCGTTATCCCTTGGTCATTTCCTTTCACTATCTCTGGCCTGGAACCTGACTCTGTCCCGAGAGAATCTCCTGCATCTTATGCTGACTGAAACCCTAATGCTCTCCCTAACTAAGGCCCTGACTACTCCTAACTAAGGCCATGACACTGTCTCTAACAAAGGCCCAGAATCTGTCCCTAATATAGGCCCTGCTGCCAGCAATAACTAAAATCCTGACACTCTCCTGAGATAATATCCTGACCCATTTCTAACCAAGGTCTTGACACTCTCCCTAAGAAAGCCCTGTCGCTGTCTTTAAGTGAAGACCTGAGGCTGTCCGTAACTCAGGCCCTGAAGCTTTCCCTAACTGAGGCCTTGACGCTGTGACTAACTAGGGCTCTGGTCATCTTTAACTAAGAGCCTAAAGCTGATCCAACAAAGGCACTGATGCTGCTCCTAAGTCACTCCCTGACAGTGTCCCCAGCTGAGGGCCTGACATTAGGCCTCACTCAGACCCTGTCGCTCTCCCTAAGTCAGGCCCTGATACTGTCCCTACTTGAAGCCCTAACACTGGTTCTGAATAAGGCCCTGATATTCTCAGTAACAAAGGTCTTCACACTATCCTTAGGTCATTTCCTGACACGAATCCTAGCCTTCACCCTAACCCTGTCCCGAGCTAATATCCTACCTCTTATGCTAACTAAAGACCTTATGCTGTGCCTACCTCAGGCACTGAATCTGGTCCCAAGACCGCTAGACTGTCTCTCACTAGGCTCCATGCCCTTATCGTCACAATGTTCCGTGACCACTGTCATCACAATGCTCCACGCCCTTATCATCAAAATGCCCCGAGACCCCTGTCATCACAATGCTCCATGACCCCCATCATCACAATGCTCCATAGCGCTTTTCATCACAATCCTCCATGACCACTTTCATCACAATGCTCCATGACCATTTTCATCACAATGCTCCATGACCACTTTCATCACAATGCCCCATGAACTCTGTCATCACAATGCTACATACCATTGTCATCACAATGCTCCATACCCCATGTCATCACATTGGCCCATGACCCTTGTCTCACAATGTTCCATGCTCTTGTGATCACAATGCTCCATGCCCCCTGTCATCACAATGCTCCATGACCCCGGTCATCACAATGCTCCATTACCCTTGTCATCACAATGCTCCAGGTCCCCTGTCATTCACAAAGTCAAATGACACCTGTCATCACAATGCTTCATGGCCCTTGTCCTCACAATGCCCCATGACACCTGTCATCAAATTGCTCCATGTCCCCGTTTATCACAATGCTCTAAATTACCCCTGTAATCACAGTGCTCCATAACCCTTTTCCTCACAATGCTCCATGCCCCTTTTCATCACAATGAGCCATGAAAACTTTCATCAGAATGCTCCATTACCCCTGTCTCATGTCCCCTTTCATCACAATGCATCACAATTACCACTGTAATCACAGTGCTCCATAACTCCTTTCATCACAGTGCTCCATGCCCCCTGTCATCGCAATGCTCCATGACCCCTTTCATCACAATGCTCCATTAATCCTTTCATCGCACTGCTCTATGACTTTTGTCATCACAATGCTCCAAGCCCTTCTCATCACAATGCTCCATGGCCTTTGTCATCACAATGCTCCATGTTCAATGTAATCACAGTGCTC
This sequence comes from Balaenoptera physalus, assembly GCF_965194825.1. Lineage (NCBI taxonomy): Eukaryota > Metazoa > Chordata > Mammalia > Artiodactyla > Balaenopteridae > Balaenoptera > Balaenoptera physalus. The sequence continues at coordinate 278,901 of NW_028126134.1, read as the reverse complement.
CACGACCTCTGTCATCACAACGATCCATGAGACATTTCATCACAAAGCTCCATGACACTTGTCATCACAATGCTCCATGGCGCTTTGCATCACAATGCTCCATGACCACATTCAGCACAGGGGTCCATGACCCTTTTCATCACAATATTCCATTGCCCTTGCCATCACAATGCCCCATGGCGCTTGTCATCACAATGCTCCATGACCCCTTGTCATCACAATGCCCCATGGCCCCTTTCATCACAATGCTCCCAGACGTCTTTCATCACAATGCTCCATGACCACTTTCATCACAATGCTCCATGTGCCCTGTTCATCACAATGCTCCATGACCCCTTTTCATCACAATGCTCCATGACCATTTTCATCACAAGGCTCCATGCCCTTATCATCACAGTGCTCCATGAACCCTTTCATCACAATGCTCCATGGCCCTTCTCATCACAATGCCACATGACCCCTTCCATCACAATTCTCCGTGACCCCTTTCATCAAAATGCGCCATGAACATTGTCATAAAAAAGCTCCATGACCACGTTCATCACAATGCTCCATGACCGCTTTCCTCACAATGATCCTTGGCGCTTGTCATCACAATGCTCCATGATCACTGTAATCATAATGATCCTTGACCACTTTCATGACAATGCTCCATTACCCCACTAATCACAATGATCCATGGTGATTGTCATCACAATGCTCCATGACCCTTGTCATCACAATGCTCCAGGTCGTTGTAATCACAATGTTCCATGACCCCTTTCACCACAAAGCTCCAAAATCCCTGTCATCACAATGCCCCATGACTCCTCTCATCACAATGCTCCATGGCACTTGTCATCACAATGCTCCATGACCCCTGTCATCACAATGCTCCACAGCACTTTTCATCACTATCCTCCATGACCACTTTCATCACAATGCTCCATGACCATTTTCAGCACAATGCTCCATGACCACTTTCATCACAATGCCCCATGAACTCTGTCATCACAATGCTCCATGGCCCTTGTCATCACAATTCTCCATGACCCCGGTCATCACAATTCTCCATGGCCTTGTCATCACAATGCTCCATGCACTTGTCATCACAATTCTCCATGACCCTTGTCGTCACAATGCTCCATGGCGCTTGTCATCACAATGATCCAGAGCCTTAGTTCCTGAGTTGGGAGTAGTATCATTGCCTCAATTAGGGAAAATGTCAGTGACTGAGTTGGGGGTAGTGTGAGGGCCCTTGTGAGCGACACTGTCAGTGCCTGAGTTAGGTGTAGTGTCAGGGTTTTAGTTACGTACACTGTCAGTGCATGAGTTGGGAATAGTGTCCGGGCCTTAGTTATGGACTGTGTCATTGCCTGAGTTAGGAGTAGTGTCAGGGCCTTAGTTAGGAGTAGCATCAGTGTCTTCGTTAGGTATTGTATCAGCGCCTCAGTTAGGAATAGATTCAGGGCCTTATTTTGGGACAGTGTCAGTGCCTGAGTTAAGAGTTTTGTCGGCGTTAGTTAGGGACCTTTTCAGGGCCTGAGTTAGGAGTAATGTCAGGGCCTTCCTTAGGTATCGTATCAGTGCCTGAGTTAGGAATAGTGTCAAGGCCTTAGTTAGGGACATTGTCAGGGCATGATTTAGGAGTAGTGTTAGGGTGTGAGTTATGAACAGTGTCAGGGCCTTAGTTAGTGATAGTGTCAGTTCCTGAGTTAGGAGTAGAGTCAGGGCCTAAGTTAGGGACAGTGCCAGTGCTGAGTTCGTAGTAGTATCAGGGCCTTAGTTAGAGACAGTGTCAGGGCCTGAGTTACGAGTAGTGTCAGAGGCTTTGTTAGGGACAGTGTCAGGGCCTGAGTTAAGAGTGGCGTCACAGCTTTAGTTAGGGCCAGTGTCAGGGCCTTAGTTAAGGACAGTGTCAGGGCCTGAGTCCTGACTTATTCCTAACTTTCCTCACTAAGGATTTTTGACACTACTGCTAATTCAGGTCCTGATAATATCCCTTACTAAGGCCCTGACCCTTTCCCTGGCTAAGGCCCTGAACTTCTCCTAAGTCAGGCCCTGATACTGTCCCTAACAATGGCCCTGACACTACACCTAACTTAGGCCCCGAAATGATACCTAACAAAGACTCTGTTGCTAGTCCAAACTAAAGCCCTAAAATTGGTCTTAAAGAAGGCCTTGACACTAATCCTAACTCAGGCCCTAACACTGTCCCTAGCTAAGGCCCTGACAGTACGCCTAACTCAGGCCCTCATACGATTCCTAACAATGGCTCTGATGCTAGTCCAAACTAAGGCCCTGAAATTGGTCCTAAATAAGGCCTTGACACGAATCGTAACTCAGGCCCTAGCACTGTCCCTAACTAGGTCTCTGACAGTACACCTAACTCAGACCCTGACACTGGCCCTAAGCAAGGCCCTGACACTACTCCTAACTCAGTCCCTTACACTGTACCTAACAAAGTCACTGATGCTAGGCCTAACTCAGGCCCTGAAACCGTCTGTAACTAAGGCCCTGCTGCCCTCAGTATGTAAAGTCCTGACATTGTCCTGAGCTAATATCCTGACCTATGTCTTTCCAAGGTCCTGAAACTGTCCCAAAGTAAGCCCTGACGCTGTCCGTAAGTGAAGACCTGAGGCTGTCCCTAACTCAGGCCCTGAAGCTTTCCTTAACTGAAGCCTTGAAGCTGTGACTAACTCAGGCCCTGATCATGTATTTCACGAAGACCTTAAAGCTGATCCAGCAAAGACGCTGATGCTGCTCCAAAGTCATGCCCTGACAGTGTGCCCAGCAAAGGGCCTGACGCTAGGCCTCACTCAGGCCCTGTCGCTCTCCCGAAGTCAGGCCCTGACACTGTCACTAACTAAGGCCCTGACTCTACTCCTAACTCAGTCCCGTACATTGTACCTAACAAAGGCTCTGATGCTAGTCGTAACTCAGAGCCTGACACTGTCTCTAACTAAGGGCTGCTGCCATCAATATCTAAAGTCCTGACATTATCCGGAGCTAATATCCTGACCCATGTCTTACCAAGGTCCTGAAACTGTCCCAAAGTAAGCCCTGACGCTGTCCCTAAGTGAGGCCCTGCAGCTTTCCCTAACTAACTCAGGCCTTGATGCTGTGACTAACTCAGACCCTGGTCATATCTTTAACTAAGACCCTAAGGCTGATCCAACAGAAGCCCTGAGGCTGCTCCTAAGTCATGCCCTGACAGTGTCCCCAGCTAAGGGTCTGATGCTAGGCCTCACTCAGACCCTATCGCTCTCCCTAAGTCAGGCTCTGATGCTGTCCCTACCTGAAGCCCTAACACGGGTTCTGAATAAGGCCCTGAGAGTCTCAGTAACAAAGGTCTTCACACTATCCTTAGGTCATTTCCTGACACTATCCCTACATGTTAAACTGACACTGTCACTAGCTAATGTCCTGCCTCTTATGCTAACTGAAGCCCTTAGGTTGTGCCTGCCTCAGGCACTGAATTTAGTCCCAAGACCGTGAAACTGTCCCGAACTAAGGCCTAGATGCTCGTCCTACATCTGGCCCTGACACTGTCCCTAACTAAGGCCCTAACACTATTGCTAACTGAGGAACTGACACTGGACCTATCAGGGGCCCGCTACTCCTAACTAACGCCTTGACACTGTCCCTTACTTAGGCCCTGCTACCATCAATATCTAAAGTCCGAACATTATCCTGAGCTAATATCCTAACTCATCTCTTACCAAGGTCCTGAAACTCTCCCTAAGGAAGCCCTGATGCTCTCCCTAAGTGAGGCCGTGAGGCTGTCCCTAACAGAGGCCCTGATAATATCTTTAACATAGCCCCTGGGGCTGATCCTACCGTGGCTCTTATGTTGCTCCTAAGTCATGCCCTGACACTGTCCCTAGCTAAGGCCCGTACGCTAGGCCTCACTCAGGCCCTGTCGCTCTCCCTAAGTCAGGCTCTGACGCTGTCCCTACCCGAAGCCCTGACACTCACTGGTCCTTAATTAGGCCCTGATGCTCTAAGTAACTAAAGTCTTGACACTATCCCTAGGTCATTTCCTGACACTATCCCTAGATCTTAACCTAACCTTCTCTTTAGCTAATGTCGAGATTAGCTAAAGAGATTCTTTAGAACGAGATTCTTTCATCTTCTGAATATGGTTTTCTTAAAAACATAATTTGTAGAGTGTTACTAACTTTAAACAAAATGTACTCAACTGCTGTGGAATATTCCTTCATAGGAGCGTGCATGGTTCACTTCTGCCTCTGCTTGTGGTGGTGTTCAAGTTGCTTTCAGCTGTAGATCCTCTTATGCTAGCTAAATCTGTGATTCTGTCCCGAAATGAGGCCCTGAATTTAGGTCCGAGGCCGTGAACCTGTCCCTAACTGAGGCCTGGAGGCTCGTCCTAACGCAGGTCCTGACACTGTCCCTAACTAAGGCCCTGACACTACACCTAACTCAGTCACTGACACTGTACCTAACAAAGGCTCTGATGCTAGTCCTAACTTAGGCCTGACACTGCCTCTAACTAAGGCCCTGCTGCCGTCAATATCTGAACACCTGACATTATCCGGAGCTAATATCCTGACCCATGTCTTACCAAGGTCCTGAAACTTTCCCAAAGTAAGCCCTGACGCTGTCCCTAAGTGAGACCTTGAGGCTGTCCCTAACAGAGGCCCTGATAATATCTTTCACGAAGACCCTAATGCTGATCCTACAGAGGCCTTTCTGCTGCTCCTAAGTCATGCCCTGATACTGTCCCTTACTCAGGCCCCAAAGATAGGCCTCACTTAGGCCCTGTTGCTGTACCTTAGTTAGGCTCTGACGCTGTCCGTACATCAAGCCCTGGCACTGGTCCTGATTAAGGCCCTCACGCTGCTGCTAACTAAGGCCCTGATGCTCTCAATGACTAAGGTCTTCTCGTTATCCCTTGGTCATTTCCTTTCACTATCTCTGGCCTGGAACCTGACTCTGTCCCGAGAGAATCTCCTGCATCTTATGCTGACTGAAACCCTAATGCTCTCCCTAACTAAGGCCCTGACTACTCCTAACTAAGGCCATGACACTGTCTCTAACAAAGGCCCAGAATCTGTCCCTAATATAGGCCCTGCTGCCAGCAATAACTAAAATCCTGACACTCTCCTGAGATAATATCCTGACCCATTTCTAACCAAGGTCTTGACACTCTCCCTAAGAAAGCCCTGTCGCTGTCTTTAAGTGAAGACCTGAGGCTGTCCGTAACTCAGGCCCTGAAGCTTTCCCTAACTGAGGCCTTGACGCTGTGACTAACTAGGGCTCTGGTCATCTTTAACTAAGAGCCTAAAGCTGATCCAACAAAGGCACTGATGCTGCTCCTAAGTCACTCCCTGACAGTGTCCCCAGCTGAGGGCCTGACATTAGGCCTCACTCAGACCCTGTCGCTCTCCCTAAGTCAGGCCCTGATACTGTCCCTACGTGAAGCCCTAACACTGGTTCTGAATAAGGCCCTGATATTCTCAGTAACAAAGGTCTTCACACTATCCTTAGGTCATTTCCTGACACGAATCCTAGCCTTCACCCTAACCCTGTCCCGAGCTAATATCCTACCTCTTATGCTAACTAAAGACCTTATGCTGTGCCTACCTCAGGCACTGAATCTGGTCCCAAGACCGCTAGACTGTCTCTCACTAGGCTCCATGCCCTTATCGTCACAATGTTCCGTGACCACTGTCATCACAATGCTCCACGCCCTTATCATCAAAATGCCCCAAGACCCCTGTCATCACAATGCTCCATGACCCCCGCCATCACAATGCTCCATAGCGCTTTTCATCACAATCCTCCATGACCACTTTCATCACAATGCTCCATGACCATTTTCATCACAATGCTCCATGACCACTTTCATCACAATGCCCCATGAACTCTGTCATCACAATGCTACATACCATTGTCATCACAATGCTCCATACCCCATGTCATCACATTGGCCCATGACCCTTGTCTCACAATGTTCCATGCTCTTGTGATCACAATGCTCCATGCCCCCTGTCATCACAATGCTCCATGACCCCGGTCATCACAATGCTCCATTACCCTTGTCATCACAATGCTCCAGGTCCCCTGTCATTCACAAAGTCAAATGACACCTGTCATCACAATGCTTCATGGCCCTTGTCCTCACAATGCCCCATGACACCTGTCATCAAATTGCTCCATGTCCCCGTTTATCACAATGCTCTAAATTACCCCTGTAATCACAGTGCTCCATAACCCTTTTCCTCACAATGCTCCATGCCCCTTTTCATCACAATGAGCCATGAAAACTTTCATCAGAATGCTCCATTACCCCTGTCTCATGTCCCCTTTCATCACAATGCATCACAATTACCACTGTAATCACAGTGCTCCATAACTCCTTTCATCACAGTGCTCCATGCCCCCTGTCATCGCAATGCTCCCTGACCCCTTTCATCACAATGCTCCATTAATCCTTTCATCGCACTGCTCTATGACTTTTGTCATCACAATGCTCCAAGCCCTTCTCATCACAATGCTCCATGGCCTTTGTCATCACAATGCTCCATGTTCAATGTAATCACAGTGCTCCACGACCTCTGTCATCACAATGTTCCATGAGACATTTCAACACAGAGCTCCATGACACTTGTCATCACAATGCTCCATGGCGCTTTGCATCACAATGTTCCATGACCACATTCAGCACAGGGGTCCATTACCCTTTTCGTCACAATATTCCATTGCCCTTGCCATCACAATGCCCCATGGCGCTTGTCATCACAATGCTCCATGACCACTTTCATCACAATGCTCCATGTGCCCTGTTCATCACAATGCTCCATGACCCCTTTTCATCACAATGCTCCATGACCATTTTCATCACAAGGCTCCATGCCCTTCTCATCACAATGCCCCATGACCCCTTCCATCACAATGATCCATGACCCCTTTCATCAAAATGTGCCATGAACATTGTCATAACAAAGCTCCATGACCACGTTCATCACAATGCTCCATGACCCCTTTCCTTACAATGCTAAATGGCTCTTGTCATCACAAAGCTCCATGGTGCTTGTCATCACAAGGCTCCATGACCACTGTAATCACAATGATCCATGACCTCTTTGATAACAATTCTCCATTACCCCTTTCATCACAATGATCCTTGGCGCTTGTCATCACAATGCTCCATGATCCCTGTAATCACAATGATCCTTGACCCCTTTCATCACAATATTCCATGGCCGCTTTCATCACAATGCTCCATAACCCCTGTCATCACAATGCCCCATGACCCATTTCCCCACAATGCTCCCTGAGCCATGTCATCACAATGCTACTTGTCTTTCTCATTACAATGCTCCATGTCCCCTGTAATCAGAGTCTTCCATGACCCCTTTCATCACAACTCTCCTTAACACTTTTCTCACAATGCTCCATGCCATTATCATCACAAAATTTCATGCCCCCTCTCACCACAATGCTCCAAGCCCACTCTCAACACAATGCTCCATGACTCTTGTCTCACAATGCTCCACGCCCTTTTCATCACAATGCTCCATGACCCCTGTCATCACAATGCTCCATGCCCCCTTTCATTACAATGTTCCATGCCCCCTGTCATCACAAGGCTCCATGCCCTTATCATCACAATGCTCCATGAAACCTGTCTTCGCAATGTTCCATGCACTTATCATCACAATACTCCTTGACCCTTGTCTAAAATGCTACATGGCGGTGACATCACAATGTTCCATGCACCCTGTCATTACAAGGCTCCATGACACTTGTCATCACAATGTTCCATGGCCCCTAACATTCAAAATGCCATATGACCACTTTCATCACAATGCTCTAAGGCCCTTGTCATCACAATGCCCCATGAACCCTGTCATCACAACGCTCCAGGCCCCCTGTCATCACAATGAGCCATGACACCTTTCATCACAATGCTCCATAACCACTGTCATCACAATGATCCATGGCCCTTGTCATCACAATGCTCCCTGGTGCATGTCATCACAAAGATCCATGACCACTTTCAGCACAATGCTCCATGACCCCTTTCATCAAAATTCTCCATGACCATTGACATCACAATGCTCCAGGAACCCTGTCATTACAATGCTCCCTGACCCCTGTCATCACCATGATCCATGGCCCTTGTCATCACAGTGCTCCTTCGCTCTTGTCGTAACAATGCTCCATGATCCCTGTCATCACAATGATCCATGATTCCTTTCATCACAATTCTCCTTTTCCCCTTTCACACAATGATCCCTGGAGCTTGTCAAAACAATGCTCCTTGATTCCCTGTAATCACAATGATCCATGACCCCTTTCATGACAATGCTCCATTACCCCACTAATCACAATGATCCATGGTGATTTTCATCACAATGCTCCATGACCCTTGTCATCACAATGCTCCAGGTCGTTGTAATCACAATGCTCCATGACCACTTTCACCACTAAAGCTCCAAGATCCCTGTCATCACAATGCCCCATGACTCATATCATCACAATGCTCCATGGCACTTGTCATCACAATGCTCCATGACCCCTGTCATCACAATGCTCCATAGCGTTTTTCATCACAATCCTCCATGACCACTTTCATCACATTGCTCCATGGCACTTGTCATCACAATGCTCCATGACCCCTGTCATCACAATGCTCCATAGCGCTTTTCATCACAATCCTCCATGACCACTTTCATCACAATGCTCCATGACCATTTTCATCACAATGCTCCATGACCCCTTTCATCAAAATGCGCCATGAACATTGTCATAACAAAGCTCCATGACCACGTTCATCAAAATGCTCCATGACCCCTTTCCTTACAATGCTCCATGGCTCTAGTCATCACAAAGCTCCATGGCGCTTGTCATCACAAGGCTCCATGACCACTGTAATCACAATGATCCATGACCCCTTTGATAACAATTCTCCATTACCCCTTTCCTCACAATGATCCTTGGTGCTTGCCATCACAATGCTCCATGATCCCTATAATCACAATGATCCTTGACCCCTTTCATCACAATGTTCCATGGCCGCTTTCATCACAATGCTCCATAACCCCTGTCATCACAATGCCCCATGACCCATTTCCCCACAATGCTCCCTGAGCCATGTCATCACAATGCTACTTGTCTTTCTCATTACAATGCTCCATGTCCTCTGTAATCATAGTCTTCCATGACCCCTTTCATCACTACTCTCCTTAACACTATTCTCACAATGCTCCATGCCATTGTCATCACAAAGTTTCATGCCCCCTGTCACCACAATGCTCCAAGCCCACTCTCAACACAATGCTCCATGAGACTTGTCTCACAATGCTCCACGCCCTTTTCATCACAATGCTCCATTACCCCTGTCATCACAATGCTCCATGGCCCTTGTCATCACAATTCTCCAAGACCCCGGTCATCACAATTCTCCATGGCCCTTGTCATCACAATGCTCCATGCACTTGTCATCACAATTCTCCATGACCCTTGTCATCACAATGCTCCATGGCGCTTGTCATCACAATGATCCAGAGCCTTAGTTCCTGAGTTGGGAGTAGTATCATTGCCTCAATTAGGGAAAATGTCAGTGACTGAGTTGGGAGTAGTGTGAGGGCCCTTGTTAGGGACACTGTCAGTGCCTGAGTTAGGTGTAGTGTCAGGGTTTTAGTTACGTACACTGTCAGTGCCTGAGTTGGGAATAGTGTCAGGGCCTTAGTTATGGACTGTGTCATTGCCTGAGTTAGGAGTAGTGTCAGGGCCTTAATTAGGAGTAGCATGAGTGCCTTCATTAGGTATTGTATCAGCGCCTCAGTTAGGAATAGATTCAGGGCCTTATTTTGGGACAGTGTCAGTGCCTGAGTTAGGAGTTTTGTCGGCCTTCGTTAGGGACCTTTTCAGGGCCTGAGTTAGGAGTAATGTCAGGGCCTTCCTTTGGTATTGTATCAGTGCCTGAGTTAGGAATAGTGTCAAGGCCTTAGTTAAGGACATTGCCAGGGCATGATTTAGGAGTAGTGTTAGGGTGTGAGTTATGAACAGTGTCAGGGCCTTAGTTAGTGACAGTGTCAGTTCCTGAGTTAGGAGTAGAGTCAGGGCCTAAGTTAGGGACAGTGCCAGTGCTGAGTTCGTAGTAGTATCAGGGCCTTAGTTAGAGACAGTGTCAGGGCCTGAGTTAGGAGTAGTGTCAGAGGCTTTGTTAGGGACAGTGTCAGTGCCTGAGTTAAGAGTAGCGTCACAGCTTTAGTTAGGGCCAGTGTCAGGGCCTTAGTTAAGACCAGTGTCAGGGCCTATGATAGGAATCAGATCAGGGCCTGTGTTACGAGTAGCGTCAGGGCCTTAGTTAAGGACAGTGTCAGGGCCTGAGTCCTGACTTATTCCTAACTTTCCTCACTAAGGATTTTTGACACTACTGCTAATTCAGGTCCTGATAATATCCCTTACTAAGGCCCTGACCCTTTCCCTGGCTAAGGCCCTGACCTTCTCCTAAGTCAGGCCCTGATACTGTCCCTAACAATGGCCCTGACACTACACCTAACATAGGCCCTGATACTGTCCCTAACAATGGCCCTGACACTACACCTAACTTAGGCCCCGAAATGATACCTAACAAAGGCTCTGTTGCTAGTCCAAACTAAAACCATAAAATTGGTCTTAAGTAAGGCCTTGACACTAATCCTAACTCAGGCCCTAACACTGTCCCTAGTTAAGGCCCTGACAGTACGCCTAACTCAGGCCCTCATACGATTCCTAACAATGGCTCTGATGCTAGTCCAAACTAAGGACCTGAAATTGGTCCTAAATAAGGCCTTGACACGAATCATAACTCAGGCCCTAGCACTGTCCCTAACTAGGTCTCTGACAGTACACCTAACTCAGACCCTGACACTGGCCCTAAGCAAGGCCCTGACACTACTCCTAACTCAGTCCCTTACACTGTACCTAACAAAGTCACTGATGCTAGACCTAACTCAGGCCCTGAAACCGTCTGTAACTAAGGCCCTGCTGCCCTCAGTATGTAAAGTCCTGACATTGTCCTGAGCTAATATCCTGACCTATGTCTTTCCAAGGTCCTGAAACTGTCCCAAAGTAAGCCCTGACGCTGTCCGTAAGTGAAGACCTGAGGCTGTCCCTAACTCAGGCCCTGAAGCTTTCCTTAACTGAAGCCTTGAAGCTGTGACTAACTCAGGCCCTGATCATGTATTTCACGAAGACCTTAATGCTGATCCAGCAAAGACGCTGATGCTGCTCCAAAGTCATGCCCTGACAGTGTGCCCAGCAAAGGGCCTGACGCTAGGCCTCACTCAGGCCCTGTCGCTCTCCCGAAGTCAGGCCCTGACACTGTCACTAACTAAGGCCCTGACTCTACTCCTAACTCAGTCCCGTACATTATACCTAACAAAGGCTCTGATGCTAGTCGTAACTCAGGGCCTGACACTGTCTCTAACTAAGGGCTGCTGCCATCAATATCTAAAGTCCTGACATTATCCGGAGCTAATATCCTGACCCATGTCTTACCAAGGTCCTGAAACTGTCCCAAAGTAAGCCCTGACGCTGTCCCTAAGTGAGGCCCTGCAGCTTTCCCTAACTACCTCAGGCCTCGATGCTGTGACTAACTCAGACCCTGGTCATGTCTTTAACTAAGACCCTAAGGCTGATCCAACAGAAGCCCTGAGGCTGCTCCTAAGTCATGCCCTGACAGTGTCGCCAGCTAAGGGTCTGATGCTAGGCCTCACTCAGACCCTATCGCTCTCCCTAAGTCAGGCTCTGATGCTGTCCCTACCTGAAGCCCTAACACGGGTTCTGAATAAGGCCCTGAGAGTCTCAGTAACAAAGGTCTTCACACTATCCTTAGGTCATTTCCTGACACTATCCCTACATGTTAAACTGACACTGTCACTAGCTAATGTCCTGCCTCTTATGCTAACTGAAGCCCTTAGGTTGTGCCTGCCTCAGGCACTGAATTTAGTCCCAAGACCGTGAAACTGTCCCGAACTAAGGCCTAGATGCTCGTCCTACATCTGGCCCTGACACTGTCCCTAACTAAGGCCCTAACACTATTGCTAACTGAGGACCTGACACTGGACCTATCAGGGGCCCGCTACTCCTAACTAACGCCTTGACACTGTCCCTTACTTAGGCCCTGCTACCATCAATATCTAAAGTCCGAACATTATCCTGAGCTAATATCCTAGCTCATCTCTTACCAAGGTCCTGAAACTCTCCCTAAGGAAGCCCTGATGCTCTCCCTAACACAGGCCCTAATAATATCTTTAACATAGCCCCTGAGGCTGATCCTACCGTGGCTCTTATGTTGCTCCTAAGTCATGCCCTGACACTGTCCCTAGCTAAGGCCCTGACGCTAGGCCTCACTCAGGCCCTGTCGCTCTCCCTAAGTCAGGCTCTGACGCTGTCCCTACCCGAAGCCCTGACACTCACTGGTCCTTAATTAGGCCCTGATGCTCTAAGTAACTAAGGTCTTGACACTATCCCTAGGTCATTTCCTGACACTATCCCTAGATCTTAACCTAACCTTCTCTTTTGCTAATGTCGAGATTAGCTAAAGAGATTCTTTAGACCGAGATTCTTTCATCTTCTGAATATGGTTTTCTTAAAAACATAATTTGTATAGTGTTACTAACTTTAAACAAAATGTACTCAACTGCTGTGGAATATTCCTTCATAGGAGCGTGCATGGTTCACTTCTGCATCTGCTTGTGGTGGTGTTCAAGTTACTTTCAGCTGTAGATCCTCTTATGCTAGCTAAATCTGTGATTCTGTCCCTAAATGAGGCCCTGAATTTAGGTCCGAGGCCGTGAACCTGTCCCTAACTAGGTCCTGGAGGCTCGTCCTAACTCAGACCCTGACACTGTCCCTAACTAAGGCCCTGACACTACACCTAACTCAGTCACTGACACTGTACCTAACAAAGGCTCTGATGCTAGTCCTAACTTAGTCCTGACACTTCCTCTAACTAAGGCCCTGTTGCCGTCAATATCTGAACACCTGACATTATCCGGAGCTAATATCCTGACCCATGTCTTACCAAGGTCCTGAAACTTTCCCAAAGTAAGCCCTGACGCTGTCCCTAAGTGAGACCTTGAGGCTGTCCCTAACAGAGGCCCTGATAATATCTTTTACGAAGACCCGAATGCTGATCCTACAGAGGCCTTTCTGCTGCTCCTAAGTCATGCCCTGATACTGTCCCTTACTCAGGCCCCAAAGATAGGCCTCACTTAGGCCCTGTTGCTGTACCTTAGTTAGGCTCTGACGCTGTCCGTACATCAAGCCCTGGCACTGGTCCTGATTAAGGCCCTCACGCTGCTGCTAACTAAGGCCCTGATGCTCTCAATGACTAAGGTCTTCTCGTTATCCCTTGGTCATTTCCTTTCACTATCTCTGGCCTGGAACCTGACTCTGTCCCGAGAGAATCTCCTGCATCTTATGCTGACTGAAACCCTAATGCTCTCCCTAACTAAGGCCCTGACTACTCCTAACTAAGGCCATGACACTGTCTCTAACAAAGGCCCAGAATCTGTCCCTAATATAGGCCCTGCTGCCAGCAACAACTAAAATCCTGACACTCTCCTGAGATAATATCCTGACCCATTTCTAACCAAGGTCTTGACACTCTCCCTAAGAAAGCCCTGTCGCTGTCTTTAAGTGAAGACCTGAGGGTGTCCGTAACTCAGGCCCTGAAGCTTTCCCTAACTGAGGCCTTGACGCTGTGACTAACTAGGGCTCTGGTCATCTTTAACTAAGAGCTTAAAGCTTATCCAACAAAGGCACTGATGCTGCTCCTAAGTCACTCCCTGACAGTGTCCCCAGCTGAGGGCCTGACATTAGGCCTCACTCAGACCCTGTCGCTCTCCCTAAGTCAGGCCCTGATACTGTCCCTACGTGAAGCCCTAACACTGGTTCTGAATAAGGCCCTGATAGTCTCAGTAACAAAGGTCTTCACACTATCCTTAGATCATTTCCTGACACGAATCCTAGCCTTCACCCTAACCCTGTCCCGAGCTAATATCCTACCTCTTATGCTAACTAAAGACCTTATGCTGTGCCTACCTCAGGCACTGAATCTGGTCCCAAGACCGCTAGACTGTCTCTCACTAGGCTCCATGCCCTTATCGTCACAATGTTCCGTGACCACTGTCATCACAATGCTCTACGCCCTTATCATCAAAATGCCCCACGCCCTTATCATCAAAATGCCCCAAGACCCCTGTCATCACAATGCTCCATGACCCCCGTCATGAAAATGGTCCATAGCGCTTTTCAGCACAATCCTCCATGACCACTTTCATCACAATGCTCCATGACCATTTTCATCACAATGCTTCATGACCACTTTCATCACAATGCCCCATGAACTCTGTCATCACAATGCTACATACCATTGTCATCACAATGCTCCATACCCCATGTCATCACATTGGCCCATGAACCTTGTCTCACAATGTTCCATGCTCTTGTGATCACAATGCTCCATGCCCCCTGTCATCACAATGCTCCATGACCCCTGTCATCACAATGCTCCATTACCCTTGTCATCACAATGCTCCAGGTCCCCTGTCATTCACAAAGCCAAATGACACCTGTCATCACAATGCTTCATGGCCCTTGTCCTCACAATGCCCCATGACACCTGTCATCAAATTGCTCCATGTCCCCGTTTATCACAATGCTCTAAATTACCCCTGTCATCACAGTGCTCCATAACCCTTTTCCTCACAATGCTCCATGCCCCTTTTCATCACAATGAGCCATGAAAACTTTCATCAGAATGCTCCATTACCCCTGTCTCATGTCCCCTTTCATCACAATGCATCACAATTACCACTGTAATCACAGTGCTCCATAACTCCTTTCATCACAGTGCTCCATGCCCCCTGTCATCACAATGCTCCATGACCCCTTTCATCACAATGCTCCATTAATCCTTTCATCGCACTGCTCTATGACTTTTGTCATCACAATGCTCCATGCCCTTCTCATCACAATGCTCCATGGCGTTGTCATCACAATGCTCCATGTTCAATGTAATCACAGTGCTCCACGACCTCTGTCATCACAATGTTCCATGAGACATTTCATCACAAAGCTCCATGACACTTGTCATCACAATGCTCCATGGCGCTTTGCATCACAATGCTCCATGACCACATTCACCACAGGGGCCAATGACCCTTTTCATCACAATATTCCATGGCCCTTGCCATCACAATGCCCCATGGCGCTTGTCATCACAATGCTCCATGACCCCTTGTCATCACAATGCCTCATGGCCCCTTTCATCACAGTGCTCCCAGACGTCTTTCATCACAATGCTCCATGACCACTTTCATCACAATGCTCCATGTGCCCTGTTCATCACAGTGCTCCATGAACCCTTTCATCACAATGCTCCATGGCCCTTCTCATCACAATGCCCCATGACCCCTTCCATCACAATGCTCCATGACCCCTTTCATCAAAATGCGCCATGAACATTGTCATAACAAAGCTCCATCACCACGTTCATCCCAATGCTCCATTACAGCTTTCCTCACAATGATCCTTGGCGCTTGTCATCACAATGCTCCATGATCCCTGTAATCATAATGATCCTTGACCCCTTTCATGACAATGCTCCATTACCCCACTAATCACAATGATCCATGGTGATTGTCATCACAATGCTCCATGGCCCTTGTCATCACAATTCTCCATGACCCCGGTCATCACAATTCTCCATGGCCTTGTAATCACAATGCTCCATGCACTTGTCATCACATTTCTCCATGACCCTTGTCGTCACATTGCTCCATGGCGCTTGTCATCACAATGATCCAGAGCCTTAGTTCCTGAATTGGGAGTAGTATCATTGCCTCAATTAGGGAAAATGTCAGTGACTGAGTTGGGAGTAGTGTGAGGGCCCTTGTTAGGGACACTGTCCGTGCCTGAGTTAGGTGTAGTGTCAGGGTTTTAGTTACGTACACTGTCAGTGCCTGAGTTGGGAATAGTGTCAGGGCCTTAGTTATGGACTGTGTCATTGCCTGAGATAGGAATAGTGTTAAGGCCTTAGTTAGGGACATTGCCACGGCATGCTTTAGGAGTAGTGTTAGGGTGTGAGTTATGAACAGTGTCAGGGCCTTAGTTAGTGACAGTGTCAGTTCCTGAGTTAGGAGTAGAGTCAGGGCCTAAGTTAGGGACAGTGCCAGTGCTCAGTTCGTAGTAGTATCAGGGCCTTAGTTAGAGACAGTGTCAGGGCCTGAGTTAGGAGTAGTGTCAGAGACTTTCTTATGGACAGTGTCAATGCCTGAGTTAAGAGTAGTGTCACAGTTTTAGTTAGGGCCAGTGTCAGGGCGTTAGTTAAGACCAGTGTCAGGGCCTACGATAGGAATCAGATCAGGGCCTGTGTTACAAGTAGTGTCAGGGCCTTAGTTAAGGACAGTGTCAGGGCCTGAGTCCTGACTTATTCCTAACTTTCCTCACTAAGGATTTTTGACACAACTGCTAATTCAGGTCCTAATAATATCCCTTACTAAGGCCCTGACCCTTTCCCTGTCTAAGGCCCTGATCTTCTCCTAAGTCAGGCCCTGATACTGTTCCTAACAATGGCCCTGACACTACACCTAACTTAGGCCCCGAAAGGATACCTAACAAAGGCTCTGTTGCTAGTCCAAACTAAAGCCCTAAAATTGGTCTTAAATAAGACCTTGACACTAATCCTAACTCAGGCCCTAACACTGTCCCTAGCTAAGGCCCTGACAGTACGCCTAACTCAGGCCCTCATACGATTCCGAACAATGGCTCTGATGCTAGTCCAAACTAAGGACCTGAAATTGGTCCTAAATAAGGCCTTGACACGAATCGTAAATCATGCCCTAGCACTGTCCCTAACTAGGTCTCTGACAGTACACCTAACTCAGACCCTGACACTGGCCCTAAGCAAGGCCCTGACACTACTCCTAACTCAGTCCCTTACACTGTACCTAACAAAGTCACTGATGCTAGGCCTAACTCAGGCCCTGAAACCGTCTGTAACTAAGGCCCTGCTGCCATCAGTATGTAAAGTCCTGACATTATCCTGAGCTAATATCCTGACCTATGTCTTTCCAAGGTCCTGAAACTTTCCCAAAGTAAGCCCTGACGCTGTCCGTAAGTGAAGACCTGAGGCTGTCCCTAACTCAGGCCCTGAAGCTTTCCTTAACTGAAGCCTTGAAGCTGTGACTAACTCAGGCCCTGATCATGTATTTCACGAAGACCTTAAAGCTGATCCAGCAAAGACGCTTATGCTGCTCCAAAGTCAGGCCCTGACAGTGTGCTCAGCAAAGGGCCTGACGCTAGGACTCACTCAGGCCCTGTCGCTCTCCCGAAGTCAGGCCCTGACACTGTCACTAACTAAGGCCCTGACTCTACTCCTAACTCAGTCCCGTACATTGCACCTAACAAAGGCTCTGATGCTAGTCGTAACTCAGGGCCTGACACTGTCTCTAACTAAGGGCTGCTGCCATCAATATCTAAAGTCCTGACATTATCCGGAGCTAATATCCTGACCCATGTCTTACCAAGGTCCTGAAACTGTCCCAAAGTAAGCCCTGACGCTGTCCCTAAGTGAGGCCCTGCAGCTTTCCCTAACTAACTCAGGCCTTGATGCTGTGACTAACTCAGACCCTGGTCATGTCTTTAACTAAGACCCTAAGGCTGATCCAACAGAAGCCCTGAGGCTGCTCCTAAGTCATGCCCTGACAGTGTCCCCAGCTAAGGGTCTGATGCTAGGCCTCACTCAGACCCTATCGCTCTCCCTAAGTCAGGCTCTGATGCTGTCCCTACCTGAAGCCCTAAAACGGGTTCTGAATAAGGCCCTGAGAGTCTCAGTAACAAAGGTCTTCACACTATCCTTAGGTCATTTCCTGACACTATCCCTACATGTTAAACTGACACTGTCACTAGCTAATGTCCTGCCTCTTATGCTAACTGAAGCCCTTAGGTTGTGCCTGCCTCAGGCACTGAATTTAGTCCCAAGACCGTGAAACTGTCCCGAACTAAGGCCTAGATGCTCGTCCTACATCTGGCCCTGACACTGTCCCTAACTAAGGCCCTAACACTATTGCTAACTGAGGACCTGACACTGGACCTATCAGGGGCCCGCTACTCCTAACTAACGCCTTGACACTGTCCCTTACTTAGGCCCTGCTACCATCAATATCTAAAGTCCGAACATTATCCTGAGCTAATATCCTAACTCATCTCTTACCAAGGTCCTGAAACTCTCCCTAAGGAAGCCCTGATGCTCTCCCTAAGTGAGGCCTTGAGGCTGTCCCTAACAGAGGCCCTGATAATATCTTTAACATAGCCCCTGGGGCTGATCCTACCATGGCTCTTATGTTGCTCCTAAGTCATGCCCTGACACTGTCCCTAGCTAAGGCCCTGACGCTAGGCCTCACTCAGGCCCTGTCGCTCTCCCTAAGTCAGGCTCTGACGCTGTCCCTACCCGAAGTCCTGACACTCACTGGTCCTTAATTAGGCCCTGATGCTCTAAGTAACTAAGGTCTTGACACTATCCCTAGGTCATTTCCTGACACTATCCCTAGATCTTAACCTAACCTTCTCTTTAGCTAATGTCGAGATTAGCTAAAGAGATTCTTTAGAACGAGATTCTTTCATCTTCTGAATATGGTTTTCTTAAAAACATAATTTGTATAGTGTTACTAACTTTAAACAAAATGTACTCAACTGCTGTGGAATATTCCTTCATAGGAGCGTGCATGGTTCACTTCTGCCTCTGCTTGTGGTGGTGTTCAAGTTGCTTTCAGCTGTAGATCCTCTTATGCTAGCTAAATCTGTGATTCTGTCCCTAAATGAGGCCCTGAATTTAGGTCCGAGGCCGTGAACCTGTCCCTAACTGAGGCCTGGAGGCTCGTCCTAACGCAGGTCCTGACACTGTCCCTAACTAAGGCCCTGACACTACACCTAACTCAGTCACTGACACTGTACCTAACAAAGGCTCTGATGCTAGTCCTAACTTTGGCCTGACACTGCCTCTAACTAAGGCCCTGCTGCCGTCAATATCTGAACACCTGACATTATCCGGAGCTAATATCCTGACCCATGTCTTACCAAGGTCCTGAAACTTTCCCAAAGTAAGCCCTGACGCTGTCCCTAAGTGAGACCTTGAGGCTGTCCCTAACAGAGGCCCTGATAATATCTTTCACGAAGACCCTAATGCTGATCCTACAGAGGCCTTTCTGCTGCTCCTAAGTCATGCCCTGATACTGTCCCTTACTCAGGCCCCAAAGATAGGCCTCACTTAGGCCCCGTTGCTGTACCTTAGTTAGGCTCTGACGCTGTCCGTACATCAAGCCCTGGCACTGGTCCTGATTAAGGCCCTCACGCTGCTGCTAACTAAGGCCCTGATGCTCTCAATGACTAAGGTCTTCTCGTTATCCCTTGGTCATTTCCTTTCACTATCTCTGGCCTGGAGCCTGACTCTGTCCCGAGGTAATCTCCTGCATCTTATGCTGACTGAAACCCTAATGCTCTCCCTAACTAAGGCCCTGACTACTCCTAACTAAGGCCATGACACTGTCTCTAACAAAGGCCCAGAATCTGTCCCTAATATAGGCCCTGCTGCCAGCAATAACTAAAATCCTGACACTCTCCTGAGATAATATCCTGACCCATTTCTAACCAAGGTCTTGACACTCTCCCTAAGAAAGCCCTGTCGCTGTCTTTAAGTGAAGACCTGAGGCTGTCCGTAACTCAGGCCCTGAAGCTTTCCCTAACTGAGGCCTTGACGCTGTGACTAACTAGGGCTCTGGTCATCTTTAACTAAGAGCCTAAAGCTGATCCAACAAAGGCACTGATGCTGCTCCTAAGTCACTCCCTGACAGTGTCCCCAGCTGAGGGCTTGACATTAGGCCTCACTCAGACCCTGTCGCTCTCCCTAAGTCAGGCCCTGATACTGTCCCTACCTGAAGCCCTAACACTGGTTCTGAATAAGGCCCTGATAGTCTCAGTAACAAAGGTCTTCACACTATCCTTAGGTCATTTCCTGACACGAATCCTAGCCTTCACCCTAACCCTGTCCCGAGCTAATATCCTACCTCTTATGCTAACTAAAGACCTTATGCTGTGCCTACCTCAGGCACTGAATCTGGTCCCAAGACCGCTAGACTGTCTCTCACTAGGCTCCATGCCCTTATCGTCACAATGTTCCGTGACCACTGTCATCACAATGCTCCACACCCTTATCATCAAAATGCCCCGAGACCCCTGTCATCACAATGCTCCATGACCCCCGCCATCACCATGCTCCATAGCGCTTTTCATCACAATCCTCCATGACTACTTTCATCACAATGCTCCATGACCATTTTCATCACAATGCTCCATGACCACTTTCATCACAATGCCCCATGAACTCTGTCATCACAATGCTACATACCATTGTCATCACAATGCTCCATACCCCATGTCATCACATTGGCCCATGACCCTTGTCTCACAATGTTCCATGCTCTTGTGATCACAATGCTCCATGCCCCCTGTCATCACAATGCTCCATGACCCCTGTCATCACAATGCTCCATTACCCTTGTCATCACAATGCTACAGGTCCCCTGTCATTCACAAAGTCAAATGACACCTGTCATCACAATGCTTCATGGTCCTTGTCCTCACAGTGCCCCATGACACCTGTCATCAAATTGCTCCATGTCCCCGTTTATCACAATGCTCTAAATTACCCCTGTAATCACAGTGCTCCATAACCCTTTTCCTCACAATGCTCCATGCCCCTTTTCATCACAATGAGCCATGAAAACTTTCATCAGAATGCTCCATTACCCCTGTCTCATGTCCCCTTTCATCACAATGCATCACAATTACCACTGTAATCACAGTGCTCCATAACTCCTTTCATCACAGTGCTCCATGCCCCCTGTCATCGCAATGCTCCATGACCCCTTTCATCACAATGCTCCATTAATCCTTTCATCGCACTGCTCTATGACTTTTGTCATCACAATGCTCCAAGCCCTTCTCATCACAATGCTCCATGGCCTTTGTCATCACAATGCTCCATGTTCAATGTAATCACAGTGCTCCACGACCTCTGTCATCACAATGTTCCATGAGACATTTCATCACAAAGCTCCATGACACTTGTCATCACAATGCTCCATGGCGCTTTGCATCACAATGCTCCATGACCACATTCAGCACAGGGGTCCATGACCCTTTTCTTCACAATATTCCATTGCCCTTGCCATCACAATGCCCCATGGCGCTTGTTATCACAATGCTCCATGACCACTTTCATCACAATGCTCCATGTGCCCTGTTCATCACAATGTTCCATGACCCCTTTTCATCACAATGCTACATGACCATTTTCATCACAAGGCTCCATGCCCTTCTCATCACAATGCCCCATGACCCCTTCCATCACAATGCTCCATGACCCCTTTCATCAAAATGCGCCATGAACATTGTCATAACAAAGCTCCATGACCACGTTCATCACAATGCTCCATGACCCCTTTCCTTACAATGCTCCATGGCTCTTGTCATCACAAAGCTCCATGGTGCTTGTCATCACAAGGCTCCATGACCACTGTAATCACAATGATCCATGACCTCTTTGATAACAATTCTCCATTACCCCTTTCATCACAATGATCCTTGGCGCTTGTCATCACAATGCTCCATGATCCCTGTAATCACAATGATCCTTGACCCCTTTCATCACAATATTCCATGGCCGCTTTCATCACAATGCTCCATAACCCCTGTCATCACAATGCCCCATGACCCATTTCCCCACAATGCTCCCTGAGCCATGTCATCACAATGCTACTTGTCTTTCTCATTACAATGCTCCATGTTCCCTGTAATCAGAGTCTTCCATGACCCCTTTCATCACAACTCTCCTTAACTCTTTTCTCACAATGCTCCATGCCATTATCATCACAAAGTTTCATGCCCCCTCTCACCACAATGCTCCAAGCCCACTCTCAACACAATGCTCCATGACTCTTGTCTCACAATGCTCCATGCCCTTTTCATCACAATGCTCCATGACCCCTGTCATCACAATGCTCCATGCCCCCTTTCATTACAATGTTCCATGCCCCCTGTCATCACAAGGCTCCATGCCCTTATCATCACAATGCTCCATGACACCTGTCTTCGCAATGTTCCATGCACTTATCATCACAATACTCCTTGACCCTTGTCTAAAATGCTACATGGCGGTGACATCACAATGTTCCATGCACCCTGTCATTACAAGGCTCCATGACACTTGTCATCACAATGTTCCATGGCCCCTATCATTCAAAATGCCATATGACCACTTTCATCACAATGCTCTAAGGCCCTTGTCATCACAATGCCCCATGAACCCTGTCATCACAATGCTCCAGGCCCC
Source organism: Balaenoptera physalus (assembly GCF_965194825.1). Lineage (NCBI taxonomy): Eukaryota > Metazoa > Chordata > Mammalia > Artiodactyla > Balaenopteridae > Balaenoptera > Balaenoptera physalus. The sequence continues at coordinate 256,505 of NW_028126134.1, read as the reverse complement.
CTGTCATCACAATGAGCCATGACACCTTTCATCACAATGCTCCATAACCACTGTCATCACAATGATCCATGGCCCTTGTCATCACAGTGCTCCCTGGTGCATGTCATCACAAAGATCCATGACCACTTTCAGCACAATGCTCCATGACCCCTTTTATCAAAATTCTCCATGACCATTGTCATCACAATGCTCCAGGAGCCCTATCATTACAATGCTCCCTGACCCCTGTCATCACCATGATCCATGGCCCTTGTCATCACAGTGCTCCTTCGCTCTTGTCGTAACAATGCTCCATGATCCCTGTCATCACAATGATCCATGATTCCTTTCATCACAATTCTCCTTTTCCCCTTTCACACAATGATCCCTGGAGCTTGTCAAAACAATGCTCCTTGATTCCCTGTAATCACAATAATCCATGACCCCTTTCATGACAATGCTCCATTACCCCACTAATCACAATGATACATGGTGATTGTCATCACAATGCTCCATGACCCTTGTCATCACAATGCTCCAGTTCGTTGTAATCACAATGCTCCATGACCACTTTCACCACTAAAGCTCCAAGATCCCTGTCATAACAATGCCCCATGACTCATATCATCACAATGCTCCATGGCACTTGTCATCACAATGCTCCATGACCCCTGTCATCACAATGCTCCATAGCGCTTTTCATCACAATCCTCCATGACCACTTTCATCACAATGCTCCATGACCATTTTCATCACAATGCTCCATGATCCCTTTCATCAAAATGCGCCATGAACATTGTCATAACAAAGCTCCATGACCACGTTCATCAAAATACTCCATGACCCCTTTCCTTACAATGCTCCATGCCTCTAGTCATCACAAAGCTCCATGGCGCTTGTCATCACAAGGCTCCATGACCACTGTAATCACAATGATCCATGACCCCTTTGATAACAATTCTCCATTACCCCTTTCCTCACAATGATCCTTGGTGCTTGTCATCACAATGCTCCATGATCCCTATAATCACAATGATCCTTGACCCCTTTCATCACAATGTTCCATGGCCGCTTTCATCACAATGCTCCATAACCCCTGTCATCACAATGCCCCATGACCCAATTCCCCACAATGCTCCCTGAGCCATGTCATCACAATGCTACTTGTCTTTCTCATTACAATGCTCCATGTCCCCTGTAATCATAGTCTTCCATGACCCCTTTCATCACTACTCTCCTTAACACTTTTCTCACAATGCTCCATGCCATTGTCATCACAAAGTTTCATGCCCCCTGTCACCACAATGCTCCAAGCCCACTCTCAACACAATGCTCCATGAGACGTGTCCCACAATGCTCCACGCCCTTTTCATCACAATGCTCCATTACCCCTGTCATCACAATGCTCCATGGCCCTTGTCATCACAATTCTCCATGACCCCGGTCATCACAATTCTCCATGGCCCTTGTCATCACAATGCTCCATGCACTTGTCATCACAATTCTCCATAACCCTTGTCATCACAATGCTCCATGGCGCTTGTCATCACAATGATCCAGAGCCTTAGTTCCTGAGTTGGGAGTAGTATCATTGCCTCAATTAGGTAAAATGTCAGTGACTGAGTTGGGAGTAGTGTGAGGGCCCTTGTTAGGGACACTGTCAGTGCCTGAGTTAGGTGTAGTGTCAGGGTTTTAGTTACGTACACTGTCAGTGCCTGAGTTGGGAATAGTGTCAGGGCCTTAGTTATGGACTGTGTCATTGCCTGAGTTAGCAGTAGTGTCAGGGCCTTAGTTAGGAGTAGCATCAGTGTCTTCCTTAGGTATTGTATCAGCGCCTCAGTTAGGAATAGATTCAGGGCCTTATTTTGGGACAGTGTCAGTGCCTGAGTTAGGAGTTTTCTCGGCGTTAGTTAGGGACCTTTTCAGGGCCTGAGTTAGGAGTAATGTCAGGGCCTTCCTTAGGTATTGTATCAGTGCCTGAGTTAGGAATAGTGTCAAGGCCTTAGTTAGGGACATTGTCAGGGCATGATTTAGGAGTAGTGTTAGGGTGTGAGTCATGAACAGTGTCAGGGCCTTAGTTAGTGACAGTGTCAGTTCCTGAGTTAGGAGAAGAGTCAGGGCCTAAGTTAGGGACAGTGCCAGTGCTGAGTTCGTAGTAGTATCAGGGCCTTAGTTAGAGACAGTGTCAGGGCCTGCGTTACGAGTTGTGTCAGAGGCTTTGTTAGGGACAGTGTCAGTGCCTGAGTTAAGAGTGGCGTCACAGCTTTAGTTAGGGCCAGTGTCAGGGCCTTAGTTAAGACCAGTGTCAGGGCCTATGATAGGAATGAGATCAGGGCCTTTGTTACGAGTAGTGTCAGGGCCTTAGTTAAGGGCAGTGTCAGGGCCTGAGTCCTGACTTATTCATAACTTTCCTCACTAAGGATTCTTGACACTACTGCTAATTCAGGTCCTGATAATATCCCTTACTAAGGCCCTGACCCTTTCCCTGGCTAAGGCCCTGAACTTCTCCTAAGTCAGGCCCTGATACTGTCCCTAACAATGGCCCTGACACTACACCTAACTTAGGCCCCGAAATGATACCTAACAAAGGCTCTGTTGCTAGTCCAAACTAAAGCCCTAAAATTGGTCTTAAATAAGGCCTTGACACTAATCCTAACTCAGGCCCTAACACTGTCCCTAGCTAAGGCCCTGACAGTACGCCTAACTCAGACCCTGACACTGGCCCTAAGCAAGGCCCTGACACTACCCCTAACTCAGTCCCTTACACTGTACCTAACAAAGTCACTGATGCTAGGCCTAACTCAGGCCCTGAAACCGTCTGTAACTAAGGCCCTGCTGCCATCAGTATGTAAAGTCCTGACATTATCCTGAGCTAATATCCTGACCTATGTCTTTCCAAGGTCCTGAAACTGTCCCAAAGTAAGCCCTGACGCTGTCCGTAAGTGAAGACCTGAGGCTGTCCCTAACTCAGGCCCTGAAGCTTTCCTTAACTGAAGCCTTGAAGCTGTGACTAACTCAGGCCCTGATCATGTATTTCACGAAGACCTTAAAGCTGATCCAGCAAAGACGCTGATGCTGCTCCAAAGTCATGCCCTGACAGTGTGCCCAGCAAAGGGCCTGACGCTAGGCCTCACTCAGGCCCTGTCGCTCTCCCGAAGTCAGGCCGTGACACTGTCACTAACTAAGGCCCTGACTCTACTCCTAACTCAGTCCCGTACATTGTACCTAACAAAGGCTCTGATGCTAGTCGTAACTCAGAGCCTGACACTGTCTCTAACTAAGGGCTGCTGCCATCAATATCTAAAGTCCTGACATTATCCGGAGCTAATATCCTGACCCATGTCTTACCAAGGTCCTGAAACTGTCCCAAAGTAAGCCCTGACGCTGTCCCTAAGTGAGACCTTGAGGCTGTCCCTAACAGAGGCCCTGATAATATCTTTCACGAAGACCCTAATGCTGATCCTACAGAGGCCTTTCTGCTGCTCCTAAGTCATGCCCTGATACTGTCCCTTACTCAGGCCCCAAAGATAGGCCTCACTTAGGCCCTGTTGCTGTACCTTAGTTAGGCTCTGACGCTGTCCGTACATCAAGCCCTGGCACTGGTCCTGATTAAGGCCCTCACGCTGCTGCTAACTAAGGCCCTGATGCTCTCAATGACTAAGGTCTTCTCGTTATCCCTTGGTCATTTCCTTTCACTATCTCTGGCCTGGAACCTGACTCTGTCCCGAGAGAATCTCCTGCATCTTATGCTGACTGAAACCCTAATGCTCTCCCTAACTAAGGCCCTGACTACTCCTAACTAAGGCCATGACACTGTCTCTAACAAAGGCCCAGAATCTGTCCCTAATATAGGCCCTGCTGCCAGCAATAACTAAAATCCTGACACTCTCCTGAGATAATATCCTGACCCATTTCTAACCAAGGTCTTGACACTCTCCCTAAGAAAGCCCTGTCGCTGTCTTTAAGTGAAGACCTGAGGCTGTCCGTAACTCAGGCCCTGAAGCTTTCCCTAACTGAGGCCTTGACGCTGTGACTAACTAGGGCTCTGGTCATCTTTAACTAAGAGCCTAAAGCTGATCCAACAAAGGCACTGATGCTGCTCCTAAGTCACTCCCTGACAGTGTCCCCAGCTGAGGGCCTGACATTAGGCCTCACTCAGACCCTGTCGCTCTCCCTAAGTCAGGCCCTGATACTGTCCCTACCTGAAGCCCTAACACTGGTTCTGAATAAGGCCCTGATATTCTCAGTAACAAAGGTCTTCACACTATCCTTAGGTCATTTCCTGACACGATTCCTAGCCTTCACCCTAACCCTGTCCCGAGCTAATATCCTACCTCTTCTGCTAACTAAAGACCTTATGCTGTGCCTACCTCAGGCACTGAATTTAGTCCCAAGACCGCAAGACTGACCCTCACTAGGCTCCATGCCCTTATCGTCACAATGTTCCGTGACCACTTTCATCACAATGCTCCACGCCCTTATCATCAAAATGCCCCATGACCCCTGTCATCACAATGCTCCATGACCCCTGTCATCACAATTCTCCATGGCCCTTGTCATCACAATGCTCCATGCACTTGTCATCACAATTCTCCATGACCCTTGTCATCACAGTGCTCCATGGCGCTTGTCATCACAATGATCCAGAGCCTTAGTTCCTGAGTTGGGAGTAGTATCATTGCCTCAATTAGGGAAAATGTCAGTGACTGAGTTGGGAGTAGTGTGAGGGCCCTTGTTAGGGACACTGTCAGTGCCTGAGTTAGGTGTAGTGTCAGGGTTTTAGTTACGTACACTGTCAGTGCCTGAGTTGGGAATAGTGTCAGGGCCTTAGTTAGGGACTGTGTCATTGCCTGAGTTAGGAGTAGTGTCAGGGCCTTAGTTAGGAGTAGCATCAGTGTCTTCGTTAGGTATTGTATCAGCGCCTCAGTCAGGAATAGATTCAGGGCCTTATTTTGGGACAGTGTCAGTGCCTGAGTTAAGAGTTTTGTCAGCGTTAGTTAGGGACCTTTTCAGGGCCTGAGTTAGGAGTAATGTCAGGGCCTTCCTTAGGTATTGTATCAGCGCCTGAGTTAGGAATAGTGTCAAGGCCTTAGTTAGGGACATTGCCAGGGCATGCTTTAGGAGTAGTGTTAGGGTGTGAGTTACGAACAGTGTCAGGGCCTTAGTTAGTGATAGTGTCAGTTCCTGAGTTAGGAGTAGAGTCAGGGCCTAAGTTAGGGACAGTGCCAGTGCGGAGTTCGTAGTAGTATCAGGGCCTTAGTTAGAGACAGTGTCAGGGCCTGAGTTACGAGTAGTGTCAGAGGCTTTGTTAGGGACAGTGTCAGTGCCTGAGTTAAGAGTAGCGTCACAGCTTTAGTTAGGGCCAGTGTCAGGGCCTTAGTTAAGACCAGTGTCAGGGCCTATGATAGGAATCAGATCAGGGCCTGTGTTACGAGTAGTGTCAGGGCCTTAGTTAAGGACCGTGTCAGGGCCTGAGTCCTGACTTATTCCTAACTTTCCTCACTAAGGATTTTTGATACTACTGCTAATTCAGGTCCTGATAATATCCCTTACTAAGGCCCTGACCCTTTCCCTGGCTAAGGCCCTGAACTTCTCCTAAGTCAGGCCCTGATACTGTCCCTAACAATGGCCCTGACACTACACCTAACTTAGGCCCCGAAATGATACCTAACAAAGGCTCTGTTGCTAGTCCAAACTAAAGCCCTAAAATTGGTCTTAAATAAGGCCTTGACACTAATCCTAACTCAGGCCCTAACACTGTCCCTAGCTAAGGCCCTGACAGTACGCCTAACTCAGACCCTGACACTGGCCCTAAGCAAGGCCCTGACACTACCCCTAACTCAGTCCCTTACACTGTACCTAACAAAGTCACTGATGCTAGGCCTAACTCAGGCCCTGAAACCGTCTGTAACTAAGGCCCTGCTGCCATCAGTATGTAAAGTCCTGACATTATCCTGAGCTAATATCCTGACCTATGTCTTTCCAAGGTCCTGAAACTGTCCCAAAGTAAGCCCTGACGCTGTCCGTAAGTGAAGACCTGAGGCTGTCCCTAACTCAGGCCCTGAAGCTTTCCTTAACTGAAGCCTTGAAGCTGTGACTAACTCAGGCCCTGATCATGTATTTCACGAAGACCTTAAAGCTGATCCAGCAAAGACGCTGATGCTGCTCCAAAGTCATGCCCTGACAGTGTGCCCAGCAAAGGGCCTGACGCTAGGCCTCACTCAGGCCCTGTCGCTCTCCCGAAGTCAGGCCGTGACACTGTCACTAACTAAGGCCCTGACTCTACTCCTAACTCAGTCCCGTACATTGTACCTAACAAAGGCTCTGATGCTAGTCGTAACTCAGAGCCTGACACTGTCTCTAACTAAGGGCTGCTGCCATCAATATCTAAAGTCCTGACATTATCCGGAGCTAATATCCTGACCCATGTCTTACCAAGGTCCTGAAACTGTCCCAAAGTAAGCCCTGACGCTGTCCCTAAGTGAGGCTCTGCAGCTTTCCCTAACTAACTCAGGCCTTGATGCTGTGACTAACTCAGACCCTGGTCATGTCTTTAACTAAGACCCTAAGGCTGATCCAACAGAAGCCCTGAGGCTGCTCCTAAGTCATGCCCTGACAGTGTCCCCAGCTAAGGGTCTGATGCTAGGCCTCACTCAGACCCTTTCGCTCTCCCTAAGTCAGGCTCTGATGCTGTCCCTACCTGAAGCCCTAACACGGGTTCTGAATAAGGCCCTGAGAGTCTCAGTAACAAAGGTCTTCACACTATCCTTAGGTCATTTCCTGACACTATCCCTACATGTTAAACTGACACGGTCACTAGCTAATGTCCTGCCTCTTATACTAACTGAAGCCCTTAGGTTGTGCCTGCCTCAGGCACTGAATTTAGTCCCAAGACCGTGAAACTGTCCCGAACTAAGGCCCTAACACTATTGCTAACTGAGGACCTGACACTGGACCTATCAGGGGCCCGCTATTCCTAACTAACGCCTTGACACTGTCCCTTACTTAGGCCCTGCTACCATCAATATCTAAAGTCCGAACATTATCCTGAGCTAATATCCTAACTCATCTCTTACCAAGGTCCTGAAACTCTCCCTAAGGAAGCCCTGATGCTCTCCCTAAGTGAGGCCTTGAGGCTGTCCCTGACAGAGGCCCTGATAATATCTTTAACATAGCCCCTGAGGCTGATCCTACCGTGGCTCTTATGTTGCTCCTAAGTCATGCCCTGACACTGTCCCTAGCTAAGGCCCTGACGCTAGGCCTCGCTCAGGCCCTGTCGCTCTCCCTAAGTCAGGCTCTGACGCTGTCCCTACCCGAAGCCCTGACACTCACTGGTCCTTAATTAGGCCCTGATGCTCTAAGTAACTAAGGTCTTGACACTATCCCTAGGTCATTTGCTGACACTATCCCTAGATCTTAACCTAACCTTCTCTTTAGCTAATGTCGAGATTAGCTAAAGAGATTCTTTAGAACGAGATTCTTTCATCTTCTGAACATGGTTTTCTTAAAAACATAATTTGTAGAGTGTTACTAACTTTAAACAAAATGTACTCAACTGCTGTGGAATATTCCTGCATAGGAGCGTGCATGGTTCACTTCTGCATCTGCTTGTGGTGGTGTTCAAGTTGCTTTCAGCTGTAGATCCTCTTATGCTAGCTAAATCTGTGATTCTGTCCCTAAATGAGGCCCTGAATTTAGGTCCGAGGCCGTGAACCTGTCCCTAACTGAGGCCTGGAGGCTCGTCCTAACGCAGGTCCTGACACTGTCCCTAACTAAGGCCCTGACACTACACCTAACTCAGTCACTGACACTGTACCTAACAAAGGCTCTGATGCTAGTCCTAACTTAGGCCTGACACTGCCTCTAACTAAGGCCCTGCTGCCGTCAATATCTGAACACCTGACATTATCCGGAGCTAATATCCTGACCCATGTCTTACCAAGGTCCTGAAACTTTCCCAAAGTAAGCCCTGACGCTGTCCCTAAGTGAGACCTTGAGGCTGTCCCTAACAGAGGCCCTGATAATATCTTTCACGAAGACCCTAATGCTGATCCTACAGAGGCCTTTCTGCTGCTCCTAAGTCATGCCCTGATACTGTCCCTTACTCAGGCCCCAAAGATAGGCCTCACTTAGGCCCTGTTGCTGTACCTTAGTTAGGCTCTGACGCTGTCCGTACATCAAGCCCTGGCACTGGTCCTGATTAAGGCCCTCACGCTGCTGCTAACTAAGGCCCTGATGCTCTCAATGACTAAGGTCTTCTCGTTATCCCTTGGTCATTTCCTTTCACTATCTCTGGCCTGGAACCTGACTCTGTCCCGAGAGAATCTCCTGCATCTTATGCTGACTGAAACCCTAATGCTCTCCCTAACTAAGGCCCTGACTACTCCTAACTAAGGCCATGACACTGTCTCTAACAAAGGCCCAGAATCTGTCCCTAATATAGGCCCTGCTGCCAGCAATAACTAAAATCCTGACACTCTCCTGAGATAATATCCTGACCCATTTCTAACCAAGGTCTTGACACTCTCCCTAAGAAAGCCCTGTCGCTGTCTTTAAGTGAAGACCTGAGGCTGTCCGTAACTCAGGCCCTGAAGCTTTCCCTAACTGAGGCCTTGACGCTGTGACTAACTAGGGCTCTGGTCATCTTTAACTAAGAGCCTAAAGCTGATCCAACAAAGGCACTGATGCTGCTCCTAAGTCACTCCCTGACAGTGTCCCCAGCTGAGGGCCTGACATTAGGCCTCACTCAGACCCTGTCGCTCTCCCTAAGTCAGGCCCTGATACTGTCCCTCCCTGAAGCCCTAACACTGGTTCTGAATAAGGCCCTGATATTCTCAGTAACAAAGGTCTTCACACTATCCTTAGGTCATTTCCTGACACGATTCCTAGCCTTCACCCTAACCCTGTCCCGAGCTAATATCCTACCTCTTCTGCTAACTAAAGACCTTATGCTGTGCCTACCTCAGGCACTGAATTTAGTCCCAAGACCGCAAGACTGACCCTCACTAGGCTCCATGCCCTTATCGTCACAATGTTCCGTGACCACTTTCATCACAATGCTCCACGCCCTTATCATCAAAATGCCCCATGACCCCTGTCATCACAATGCTCCATGACCCCTGTCATCACAATTCTCCATGGCCCTTGTCATCACAATGCTCCATGCACTTGTCATCACAATTCTCCATGACCCTTGTCATCACAGTGCTCCATGGCGCTTGTCATCACAATGATCCAGAGCCTTAGTTCCTGAGTTGGGAGTAGTATCATTGCCTCAATTAGGGAAAATGTCAGTGACTGAGTTGGGAGTAGTGTGAGGGCCCTTGTTAGGGACACTGTCAGTGCCTGAGTTAGGTGTAGTGTCAGGGTTTTAGTTACGTACACTGTCAGTGCCTGAGTTGGGAATAGTGTCAGGGCCTTAGTTAGGGACTGTGTCATTGCCTGAGTTAGGAGTAGTGTCAGGGCCTTAGTTAGGAGTAGCATCAGTGTCTTCGTTAGGTATTGTATCAGCGCCTCAGTCAGGAATAGATTCAGGGCCTTATTTTGGGACAGTGTCAGTGCCTGAGTTAAGAGTTTTGTCGGCGTTAGTTAGGGACCTTTTCAGGGCCTGAGTTAGGAGTAATGTCAGGGCCTTCCTTAGGTATTGTATCAGCGCCTGAGTTAGGAATAGTGTCAAGGCCTTAGTTAGGGACATTGCCAGGGCATGCTTTAGGAGTAGTGTTAGGGTGTGAGTTATGAACAGTGTCAGGGCCTTAGTTAGTGATAGTGTCAGTTCCTGAGTTAGGAGTAGAGTCAGGGCCTAAGTTAGGGACAGTGCCAGTGCGGAATTCGTAGTAGTATCAGGGCCTTAGTTAGAGACAGTGTCAGGGCCTGAGTTACGAGTAGTGTCAGAGGCTTTGTTAGGGACAGTGTCAGTGCCTGAGTTAAGAGTAGCGTCACAGCTTTAGTTAGGGCCAGTGTCAGGGCCTTAGTTAAGACCAGTGTCAGGGCCTATGATAGGAATCAGATCAGGGCCTGTGTTACGAGTAGTGTCAGGGCCTTAGTTAAGGACCGTGTCAGGGCCTGAGTCCTGACTTATTCCTAACTTTCCTCACTAAGGATTTTTGATACTACTGCTAATTCAGGTCCTGATAATATCCCTTACTAAGGCCCTGACCCTTTCCCTGGCTAAGGCCCTGAACTTCTCCTAAGTCAGGCCCTGATACTGTCCCTAACAATGGCCCTGACACTACACCTAACTTAGGCCCCGAAATGATACCTAACAAAGGCTCTGTTGCTAGTCCAAACTAAAGCCCTAAAATTGGTCTTAAATAAGGCCTTGACACTAATCCTAACTCAGGCCCTAACACTGTCCCTAGCTAAGGCCCTGACACTACGCCTAACTCAGGCCCTCATACGATTCCTAACAATGGCTCTGATGCTAGTCCAAACTAAGGCCCTGAAATTGGTCCTAAATAAGGCCTTGACACGAATCGTAACTCAGACCCTAGCACTGTCCCTAACTAGGTCTCTGACAGTACACCTAACTCAAACCCTCACACTGGCCCTAAGCAAGGCCCTGACACTACCCCTAACTCAGTCCCTTACACTGTACCTAACAAAGTCACTGATGCTAGGCCTAACTCAGGCCCTGAAACCGTCTGTAACTAAGGCCCTGCTGCCATCAGTATGTAAAGTCCTGACATTATCCTGAGCTAATATCCTGACCTATGTCTTTCCAAGGTCCTGAAACTGTCCCAAAGTAAGCCCTGACGCTGTCCGTAAGTGAAGACCTGAGGCTGTCCCTAACTCAGGCCCTGAAGCTTTCCTTAACTGAAGCCTTGAAGCTGTGACTAACTCAGGCCCTGATCATGTATTTCACGAAGACCTTAAAGCTGATCCAGCAAAGACGCTGATGCTGCTCCAAAGTCATGCCCTGACAGTGTGCCCAGCAAAGGGCCTGACACTCGGCCTCACTCAGGCCCTGTCGCTCCCCCGAAGTCAGGCCCTGACACTGTCACTAACTAAGGCCCTGATTCTACTCCTAACTCAGTCCCGTACATTGTACCTAACAAAGGCTCTGATGCTAGTCGTAACTCAGAGCCTGACACTGTCTCTAACTAAGGGCTGCTGCCATCAATATCTAAAGTCCTGACATTATCCGGAGCTAATATCCTGACCCATGTCTTACCAAGGTCCTGAAACTGTCCCAAAGTAAGCCCTGACGCTGTCCCTAAGTGAGGCTCTGCAGCTTTCCCTAACTAACTCAGGCCTTGATTCTGTGACTAACTCAGACCCTGGTCATGTCTTTAACTAAGACCCTAAGGCTGATCCAACAGAAGCCCTGAGGCTGCTCCTAAGTCATGCCCTGAAAGTGTCCCCAGCTAAGGGTCTGATGCTAGGCCTCACTCAGACCCTTTCGCTCTCCCTAAGTCAGGCTCTGATGCTGTCCCTACCTGAAGCCCTAACACGGGTTCTGAATAAGGCCCTGAGAGTCTCAGTAACAAAGGTCTTCGCACTATCCTTAGGTCATTTCCTGACACTATCCCTAGATGTTAAACTGACACGGTCACTAGCTAATGTCCTGCCTCTTATGCTAACTGAAGCCCTTAGGTTGTGCCTGCCTCAGGCACTGAATTTAGTCCCAAGACCGTGAAACTGTCCCGAACTAAGGCCTAGATGCTCGTCCTACATCTGGCCCTGACACTGTCCCTAACTAAGGCCCTAACACTATTGCTAACTGAGGACCTGACACTGGACCTATCAGGGGCCCGCTACTCTTAACTAACGCCTTGACACTGTCCCTTACTTAGGCCCTGCTACCATCAATATCTAAAGTCCGAACATTATCCTGAGCTAATATCCTAACTCATCTCTTACCAAGGTCCTGAAACTCTCCCTAAGGAAGCCCTGATGCTCTCCCTAAGTGAGGCCTTGAGGCTGTCCCTGACAGAGGCCCTGATAATATCTTTAACATAGCCCCTAAGGCTGATCCTACCGTGGCTCTTATGTTGCTCCTAAGTCATGCCCTGACACTGTCCCTAGCTAAGGCCCTGACGCTAGGCCTCGCTCAGGCCCTGTCGCTCTCCCTAAGTCAGGCTCTGACGCTGTCCCTACCCGAAGCCCTGACACTCACTGGTCCTTAATTAGGCCCTGATGCTCTAAGTAACTAAGGTCTTGACACTATCCCTAGGTCATTTGCTGACACTATCCCTAGATCTTAACCTAACCTTCTCTTTAGCTAATGTCGAGATTAGCTAAAGAGATTCTTTAGAACGAGATTCTTTCATCTTCTGAACATGGTTTTCTTAAAAACATAATTTGTAGAGTGTAACTAACTTTAAACAAAATGTACTCAACTGCTGTGGAATATTCCTGCATAGGAGCGTGCATGGTTCACTTCTGCATCTGCTTGTGGTGGTGTTCAAGTTGCTTTCAGCTGTAGATCCTCTTATGCTAGCTAAATCTGTGATTCTGTCCCTAAATGAGGCCCTGAATTTAGGTCCGAGGCCGTGAACCTGTCCCTAACTGAGGCCTGGAGGCTCGTCCTAACGCAGGTCCTGACACTGTCCCTAACTAAGGCCCTGACACTACACCTAACTCAGTCACTGACACTGTACCTAACAAAGGCTCTGATGCTAGTCCTAACTTAGGCCTGACACTGCCTCTAACTAAGGCCCTGCTGCCGTCAATATCTGAACACCTGACATTATCCGGAGCTAATATCCTGACCCATGTCTTCCCAAGGTCCTGAAACTTTCCCAAAGTAAGCCCTGACGCTGTCCCTAAGTGAGACCTTGAGGCTGTCCCTAACAGAGGCCCTGATAATATCTTTCACGAAGACCCTAATGCTGATCCTACAGAGGCCTTTCTGCTGCTCCTAAGTCATGCCCTGATACTGTCCCTTACTCAGGCCCCAAAGATAGGCCTCACTTAGTCCCTGTTGCTGTACCTTAGTTAGGCTCTGACTCTGTCCGTACATCAAGCCCTGGCACTGGTCCTGATTAAGGCCCTCACGCTGCTGCTAACTAAGGCCCTGATGCTCTCAATGACTAAGGTCTTCTCGTTATCCCTTGGTCATTTCCTTTCACTATCTCTGGCCTGGAACCTGACTCTGTCCCGAGAGAATCTCCTGCATCTTATGCTGACTGAAACCCTAATGCTCTCCCTAACTAAGGCCCTGACTACTCCTAACTAAGGCCATGACACTGTCTCTAACAAAGGCCCAGAATCTGTCCCTAATATAGGCCCTGCTGCCAGCAATAACTAAAATCCTGACACTCTCCTGAGATAATATCCTGACCCATTTCTAACCAAGGTCTTGACACTCTCCCTAAGAAAGCCCTGTCGCTGTCTTTAAGTGAAGACCTGAGGCTGTCCGTAACTCAGGCCCTGAAGCTTTCCCTAACTGAGGCCTTGACGCTGTGACTAACTAGGGCTCTGGTCATCTTTAACTAAGAGCCTAAAGCTGATCCAACAAAGGCACTGATGCTGCTCCTAAGTCACTCCCTGACAGTGTCCCCAGCTGAGGGCCTGACATTAGGCCTCACTCAGACCCTGTCGCTCTCCCTAAGTCAGGCCCTGATACTGTCCCTACCTGAAGCCCTAACACTGGTTCTGAATAAGGCCCTGATATTCTCAGTAACAAAGGTCTTCACACTATCCTTAGGTCATTTCCTGACACGATTCCTAGCCTTCACCCTAACCCTGTCCCGAGCTAATATCCTACCTCTTCTGCTAACTAAAGACCTTATGCTGTGCCTACCTCAGGCACTGAATTTAGTCCCAAGACCGCAAGACTGACCCTCACTAGGCTCCATGCCCTTATCGTCACAATGTTCCGTGACCACTTTCATCACAATGCTCCACGCCCTTATCATCAAAATGCCCCATGACCCCTGTCATCACAATGCTCCATGACCCCTGTCATCACAATTCTCCATGGCCCTTGTCATCACAATGCTCCATGCACTTGTCATCACAATTCTCCATGACCCTTGTCATCACAGTGCTCCATGGCGCTTGTCATCACAATGATCCAGAGCCTTAGTTCCTGAGTTGGGAGTAGTATCATTGCCTCAATTAGGGAAAATGTCAGTGACTGAGTTGGGAGTAGTGTGAGGGCCCTTGTTAGGGACACTGTCAGTGCCTGAGTTAGGTGTAGTGTCAGGGTTTTAGTTACGTACACTGTCAGTGCCTGAGTTGGGAATAGTGTCAGGGCCTTAGTTAGGGACTGTGTCATTGCCTGAGTTAGGAGTAGTGTCAGGGCCTTAGTTAGGAGTAGCATCAGTGTCTTCGTTAGGTATTGTATCAGCGCCTCAGTCAGGAATAGATTCAGGGCCTTATTTTGGGACAGTGTCAGTGCCTGAGTTAAGAGTTTTGTCGGCGTTAGTTAGGGACCTTTTCAGGGCCTGAGTTAGGAGTAATGTCAGGGCCTTCCTTAGGTATTGTATCAGCGCCTGAGTTAGGAATAGTGTCAAGGCCTTAGTTAGGGACATTGCCAGGGCATGCTTTAGGAGTAGTGTTAGGGTGTGAGTTATGAACAGTGTCAGGGCCTTAGTTAGTGATAGTGTCAGTTCCTGAGTTAGGAGTAGAGTCAGGGCCTAAGTTAGGGACAGTGCCAGTGCGGAGTTCGTAGTAGTATCAGGGCCTTAGTTAGAGACAGTGTCAGGGCCTGAGTTACGAGTAGTGTCAGAGGCTTTGTTAGGGACAGTGTCAGTGCCTGAGTTAAGAGTAGCGTCACAGCTTTAGTTAGGGCCAGTGTCAGGGCCTTAGTTAAGACCAGTGTCAGGGCCTATGATAGGAATCAGATCAGGGCCTGTGTTACGAGTAGTGTCAGGGCCTTAGTTAAGGACCGTGTCAGGGCCTGAGTCCTGACTTATTCCTAACTTTCCTCACTAAGGATTTTTGATACTACTGCTAATTCAGGTCCTGATAATATCCCTTACTAAGGCCCTGACCCTTTCCCTGGCTAAGGCCCTGAACTTCTCCTAAGTCAGGCCCTGATACTGTCCCTAACAATGGCCCTGACACTACACCTAACTTAGGCCCCGAAATGATACCTAACAAAGGCTCTGTTGCTAGTCCAAACTAAAGCCCTAAAATTGGTCTTAAATAAGGCCTTGACACTAATCCTAACTCAGGCCCTAACACTGTCCCTAGCTAAGGCCCTGACAGTACGCCTAACTCAGACCCTGACACTGGCCCTAAGCAAGGCCCTGACACTACCCCTAACTCAGTCCCTTACACTGTACCTAACAAAGTCACTGATGCTAGGCCTAACTCAGGCCCTGAAACCGTCTGTAACTAAGGCCCTGCTGCCATCAGTATGTAAAGTCCTGACATTATCCTGAGCTAATATCCTGACCTATGTCTTTCCAAGGTCCTGAAACTGTCCCATAGTAAGCCCTGACGCTGTCCGTAAGTGAAGACCTGAGGCTGTCCCTAACTCAGGCCCTGAAGCTTTCCTTAACTGAAGCCTTGAAGCTGTGACTAACTCAGGCCCTGATCATGTATTTCACGAAGACCTTAAAGCTGATCCAGCAAAGACGCTGATGCTGCTCCAAAGTCATGCCCTGACAGTGTGCCCAGCAAAGGGCCTGACGCTAGGCCTCACTCAGGCCCTGTCGCTCTCCCGAAGTCAGGCCGTGACACTGTCACTAACTAAGGCCCTGACTCTACTCCTAACTCAGTCCCGTACATTGTACCTAACAAAGGCTCTGATGCTAGTCGTAACTCAGAGCCTGACACTGTCTCTAACTAAGGGCTGCTGCCATCAATATCTAAAGTCCTGACATTATCCGGAGCTAATATCCTGACCCATGTCTTACCAAGGTCCTGAAACTGTCCCAAAGTAAGCCCTGACGCTGTCCCTAAGTGAGGCTCTGCAGCTTTCCCTAACTAACTCAGGCCTTGATGCTGTGACTAACTCAGACCCTGGTCATGTCTTTAACTAAGACCCTAAGGCTGATCCAACAGAAGCCCTGAGGCTGCTCCTAAGTCATGCCCTGACAGTGTCCCCAGCTAAGGGTCTGATGCTAGGCCTCACTCAGACCCTTTCGCTCTCCCTAAGTCAGGCTCTGATGCTGTCCCTACCTGAAGCCCTAACACGGGTTCTGAATAAGGCCCTGAGAGTCTCAGTAACAAAGGTCTTCACACTATCCTTAGGTCATTTCCTGACACTATCCCTACATGTTAAACTGACACGGTCACTAGCTAATGTCCTGCCTCTTATGCTAACTGAAGCCCTTAGGTTGTGCCTGCCTCAGGCACTGAATTTAGTCCCAAGACCGTGAAACTGTCCCGAACTAAGGCCTAGATGCTCGTCCTACATCTGGCCCTGACACTGTCCCTAACTAAGGCCCTAACACTATTGCTAACTGAGGACCTGACACTAGACCTATCAGGGGCCCGCTACTCTTAACTAACGCCTTGACACTGTCCCTTACTTAGGCCCTGCTACCATCAATATCTAAAGTCCGAACATTATCCTGAGCTAATATCCTAACTCATCTCTTACCAAGGTCCTGAAACTCTCCCTAAGGAAGCCCTGATGCTCTCCCTAAGTGAGGCCTTGAGGCTGTCCCTGACAGAGGCCCTGATAATATCTTTAACATAGCCCCTGAGGCTGATCCTACCGTGGCTCTTATGTTGCTCCTAAGTCATGCCCTGACACTGTCCCTAGCTAAGGCCCTGACGCTAGGCCTCGCTCAGGCCCTGTCGCTCTCCCTAAGTCAGGCTCTGACGCTGTCCCTACCCGAAGCCCTGACACTCACTGGTCCTTAATTAGGCCCTGATGCTCTAAGTAACTAAGGTCTTGACACTATCCCTAGGTCATTTCCTGACACTATCCCTAGATCTTAACCTAACCTTCTCTTTAGCTAATGTCGAGATTAGCTAAAGAGATTCTTTAGAACGAGATTCTTTCATCTTCTGAATATGGTTTTCTTAAAAACATAATTTGTAGGGCTTCCCTGGTGGCGCAGGGGTTGAGAGTCTGCCTGCCAATGCGGGGCACACGGGTTCGAGCCCCGGTCCGGGAAGATCCCACATGCCGCGGAGCAACTGGGCCCGTGAGCCACAATTGCTGAGCCTGCGCGTCTGGAGCCTGTGCTCCGCAACAAGAGAGGCTGCCATAGTGAGAAGCCCGCGCGCCGCGATGAAGAGTGGCCCCCACTTGCCGCAACTGGAGAAGGCCCTCGTGCAGAAACGAAGACCCAACACAGCCATAAATAAATTAAATAAATAAATAAATAATTAATTTAAAAAAAAAACAAAACTATTTTTTCAAAAAAAAAAAAAAAAAACATAATTTGTAGAGTGTTACTAACTTTAAACAAAATGTACTCAACTGCTGTGGAATATTCCTTCATAGGAGCGTGCATGGTTCACTTCTGCATCTGCTTGTGGTGGTGTTCAAGTTGCTTTCAGCTGTAGATCCTCTTATGCTAGCTAAATCTGTGATTCTGTCCCTAAATGAGGCCCTGAATTTAGGTCCGAGGCCGTGAACCTGTCCCTAACTGAGGCCTGGAGGCTCGTCCTAACGCAGGTCCTGACACTGTCCCTAACTAAGGCCCTGACACTACACCTAACTCAGTCACTGACACTGTACCTAACAAAGGCTCTGATGCTAGTCCTAACTTAGGCCTGACACTGCCTCTAACTAAGGCCCTGCTGCCGTCAATATCTGAACACCTGACATTATCCGGAGCTAATATCCTGACCCATGTCTTACCAAGGGCCTGAAACTTTCCCAAAGTAAGCCCTGACGCTGTCCCTAAGTGAGACCTTGAGGCTGTCCCTAACAGAGGCCCTGATAATATCTTTCATGAAGACCCTAATGCTGATCCTACAGAGGCCTTTCTGCTGCTCCTAAGTCATGCCCTGATACTGTCCCTTACTCAGGCCCCAAAGATAGGCCTCACTTAGGCCCTGTTGCTGTACCTTAGTTAGGCTCTGACGCTGTCCGTAAATCAAGCCCTGGCACTGGTCCTGATTAAGGCCCTCACGCTGCTGCTAACTAAGGCCCTGATGCTCTCAATGACTAAGGTCTTCTCGTTATCCCTTGGTCATTTCCTTTCACTATCTCTGGCCTGGAACCTGACTCTGTCCCGAGAGAATCTCCTGCATCTTATGCTGACTGAAACCCTAATGCTCTCCCTAACTAAGGCCCTGACTACTCCTAACTAAGGCCATGACACTGTCTCTAACAAAGGCCCAGAATCTGTCCCTAATATAGGCCCTGCTGCCAGCAATAACTAAAATCCTGACACTCTCCTGAGATAATATCCTGACCCATTTCTAACCAAGGTCTTGACACTCTCCCTAAGAAAGCCCTGTCGCTGTCTTTAAGTGAAGACCTGAGGCTGTCCGTAACTCAGGCCCTGAAGCTTTCCCTAACTGAGGCCTTGACGCTGTGACTAACTAGGGCTCTGGTCATCTTTAACTAAGAGCCTAAAGCTGATCCAACAAAGGCACTGATGCTGCTCCTAAGTCACTCCCTGACAGTGTCCCCAGCTGAGGGCCTGACATTAGGCCTCACTCAGACCCTGTCGCTCTCCCTAAGTCAGGCCCTGATACTGTCCCTACCTGAAGCCCTAACACTGGTTCTGAATAAGGCCCTGATATTCTCAGTAACAAAGGTCTTCACACTATCCTTAGGTCATTTCCTGACACGATTCCTAGCCTTCACCCTAACCCTGTCCCGAGCTAATATCCTACCTCTTCTGCTAACTAAAGACCTTATGCTGTGCCTACCTCAGGCACTGAATTTAGTCCCAAGACCGCAAGACTGACCCTCACTAGGCTCCATGCCCTTATCGTCACAATGTTCCGTGACCACTTTCATCACAATGCTCCACGCCCTTATCATCAAAATGCCCCATGACCCCTGTCATCACAATGCTCCATGACCCCTGTCATCACAATTCTCCATGGCCCTTGTCATCACAATGCTCCATGCACTTGTCATCACAATTCTCCATGACCCTTGTCATCACAGTGCTCCATGGCGCTTGTCATCACAATGATCCAGAGCCTTAGTTCCTGAGTTGGGAGTAGTATCATTGCCTCAATTAGGGAAAATGTCAGTGACTGAGTTGGGAGTAGTGTGAGGGCCCTTGTTAGGGACACTGTCAGTGCCTGAGTTAGGTGTAGTGTCAGGGTTTTAGTTACGTACACTGTCAGTGCCTGAGTTGGGAATAGTGTCAGGGCCTTAGTTAGGGACTGTGTCATTGCCTGAGTTAGGAGTAGTGTCAGGGCCTTAGTTAGGAGTAGCATCAGTGTCTTCGTTAGGTATTGTATCAGCGCCTCAGTCAGGAATAGATTCAGGGCCTTATTTTGGGACAGTGTCAGTGCCTGAGTTAAGAGTTTTGTCGGCGTTAGTTAGGGACCTTTTCAGGGCCTGAGTTAGGAGTAATGTCAGGGCCTTCCTTAGGTATTGTATCAGCGCCTGAGTTAGGAATAGTGTCAAGGCCTTAGTTAGGGACATTGCCAGGGCATGCTTTAGGAGTACTGTTAGGGTGTGAGTTACGAACAGTGTCAGGGCCTTAGTTAGTGATAGTGTCAGTTCCTGAGTTAGGAGTAGAGTCAGGGCCTAAGTTAGGGACAGTGCCAGTGCGGAGTTCGTAGTAGTATCAGGGCCTTAGTTAGAGACAGTGTCAGGGCCTGAGTTACGAGTAGTGTCAGAGGCTTTGTTAGGGACAGTGTCAGTGCCTGAGTTAAAAGTAGCGTCACAGCTTTAGTTAGGGCCAGTGTCAGGGCCTTAGTTAAGACCAGTGTCAGGGCCTATGATAGGAATCAGATCAGGGCCTGTGTTACGAGTAGTGTCAGGGCCTTAGTTAAGGACCGTGTCAGGGCCTGAGTCCTGACTTATTCCTAACTTTCCTCACTAAGGATTTTTGATACTACTGCTAATTCAGGTCCTGATAATATCCCTTACTAAGGCCCTGACCCTTTCCCTGGCTAAGGCCCTGAACTTCTCCTAAGTCAGGCCCTGATACTGTCCCTAACAATGGCCCTGACACTACACCTAACTTAGGCCCCGAAATGATACCTAACAAAGGCTCTGTTGCTAGTCCAAACTAAAGCCCTAAAATTGGTCTTAAATAAGGCCTTGACACTAATCCTAACTCAGGCCCTAACACGGTCCCTAGCTAAGGCCCTGACAGTACGCCTAACTCAGACCCTGACACTGGCCCTAAGCAAGGCCCTGACACTACCCCTAACTCAGTCCCTTACACTGTACCTAACAAAGTCACTGATGCTAGGCCTAACTCAGGCCCTGAAACCGTCTGTAACTAAGGCCCTGCTGCCATCAGTATGTAAAGTCCTGACATTATCCTGAGCTAATATCCTGACCTATGTCTTTCCAAGGTCCTGAAACTGTCCCAAAGTAAGCCCTGACGCTGTCCGTAAGTGAAGACCTGAGGCTGTCCCTAACTCAGGCCCTGAAGCTTTCCTTAACTGAAGCCTTGAAGCTGTGACTAACTCAGGCCCTGATCATGTATTTCACGAAGACCTTAAAGCTGATCCAGCAAAGACGCTGATGCTGCTCCAAAGTCATGCCCTGACAGTGTGCCCAGCAAAGGGCCTGACGCTAGGCCTCACTCAGGCCCTGTCGCTCTCCCGAAGTCAGGCCGTGACACTGTCACTAACTAAGGCCCTGACTCTACTCCTAACTCAGTCCCGTACATTGTACCTAACAAAGGCTCTGATGCTAGTCGTAACTCAGAGCCTGACACTGTCTCTAACTAAGGGCTGCTGCCATCAATATCTAAAGTCCTGACATTATCCGGAGCTAATATCCTGACCCATGTCTTACCAAGGTCCTGAAACTGTCCCAAAGTAAGCCCTGACGCTGTCCCTAAGTGAGACCTTGAGGCTGTCCCTAACAGAGGCCCTGATAATATCTTTCACGAAGACCCTAATGCTGATCCTACAGAGGCCTTTCTGCTGCTCCTAAGTCATGCCCTGATACTGTCCCTTACTCAGGCCCCAAAGATAGGCCTCACTTAGGCCCTGTTGCTGTACCTTAGTTAGGCTCTGACGCTGTCCGTACATCAAGCCCTGGCACTGGTCCTGATTAAGGCCCTCGCGCTGCTGCTAACTAAGGCCCTGATGCTCTCAATGACTAAGGTCTTCTCGTTATCCCTTGGTCATTTCCTTTCACTATCTCTGGCCTGGAACCTGACTCTGTCCCGAGAGAATCTCCTGCATCTTATGCTGACTGAAACCCTAATGCTCTCCCTAACTAAGGCCCTGACTACTCCTAACTAAGGCCATGACACTGTCTCTAACAAAGGCCCAGAATCTGTCCCTAATATAGGCCCTGCTGCCAGCAATAACTAAAATCCTGACACTCTCCTGAGATAATATCCTGACCCATTTCTAACCAAGGTCTTGACACTCTCCCTAAGAAAGCCCTGTCGCTGTCTTTAAGTGAAGACCTGAGGCTGTCCGTAACTCAGGCCCTGAAGCTTTCCCTAACTGAGGCCTTGACGCTGTGACTAACTAGGGCTCTGGTCATCTTTAACTAAGAGCCTAAAGCTGATCCAACAAAGGCACTGATGCTGCTCCTAAGTCACTCCCTGACAGTGTCCCCAGCTGAGGGCCTGACATTAGGCCTCACTCAGACCCTGTCGCTCTCCCTAAGTCAGGCCCTGATACTGTCCCTACTTGAAGCCCTAACACTGGTTCTGAATAAGGCCCTGATATTCTCAGTAACAAAGGTCTTCACACTATCCTTAGGTCATTTCCTGACACGATTCCTAGCCTTCACCCTAACCCTGTCCCGAGCTAATATCCTACCTCTTCTGCTAACTAAAGACCTTATGCTGTGCCTACCTCAGGCACTGAATTTAGTCCCAAGACCGCAAGACTGACCCTCACTAGGCTCCATGCCCTTATCGTCACAATGTTCCGTGACCACTTTCATCACAATGCTCCACGCCCTTATCATCAAAATGCCCCATGACCCCTGTCATCACAATGCTCCATGACCCCTGTCATCACAATTCTCCATGGCCCTTGTCATCACAATGCTCCATGCACTTGTCATCACAATTCTCCATGACCCTTGTCATCACAGTGCTCCATGGCGCTTGTCATCACAATGATCCAGAGCCTTAGTTCCTGAGTTGGGAGTAGTATCATTGCCTCAATTAGGGAAAATGTCAGTGACTGAGTTGGGAGTAGTGTGAGGGCCCTTGTTAGGGACACTGTCAGTGCCTGAGTTAGGTGTAGTGTCAGGGTTTTAGTTACGTACACTGTCAGTGCCTGAGTTGGGAATAGTGTCAGGGCCTTAGTTAGGGACTGTGTCATTGCCTGAGTTAGGAGTAGTGTCAGGGCCTTAGTTAGGAGTAGCATCAGTGTCTTCGTTAGGTATTGTATCAGCGCCTCAGTCAGGAATAGATTCAGGGCCTTATTTTGGGACAGTGTCAGTGCCTGAGTTAAGAGTTTTGTCGGCGTTAGTTAGGGACCTTTTCAGGGCCTGAGTTAGGAGTAATGTCAGGGCCTTCCTTAGGTATTGTATCAGCGCCTGAGTTAGGAATAGTGTCAAGGCCTTAGTTAGGGACATTGCCAGGGCATGCTTTAGGAGTACTGTTAGGGTGTGAGTTACGAACAGTGTCAGGGCCTTAGTTAGTGATAGTGTCAGTTCCTGAGTTAGGAGTAGAGTCAGGGCCTAAGTTAGGGACAGTGCCAGTGCGGAGTTCGTAGTAGTATCAGGGCCTTAGTTAGAGACAGTGTCAGGGCCTGAGTTACGAGTAGTGTCAGAGGCTTTGTTAGGGACAGTGTCAGTGCCTGAGTTAAGAGTAGCGTCACAGCTTTAGTTAGGGCCAGTGTCAGGGCCTTAGTTAAGACCAGTGTCAGGGCCTATGATAGGAATCAGATCAGGGCCTGTGTTACGAGTAGTGTCAGGGCCTTAGTTAAGGACCGTGTCAGGGCCTGAGTCCTGACTTATTCCTAACTTTCCTCACTAAGGATTTTTGATACTACTGCTAATTCAGGTCCTGATAATATCCCTTACTAAGGCCCTGACCCTTTCCCTGGCTAAGGCCCTGAACTTTTCCTAAGTCAGGCCCTGATACTGTCCCTAACAATGGCCCTGACACTACACCTAACTTAGGCCCCGAAATGATACCTAACAAAGGCTCTGTTGCTAGTCCAAACTAAAGCCCTAAAATTGGTCTTAAATAAGGCCTTGACACTAATCCTAACTCAGGCCCTAACACTGTCCCTAGCTAAGGCCCTGACAGTACGCCTAACTCAGACCCTGACACTGGCCCTAAGCAAGGCCCTGACACTACCCCTAACTCAGTCCCTTACACTGTACCTAACAAAGTCACTGATGCTAGGCCTAACTCAGGCCCTGAAACCGTCTGTAACTAAGGCCCTGCTGCCATCAGTATGTAAAGTCCTGACATTATCCTGAGCTAATATCCTGACCTATGTCTTTCCAAGGTCCTGAAACTGTCCCAAAGTAAGCCCTGACGCTGTCCGTAAGTGAAGACCTGAGGCTGTCCCTAACTCAGGCCCTGAAGCTTTCCTTAACTGAAGCCTTGAAGCTGTGACTAACTCAGGCCCTGATCATGTATTTCACGAAGACCTTAAAGCTGATCCAGCAAAGACGCTGATGCTGCTCCAAAGTCATGCCCTGACAGTGTGCCCAGCAAAGGGCCTGACGCTAGGCCTCACTCAGGCCCTGTCGCTCTCCCGAAGTCAGGCCGTGACACTGTCACTAACTAAGGCCCTGACTCTACTCCTAACTCAGTCCCGTACATTGTACCTAACAAAGGCTCTGATGCTAGTCGTAACTCAGAGCCTGACACTGTCTCTAACTAAGGGCTGCTGCCATCAATATCTAAAGTCCTGACATTATCCGGAGCTAATATCCTGACCCATGTCTTACCAAGGTCCTGAAACTGTCCCAAAGTAAGCCCTGACGCTGTCCCTAAGTGAGGCTCTGCAGCTTTCCCTAACTAACTCAGGCCTTGATGCTGTGACTAACTCAGACCCTGGTCATGTCTTTAACTAAGACCCTAAGGCTGATCCAACAGAAGCCCTGAGGCTGCTCCTAAGTCATGCCCTGACAGTGTCCCCAGCTAAGGGTCTGATGCTAGGCCTCACTCAGACCCTTTCGCTCTCCCTAAGTCAGGCTCTGATGCTGTCCCTACCTGAAGCCCTAACACGGGTTCTGAATAAGGCCCTGAGAGTCTCAGTAACAAAGGTCTTCACACTATCCTTAGGTCATTTCCTGACACTATCCCTACATGTTAAACTGACACGGTCACTAGCTAATGTCCTGCCTCTTATGCTAACTGAAGCCCTTAGGTTGTGCCTGCCTCAGGCACTGAATTTAGTCCCAAGACCGTGAAACTGTCCCGAACTAAGGCCTAGATGCTCGTCCTACATCTGGCCCTGACACTGTCCCTAACTAAGGCCCTAACACTATTGCTAACTGAGGACCTGACACTGGACCTATCAGGGGCCCGCTACTCCTAACTAACGCCTTGACACTGTCCCTTACTTAGGCCCTGCTACCATCAATATCTAAAGTCCGAACATTATCCTGAGCTAATATCCTAACTCATCTCTTACCAAGGTCCTGAAACTCTCCCTAAGGAAGCCCTGATGCTCTCCCTAAGTGAGGCCTTGAGGCTGTCCCTGACAGAGGCCCTGATAATATCTTTAACATAGCCCCTGAGGCTGATCCTACCGTGGCTCTTATGTTGCTCCTAAGTCATGCCCTGACACTGTCCCTAGCTAAGGCCCTGACGCTAGGCCTCGCTCAGGCCCTGTCGCTCTCCCTAAGTCAGGCTCTGACGCTGTCCCTACCCGAAGCCCTGACACTCACTGGTCCTTAATTAGGCCCTGATGCTCTAAGTAACTAAGGTCTTGACACTATCCCTAGGTCATTTGCTGACACTATCCCTAGATCTTAACCTAACCTTCTCTTTAGCTAATGTCGAGATTAGCTAAAGAGATTCTTTAGAACGAGATTCTTTCATCTTCTGAACATGGTTTTCTTAAAAACATAATTTGTAGAGTGTTACTAACTTTAAACAAAATGTACTCAACTGCTGTGGAATATTCCTGCATAGGAGCGTGCATGGTTCACTTCTGCATCTGCTTGTGGTGGTGTTCAAGTTGCTTTCAGCTGTAGATCCTCTTATGCTAGCTAAATCTGTGATTCTGTCCCTAAATGAGGCCCTGAATTTAGGTCCGAGGCCATGAACCTGTCCCTAACTGAGGCCTGGAGGCTCGTCCTAACGCAGGTCCTGACACTGTCCCTAACTAAGGCCCTGACACTACACCTAACTCAGTCACTGACACTGTACCTAACAAAGGCTCTGATGCTAGTCCTAACTTAGGCCTGACACTGCCTCTAACTAAGGCCCTGCTGCCGTCAATATCTGAACACCTGACATTATCCGGAGCTAATATCCTGACCCATGTCTTACCAAGGTCCTGAAACTTTCCCAAAGTAAGCCCTGACGCTGTCCCTAAGTGAGACCTTGAGGCTGTCCCTAACAGAGGCCCTGATAATATCTTTCACGAAGACCCTAATGCTGATCCTACAGAGGCCTTTCTGCTGCTCCTAAGTCATGCCCTGATACTGTCCCTTACTCAGGCCCCAAAGATAGGCCTCACTTAGGCCCTGTTGCTGTACCTTAGTTAGGCTCTGACGCTGTCCGTACATCAAGCCCTGGCACTGGTCCTGATTAAGGCCCTCACGCTGCTGCTAACTAAGGCCCTGATGCTCTCAATGACTAAGGTCTTCTCGTTATCCCTTGGTCATTTCCTTTCACTATCTCTGGCCTGGAACCTGACTCTGTCCCGAGAGAATCTCCTGCATCTTATGCTGACTGAAACCCTAATGCTCTCCCTAACTAAGGCCCTGACTACTCCTAACTAAGGCCATGACACTGTCTCTAACAAAGGCCCAGAATCTGTCCCTAATATAGGCCCTGCTGCCAGCAATAACTAAAATCCTGACACTCTCCTGAGATAATATCCTGACCCATTTCTAACCAAGGTCTTGACACTCTCCCTAAGAAAGCCCTGTCGCTGTCTTTAAGTGAAGACCTGAGGCTGTCCGTAACTCAGGCCCTGAAGCTTTCCCTAACTGAGGCCTTGACGCTGTGACTAACTAGGGCTCTGGTCATCTTTAACTAAGAGCCTAAAGCTGATCCAACAAAGGCACTGATGCTGCTCCTAAGTCACTCCCTGACAGTGTCCCCAGCTGAGGGCCTGACATTAGGCCTCACTCAGACCCTGTCGCTCTCCCTAAGTCAGGCCCTGATACTGTCCCTACCTGAAGCCCTAACACTGGTTCTGAATAAGGCCCTGATATTCTCAGTAACAAAGGTCTTCACACTATCCTTAGGTCATTTCCTGACACGATTCCTAGCCTTCACCCTAACCCTGTCCCGAGCTAATATCCTACCTCTTCTGCTAACTAAAGACCTTATGCTGTGCCTACCTCAGGCACTGAATTTAGTCCCAAGACCGCAAGACTGACCCTCACTAGGCTCCATGCCCTTATCGTCACAATGTTCCGTGACCACTTTCATCACAATGCTCCACGCCCTTATCATCAAAATGCCCCATGACCCCTGTCATCACAATGCTCCATGACCCCTGTCATCACAATTCTCCATGGCCCTTGTCATCACAATGCTCCATGCACTTGTCATCACAATTCTCCATGACCCTTGTCATCACAGTGCTCCATGGCGCTTGTCATCACAATGATCCAGAGCCTTAGTTCCTGAGTTGGGAGTAGTATCATTGCCTCAATTAGGGAAAATGTCAGTGACTGAGTTGGGAGTAGTGTGAGGGCCCTTGTTAGGGACACTGTCAGTGCCTGAGTTAGGTGTAGTGTCAGGGTTTTAGTTACGTACACTGTCAGTGCCTGAGTTGGGAATAGTGTCAGGGCCTTAGTTAGGGACTGTGTCATTGCCTGAGTTAGGAGTAGTGTCAGGGCCTTAGTTAGGAGTAGCATCAGTGTCTTCGTTAGGTATTGTATCAGCGCCTCAGTCAGGAATAGATTCAGGGCCTTATTTTGGGACAGTGTCAGTGCCTGAGTTAAGAGTTTTGTCGGCGTTAGTTAGGGACCTTTTCAGGGCCTGAGTTAGGAGTAATGTCAGGGCCTTCCTTAGGTATTGTATCAGCGCCTGAGTTAGGAATAGTGTCAAGGCCTTAGTTAGGGACATTGCCAGGGCATGCTTTAGGAGTAGTGTTAGGGTGTGAGTTACGAACAGTGTCAGGGCCTTAGTTAGTGATAGTGTCAGTTCCTGAGTTAGGAGTAGAGTCAGGGCCTAAGTTAGGGACAGTGCCAGTGCGGAGTTCGTAGTAGTATCAGGGCCTTAGTTAGAGACAGTGTCAGGGCCTGAGTTACGAGTAGTGTCAGAGGCTTTGTTAGGGACAGTGTCAGTGCCTGAGTTAAGAGTAGCGTCACAGCTTTAGTTAGGGCCAGTGTCAGGGCCTTAGTTAAGACCAGTGTCAGGGCCTATGATAGGAATCAGATCAGGGCCTGTGTTACGAGTAGTGTCAGGGCCTTAGTTAAGGACCGTGTCAGGGCCTGAGTCCTGACTTATTCCTAACTTTCCTCACTAAGGATTTTTGATACTACTGCTAATTCAGGTCCTGATAATATCCCTTACTAAGGCCCTGACCCTTTCCCTGGCTAAGGCCCTGAACTTCTCCTAAGTCAGGCCCTGATACTGTCCCTAACAATGGCCCTGACACTACACCTAACTTAGGCCCCGAAATGATACCTAACAAAGGCTCTGTTGCTAGTCCAAACTAAAGCCCTAAAATTGGTCTTAAATAAGGCCTTGACACTAATCCTAACTCAGGCCCTAACACTGTCCCTAGCTAAGGCCCTGACAGTACGCCTAACTCAGACCCTGACACTGGCCCTAAGCAAGGCCCTGACACTACCCCTAACTCAGTCCCTTACACTGTACCTAACAAAGTCACTGATGCTAGGCCTAACTCAGGCCCTGAAACCGTCTGTAACTAAGGCCCTGCTGCCATCAGTATGTAAAGTCCTGACATTATCCTGAGCTAATATCCTGACCTATGTCTTTCCAAGGTCCTGAAACTGTCCCAAAGTAAGCCCTGACGCTGTCCGTAAGTGAAGACCTGAGGCTGTCCCTAACTCAGGCCCTGAAGCTTTCCTTAACTGAAGCCTTGAAGCTGTGACTAACTCAGGCCCTGATCATGTATTTCACGAAGACCTTAAAGCTGATCCAGCAAAGACGCTGATGCTGCTCCAAAGTCATGCCCTGACAGTGTGCCCAGCAAAGGGCCTGACGCTAGGCCTCACTCAGGCCCTGTCGCTCTCCCGAAGTCAGGCCGTGACACTGTCACTAACTAAGGCCCTGACTCTACTCCTAACTCAGTCCCGTACATTGTACCTAACAAAGGCTCTGATGCTAGTCGTAACTCAGAGCCTGACACTGTCTCTAACTAAGGGCTGCTGCCATCAATATCTAAAGTCCTGACATTATCCGGAGCTAATATCCTGACCCATGTCTTACCAAGGTCCTGAAACTGTCCCAAAGTAAGCCCTGACGCTGTCCCTAAGTGAGGCTCTGCAGCTTTCCCTAACTAACTCAGGCCTTGATGCTGTGACTAACTCAGACCCTGGTCATGTCTTTAACTAAGACCCTAAGGCTGATCCAACAGAAGCCCTGAGGCTGCTCCTAAGTCATGCCCTGACAGTGTCCCCAGCTAAGGGTCTGATGCTAGGCCTCACTCAGACCCTTTCGCTCTCCCTAAGTCAGGCTCTGATGCTGTCCCTACCTGAAGCCCTAACACGGGTTCTGAATAAGGCCCTGAGAGTCTCAGTAACAAAGGTCTTCACACTATCCTTAGGTCATTTCCTGACACTATCCCTACATGTTAAACTGACACGGTCACTAGCTAATGTCCTGCCTCTTATGCTAACTGAAGCCCTTAGGTTGTGCCTGCCTCAGGCACTGAATTTAGTCCCAAGACCGTGAAACTGTCCCGAACTAAGGCCTAGATGCTCGTCCTACATCTGGCCCTGACACTGTCCCTAACTAAGGCCCTAACACTATTGCTAACTGAGGACCTGACACTGGACCTATCAGGGGCCCGCTACTCCTAACTAACGCCTTGACACTGTCCCTTACTTAGGCCCTGCTACCATCAATATCTAAAGTCCGAACATTATCCTGAGCTAATATCCTAACTCATCTCTTACCAAGGTCCTGAAACTCTCCCTAAGGAAGCCCTGATGCTCTCCCTAAGTGAGGCCTTGAGGCTGTCCCTGACAGAGGCCCTGATAATATCTTTAACATAGCCCCTGAGGCTGATCCTACTGTGGCTCTTATGTTGCTCCTAAGTCATGCCCTGACACTGTCCCTAGCTAAGGCCCTGACGCTAGGCCTCGCTCAGGCCCTGTCGCTCTCCCTAAGTCAGGCTCTGACGCTGTCCCTACCCGAAGCCCTGACACTCACTGGTCCTTAATTAGGCCCTGATGCTCTAAGTAACTAAGGTCTTGACACTATCCCTAGGTCATTTGCTGACACTATCCCTAGATCTTAACCTAACCTTCTCTTTAGCTAATGTCGAGATTAGCTAAAGAGATTCTTTAGAACGAGATTCTTTCATCTTCTGAACATGGTTTTCTTAAAAACATAATTTGTAGAGTGTTACTAACTTTAAACAAAATGTACTCAACTGCTGTGGAATATTCCTGCATAGGAGCGTGCATGGTTCACTTCTGCATCTGCTTGTGGTGGTGTTCAAGTTGCTTTCAGCTGTAGATCCTCTTATGCTAGCTAAATCTGTGATTCTGTCCCTAAATGAGGCCCTGAATTTAGGTCCGAGGCCGTGAACCTGTCCCTAACTGAGGCCTGGAGGCTCGTCCTAACGCAGGTCCTGACACTGTCCCTAACTAAGGCCCTGACACTACACCTAACTCAGTCACTGACACTGTACCTAACAAAGGCTCTGATGCTAGTCCTAACTTAGGCCTGACACTGCCTCTAACTAAGGCCCTGCTGCCGTCAATATCTGAACACCTGACATTATCCGGAGCTAATATCCTGACCCATGTCTTACCAAGGTCCTGAAACTTTCCCAAAGTAAGCCCTGTGACGCTGTCCCTAAGTGAGACTTGAGGCTGTCCCTAACAGAGGCCCTGATAATATCTTTCACGAAGACCCTAATGCTGATCCTACAGAGGCCTTTCTGCTGCTCCTAAGTCATGCCTGATACTGTCCCTTACTCAGGCCCCAAAGATAGGCCTCACTTAGGCCCTGTTGCTGTACCTTAGTTAGGCTCTGACGCTGTCCGTACATCAAGCCCTGGCACTGGTCCTGATTAAGGCCCTCACGCTGCTGCTAACTAAGGCCCTGATGCTCTCAATGACTAAGGTCTTCTCGTTATCCCTTGGTCATTTCCTTTCACTATCTCTGGCCTGTAACCTGACTCTGTCCCGAGATAATCTCCTGCATCTTATGCTGACTGAAACCCTAATGCTCTCCCTAACTAAGGCCCTGACTACTCCTAACTAAGGCCATGACACTGTCTCTAACAAAGGCCCAGAATCTGTCCCTAATATAGGCCCTGCTGCCAGCTATAACTAAAATCCTGACACTCTCCTGAGATAATATCCTGACCCATTTCTAACCAAGGTCTTGACACTCTCCCTAAGAAAGCCCTGTCGCTGTCTTTAAGTGAAGACCTGAGGCTGTCCGTAACTCAGGCCCTGAAGCTTTCCCTAACTGAGGCCTTGACGCTGTGACTAACTAGGGCTCTGGTCATCTTTAACTAAGAGCCTAAAGCTGATCCAACAAAGGCACTGATGCTGCTCCTAAGTCACTCCCTGACAGTGTCCCCAGCTGAGGGCCTGACATTAGGCCTCACTCAGACCCTGTCGCTCTCCCTAAGTCAGGCCCTGATACTGTCCCTACCTGAAGCCCTAACACTGGTTCTGAATAAGGCCCTGATATTCTCAGTAACAAAGGTCTTCACACTATCCTTAGGTCATTTCCTGACACGATTCCTAGCCTTCACCCTAACCCTGTCCCGAGCTAATATCCTACCTCTTCTGCTAACTAAAGACCTTATGCTGTGCCTACCTCAGGCACTGAATTTAGTCCCAAGACCGCAAGACTGACCCTCACTAGGCTCCATGCCCTTATCGTCACAATGTTCCGTGACCACTTTCATCACAATGCTCCACGCCCTTATCATCAAAATGCCCCATGACCCCTGTCATCACAATGCTCCATGACCCCTGTCATCACAATTCTCCATGGCCCTTGTCATCACAATGCTCCATGCACTTGTCATCACAATTCTCCATGACCCTTGTCATCACAGTGCTCCATGGCGCTTGTCATCACAATGATCCAGAGCCTTAGTTCCTGAGTTGGGAGTAGTATCATTGCCTCAATTAGGGAAAATGTCAGTGACTGAGTTGGGAGTAGTGTGAGGGCCCTTGTTAGGGACACTGTCAGTGCCTGAGTTAGGTGTAGTGTCAGGGTTTTAGTTACGTACACTGTCAGTGCCTGAGTTGGGAATAGTGTCAGGGCCTTAGTTAGGGACTGTGTCATTGCCTGAGTTAGGAGTAGTGTCAGGGCCTTAGTTAGGAGTAGCATCAGTGTCTTCGTTAGGTATTGTATCAGCGCCTCAGTCAGGAATAGATTCAGGGCCTTATTTTGGGACAGTGTCAGTGCCTGAGTTAAGAGTTTTGTCGGCGTTAGTTAGGGACCTTTTCAGGGCCTGAGTTAGGAGTAATGTCAGGGCCTTCCTTAGGTATTGTATCAGCGCCTGAGTTAGGAATAGTGTCAAGGCCTTAGTTAGGGACATTGCCAGGGCATGCTTTAGGAGTAGTGTTAGGGTGTGAGTTACGAACAGTGTCAGGGCCTTAGTTAGTGATAGTGTCAGTTCCTGAGTTAGGAGTAGAGTCAGGGCCTAAGTTAGGGACAGTGCCAGTGCGGAGTTCGTAGTAGTATCAGGGCCTTAGTTAGAGACAGTGTCAGGGCCTGAGTTACGAGTAGTGTCAGAGGCTTTGTTAGGGACAGTGTCAGTGCCTGAGTTAAGAGTAGCGTCACAGCTTTAGTTAGGGCCAGTGTCAGGGCCTTAGTTAAGACCAGTGTCAGGGCCTATGATAGGAATCAGATCAGGGCCTGTGTTACGAGTAGTGTCAGGGCCTTAGTTAAGGACCGTGTCAGGGCCTGAGTCCTGACTTATTCCTAACTTTCCTCACTAAGGATTTTTGATACTACTGCTAATTCAGGTCCTGATAATATCCCTTACTAAGGCCCTGACCCTTTCCCTGGCTAAGGCCCTGAACTTCTCCTAAGTCAGGCCCTGATACTGTCCCTAACAATGGCCCTGACACTACACCTAACTTAGGCCCCGAAATGATACCTAACAAAGGCTCTGTTGCTAGTCCAAACTAAAGCCCTAAAATTGGTCTTAAATAAGGCCTTGACACTAATCCTAACTCAGGCCCTAACACTGTCCCTAGCTAAGGCCCTGACAGTACGCCTAACTCAGACCCTGACACTGGCCCTAAGCAAGGCCCTGACACTACCCCTAACTCAGTCCCTTACACTGTACCTAACAAAGTCACTGATGCTAGGCCTAACTCAGGCCCTGAAACCGTCTGTAACTAAGGCCCTGCTGCCATCAGTATGTAAAGTCCTGACATTATCCTGAGCTAATATCCTGACCTATGTCTTTCCAAGGTCCTGAAACTGTCCCAAAGTAAGCCCTGACGCTGTCCGTAAGTGAAGACCTGAGGCTGTCCCTAACTCAGGCCCTGAAGCTTTCCTTAACTGAAGCCTTGAAGCTGTGACTAACTCAGGCCCTGATCATGTATTTCACGAAGACCTTAAAGCTGATCCAGCAAAGACGCTGATGCTGCTCCAAAGTCATGCCCTGACAGTGTGCCCAGCAAAGGGCCTGACGCTAGGCCTCACTCAGGCCCTGTCGCTCTCCCGAAGTCAGGCCGTGACACTGTCACTAACTAAGGCCCTGACTCTACTCCTAACTCAGTCCCGTACATTGTACCTAACAAAGGCTCTGATGCTAGTCGTAACTCAGAGCCTGACACTGTCTCTAACTAAGGGCTGCTGCCATCAATATCTAAAGTCCTGACATTATCCGGAGCTAATATCCTGACCCATGTCTTACCAAGGTCCTGAAACTGTCCCAAAGTAAGCCCTGACGCTGTCCCTAAGTGAGGCTCTGCAGCTTTCCCTAACTAACTCAGGCCTTGATGCTGTGACTAACTCAGACCCTGGTCATGTCTTTAACTAAGACCCTAAGGCTGATCCAACAGAAGCCCTGAGGCTGCTCCTAAGTCATGCCCTGACAGTGTCCCCAGCTAAGGGTCTGATGCTAGGCCTCACTCAGACCCTTTCGCTCTCCCTAAGTCAGGCTCTGATGCTGTCCCTACCTGAAGCCCTAACACGGGTTCTGAATAAGGCCCTGAGAGTCTCAGTAACAAAGGTCTTCACACTATCCTTAGGTCATTTCCTGACACTATCCCTACATGTTAAACTGACACGGTCACTAGCTAATGTCCTGCCTCTTATGCTAACTGAAGCCCTTAGGTTGTGCCTGCCTCAGGCACTGAATTTAGTCCCAAGACCGTGAAACTGTCCCGAACTAAGGCCTAGATGCTCGTCCTACATCTGGCCCTGACACTGTCCCTAACTAAGGCCCTAACACTATTGCTAACTGAGGACCTGACACTGGACCTATCAGGGGCCCGCTACTCCTAACTAACGCCTTGACACTGTCCCTTACTTAGGCCCTGCTACCATCAATATCTAAAGTCCGAACATTATCCTGAGCTAATATCCTAACTCATCTCTTACCAAGGTCCTGAAACTCTCCCTAAGGAAGCCCTGATGCTCTCCCTAAGTGAGGCCTTGAGGCTGTCCCTGACAGAGGCCCTGATAATATCTTTAACATAGCCCCTGAGGCTGATCCTACCGTGGCTCTTATGTTGCTCCTAAGTCATGCCCTGACACTGTCCCTAGCTAAGGCCCTGACGCTAGGCCTCGCTCAGGCCCTGTCGCTCTCCCTAAGTCAGGCTCTGACGCTGTCCCTACCCGAAGCCCTGACACTCACTGGTCCTTAATTAGGCCCTGATGCTCTAAGTAACTAAGGTCTTGACACTATCCCTAGGTCATTTGCTGACACTATCCCTAGATCTTAACCTAACCTTCTCTTTAGCTAATGTCGAGATTAGCTAAAGAGATTCTTTAGAACGAGATTCTTTCATCTTCTGAACATGGTTTTCTTAAAAACATAATTTGTAGAGTGTTACTAACTTTAAACAAAATGTACTCAACTGCTGTGGAATATTCCTGCATAGGAGCGTGCATGGTTCACTTCTGCATCTGCTTGTGGTGGTGTTCAAGTTGCTTTCAGCTGTAGATCCTCTTATGCTAGCTAAATCTGTGATTCTGTCCCTAAATGAGGCCCTGAATTTAGGTCCGAGGCCGTGAACCTGTCCCTAACTGAGGCCTGGAGGCTCGTCCTAACGCAGGTCCTGACACTGTCCCTAACTAAGGCCCTGACACTACACCTAACTCAGTCACTGACACTGTACCTAACAAAGGCTCTGATGCTAGTCCTAACTTAGGCCTGACACTGCCTCTAACTAAGGCCCTGCTGCCGTCAATATCTGAACACCTGACATTATCCGGAGCTAATATCCTGACCCATGTCTTACCAAGGTCCTGAAACTTTCCCAAAGTAAGCCCTGACGCTGTCCCTAAGTGAGACCTTGAGGCTGTCCCTAACAGAGGCCCTGATAATATCTTTCACGAAGACCCTAATGCTGATCCTACAGAGGCCTTTCTGCTGCTCCTAAGTCATGCCCTGATACTGTCCCTTACTCAGGCCCCAAAGATAGGCCTCACTTAGGCCCTGTTGCTGTACCTTAGTTAGGCTCTGACGCTGTCCGTACATCAAGCCCTGGCACTGGTCCTGATTAAGGCCCTCACGCTGCTGCTAACTAAGGCCCTGATGCTCTCAATGACTAAGGTCTTCTCGTTATCCCTTGGTCATTTCCTTTCACTATCTCTGGCCTGGAACCTGACTCTGTCCCGAGAGAATCTCCTGCATCTTATGCTGACTGAAACCCTAATGCTCTCCCTAACTAAGGCCCTGACTACTCCTAACTAAGGCCATGACACTGTCTCTAACAAAGGCCCAGAATCTGTCCCTAATATAGGCCCTGCTGCCAGCAATAACTAAAATCCTGACACTCTCCTGAGATAATATCCTGACCCATTTCTAACCAAGGTCTTGACACTCTCCCTAAGAAAGCCCTGTCGCTGTCTTTAAGTGAAGACCTGAGGCTGTCCGTAACTCAGGCCCTGAAGCTTTCCCTAACTGAGGCCTTGACGCTGTGACTAACTAGGGCTCTGGTCATCTTTAACTAAGAGCCTAAAGCTGATCCAACAAAGGCACTGATGCTGCTCCTAAGTCACTCCCTGACAGTGTCCCCAGCTGAGGGCCTGACATTAGGCCTCACTCAGACCCTGTCGCTCTCCCTAAGTCAGGCCCTGATACTGTCCCTCCCTGAAGCCCTAACACTGGTTCTGAATAAGGCCCTGATATTCTCAGTAACAAAGGTCTTCACACTATCCTTAGGTCATTTCCTGACACGATTCCTAGCCTTCACCCTAACCCTGTCCCGAGCTAATATCCTACCTCTTCTGCTAACTAAAGACCTTATGCTGTGCCTACCTCAGGCACTGAATTTAGTCCCAAGACCGCAAGAATGACCCTAACTAGGCTCCATGCCCTTATCGTCACAATGTTCCGTGACCACTTTCATCACAATGCTCCACGCCCTTATCATCAAAATGCCCCATGACCCCTGTCATCACAATGCTCCATGACCCCTGTCATCACAATTCTCCATGGCCCTTGTCATCACAATGCTCCATGCACTTGTCATCACAATTCTCCATGACCCTTGTCATCACAGTGCTCCATGGCGCTTGTCATCACAATGATCCAGAGCCTTAGTTCCTGAGTTGGGAGTAGTATCATTGCCTCAATTAGGGAAAATGTCAGTGACTGAGTTGGGAGTAGTGTGAGGGCCCTTGTTAGGGACACTGTCAGTGCCTGAGTTAGGTGTAGTGTCAGGGTTTTAGTTACGTACACTGTCAGTGCCTGAGTTGGGAATAGTGTCAGGGCCTTAGTTAGGGACTGTGTCATTGCCTGAGTTAGGAGTAGTGTCAGGGCCTTAGTTAGGAGTAGCATCAGTGTCTTCGTTAGGTATTGTATCAGCGCCTCAGTCAGGAATAGATTCAGGGCCTTATTTTGGGACAGTGTCAGTGCCTGAGTTAAGAGTTTTGTCAGCGTTAGTTAGGGACCTTTTCAGGGCCTGAGTTAGGAGTAATGTCAGGGCCTTCCTTAGGTATTGTATCAGCGCCTGAGTTAGGAATAGTGTCAAGGCCTTAGTTAGGGACATTGCCAGGGCATGCTTTAGGAGTAGTGTTAGGGTGTGAGTTACGAACAGTGTCAGGGCCTTAGTTAGTGATAGTGTCAGTTCCTGAGTTAGGAGTAGAGTCAGGGCCTAAGTTAGGGACAGTGCCAGTGCGGAGTTCGTAGTAGTATCAGGGCCTTAGTTAGAGACAGTGTCAGGGCCTGAGTTACGAGTAGTGTCAGAGGCTTTGTTAGGGACAGTGTCAGTGCCTGAGTTAAGAGTAGCGTCACAGCTTTAGTTAGGGCCAGTGTCAGGGCCTTAGTTAAGACCAGTGTCAGGGCCTATGATAGGAATCAGATCAGGGCCTGTGTTACGAGTAGTGTCAGGGCCTTAGTTAAGGACCGTGTCAGGGCCTGAGTCCTGACTTATTCCTAACTTTCCTCACTAAGGATTTTTGATACTACTGCTAATTCAGGTCCTGATAATATCCCTTACTAAGGCCCTGACCCTTTCCCTGGCTAAGGCCCTGAACTTCTCCTAAGTCAGGCCCTGATACTGTCCCTAACAATGGCCCTGTCACTACACCTAACTTAGGCCCCGAAATGATACCTAACAAAGGCTCTGTTGCTAGTCCAAACTAAAGCCCTAAAATTGGTCTTAAATAAGGCCTTGACACTAATCCTAACTCAGGCCCTATCACTGTCCCTAGCTAAGGCCCTGACAGTACGCCTAACTCAGACCCTGACACTGGCCCTAAGCAAGGCCCTGACACTACCCCTAACTCAGTCCCTTACACTGTACCTAACAAAGTCACTGATGCTAGGCCTAACTCAGGCCCTGAAACCGTCTGTAACTAAGGCCCTGCTGCCATCAGTATGTAAAGTCCTGACATTATCCTGAGCTAATATCCTGACCTATGTCTTTCCAAGGTCCTGAAACTGTCCCAAAGTAAGCCCTGACGCTGTCCGTAAGTGAAGACCTGAGGCTGTCCCTAACTCAGGCCCTGAAGCTTTCCTTAACTGAAGCCTTGAAGCTGTGACTAACTCAGGCCCTGATCATGTATTTCACGAAGACCTTAAAGCTGATCCAGCAAAGACGCTGATGCTGCTCCAAAGTCATGCCCTGACAGTGTGCCCAGCAAAGGGCCTGACGCTAGGCCTCACTCAGGCCCTGTCGCTCTCCCGAAGTCAGGCCGTGACACTGTCACTAACTAAGGCCCTGACTCTACTCCTAACTCAGTCCCGTACATTGTACCTAACAAAGGCTCTGATGCTAGTCGTAACTCAGAGCCTGACACTGTCTCTAACTAAGGGCTGCTGCCATCAATATCTAAAGTCCTGACATTATCCGGAGCTAATATCCTGACCCATGTCTTACCAAGGTCCTGAAACTGTCCCAAAGTAAGCCCTGACGCTGTCCCTAAGTGAGACCTTGAGGCTGTCCCTAACAGAGGCCCTGATAATATCTTTCACGAAGACCCTAATGCTGATCCTACAGAGGCCTTTCTGCTGCTCCTAAGTCATGCCCTGATACTGTCCCTTACTCAGGCCCCAAAGATAGGCCTCACTTAGGCCCTGTTGCTGTACCTTAGTTAGGCTCTGACGCTGTCCGTACATCAAGCCCTGGCACTGGTCCTGATTAAGGCCCTCACGCTGCTGCTAACTAAGGCCCTGATGCTCTCAATGACTAAGGTCTTCTCGTTCTCCCTTGGTCATTTCCTTTCACTATCTCTGGCCTGGAACCTGACTCTGTCCCGAGAGAATCTCCTGCATCTTATGCTGACTGAAACCCTAATGCTCTCCCTAACTAAGGCCCTGACTACTCCTAACTAAGGCCATGACACTGTCTCTAACAAAGGCCCAGAATCTGTCCCTAATATAGGCCCTGCTGCCAGCAATAACTAAAATCCTGACACTCTCCTGAGATAATATCCTGACCCATTTCTAACCAAGGTCTTGACACTCTCCCTAAGAAAGCCCTGTCGCTGTCTTTAAGTGAAGACCTGAGGCTGTCCGTAACTCAGGCCCTGAAGCTTTCCCTAACTGAGGCCTTGACGCTGTGACTAACTAGGGCTCTGGTCATCTTTAACTAAGAGCCTAAAGCTGATCCAACAAAGGCACTGATGCTGCTCCTAAGTCACTCCCTGACAGTGTCCCCAGCTGAGGGCCTGACATTAGGCCTCACTCAGACCCTGTCGCTCTCCCTAAGTCAGGCCCTGATACTGTCCCTACCTGAAGCCCTAACACTGGTTCTGAATAAGGCCCTGATATTCTCAGTAACAAAGGTCTTCACACTATCCTTAGGTCATTTCCTGACACGATTCCTAGCCTTCACCCTAACCCTGTCCCGAGCTAATATCCTACCTCTTCTGCTAACTAAAGACCTTATGCTGTGCCTACCTCAGGCACTGAATTTAGTCCCAAGACCGCAAGACTGACCCTCACTAGGCTCCATGCCCTTATCGTCACAATGTTCCGTGACCACTTTCATCACAATGCTCCACGCCCTTATCATCAAAATGCCCCATGACCCCTGTCATCACAATGCTCCATGACCCCTGTCATCACAATTCTCCATGGCCCTTGTCATCACAATGCTCCATGCACTTGTCATCACAATTCTCCATGACCCTTGTCATCACAGTGCTCCATGGCGCTTGTCATCACAATGATCCAGAGCCTTAGTTCCTGAGTTGGGAGTAGTATCATTGCCTCAATTAGGGAAAATGTCAGTGACTGAGTTGGGAGTAGTGTGAGGGCCCTTGTTAGGGACACTGTCAGTGCCTGAGTTAGGTGTAGTGTCAGGGTTTTAGTTACGTACACTGTCAGTGCCTGAGTTGGGAATAGTGTCAGGGCCTTAGTTAGGGACTGTGTCATTGCCTGAGTTAGGAGTAGTGTCAGGGCCTTAGTTAGGAGTAGCATCAGTGTCTTCGTTAGGTATTGTATCAGCGCCTCAGTCAGGAATAGATTCAGGGCCTTATTTTGGGACAGTGTCAGTGCCTGAGTTAAGAGTTTTGTCGGCGTTAGTTAGGGACCTTTTCAGGGCCTGAGTTAGGAGTAATGTCAGGGCCTTCCTTAGGTATTGTATCAGCGCCTGAGTTAGGAATAGTGTCAAGGCCTTAGTTAGGGACATTGCCAGGGCATGCTTTAGGAGTAGTGTTAGGGTGTGAGTTACGAACAGTGTCAGGGCCTTAGTTAGTGATAGTGTCAGTTCCTGAGTTAGGAGTAGAGTCAGGGCCTAAGTTAGGGACAGTGCCAGTGCGGAGTTCGTAGTAGTATCAGGGCCTTAGTTAGAGACAGTGTCAGGGCCTGAGTTACGAGTAGTGTCAGAGGCTTTGTTAGGGACAGTGTCAGTGCCTGAGTTAAGAGTAGCGTCACAGCTTTAGTTAGGGCCAGTGTCAGGGCCTTAGTTAAGACCAGTGTCAGGGCCTATGATAGGAATCAGATCAGGGCCTGTGTTACGAGTAGTGTCAGGGCCTTAGTTAAGGACCGTGTCAGGGCCTGAGTCCTGACTTATTCCTAACTTTCCTCACTAAGGATTTTTGATACTACTGCTAATTCAGGTCCTGATAATATCCCTTACTAAGGCCCTGACCTTTTCCCTGGCTAAGGCCCTGAACTTCTCCTAAGTCAGGCCCTGATACTGTCCCTAACAATGGCCCTGTCACTACACCTAACTTAGGCCCCGAAATGATACCTAACAAAGGTTCTGTTGCTAGTCCAAACTAAAGCCCTAAAATTGGTCTTAAATAAGGCCTTGACACTAATCCTAACTCAGGCCCTATCACTGTCCCTAGCTAAGGCCCTGACAGTACGCCTAACTCAGACCCTGACACTGGCCCTAAGCAAGGCCCTGACACTACCCCTAACTCAGTCCCTTACACTGTACCTAACAAAGTCACTGATGCTAGGCCTAACTCAGGCCCTGAAACCGTCTGTAACTAAGGCCCTGCTGCCATCAGTATGTAAAGTCCTGACATTATCCTGAGCTAATATCCTGACCTATGTCTTTCCAAGGTCCTGAAACTGTCCCAAAGTAAGCCCTGACGCTGTCCGTAAGTGAAGACCTGAGGCTGTCCCTAACTCAGGCCCTGAAGCTTTCCTTAACTGAAGCCTTGAAGCTGTGACTAACTCAGGCCCTGATCATGTATTTCACGAAGACCTTAAAGCTGATCCAGCAAAGACGCTGATGCTGCTCCAAAGTCATGCCCTGACAGTGTGCCCAGCAAAGGGCCTGACGCTAGGCCTCACTCAGGCCCTGTCGCTCTCCCGAAGTCAGGCCGTGACACTGTCACTAACTAAGGCCCTGACTCTACTCCTAACTCAGTCCCGTACATTGTACCTAACAAAGGCTCTGATGCTAGTCGTAACTCAGAGCCTGACACTGTCTCTAACTAAGGGCTGCTGCCATCAATATCTAAAGTCCTGACATTATCCGGAGCTAATATCCTGACCCATGTCTTACCAAGGTCCTGAAACTGTCCCAAAGTAAGCCCTGACGCTGTCCCTAAGTGAGGCTCTGCAGCTTTCCCTAACTAACTCAGGCCTTGATGCTGTGACTAACTCAGACCCTGGTCATGTCTTTAACTAAGACCCTAAGGCTGATCCAACAGAAGCCCTGAGGCTGCTCCTAAGTCATGCCCTGACAGTGTCCCCAGCTAAGGGTCTGATGCTAGGCCTCACTCAGACCCTTTCGCTCTCCCTAAGTCAGGCTCTGATGCTGTCCCTACCTGAAGCCCTAACACGGGTTCTGAATAAGGCCCTGAGAGTCTCAGTAACAAAGGTCTTCACACTATCCTTAGGTCATTTCCTGACACTATCCCTACATGTTAAACTGACACGGTCACTAGCTAATGTCCTGCCTCTTATGCTAACTGAAGCCCTTAGGTTGTGCCTGCCTCAGGCACTGAATTTAGTCCCAAGACCGTGAAACTGTCCCGAACTAAGGCCTAGATGCTCGTCCTACATCTGGCCCTGACACTGTCCCTAACTAAGGCCCTAACACTATTGCTAACTGAGGACCTGACACTGGACCTATCAGGGGCCCGCTACTCCTAACTAACGCCTTGACACTGTCCCTTACTTAGGCCCTGCTACCATCAATATCTAAAGTCCGAACATTATCCTGAGCTAATATCCTAACTCATCTCTTACCAAGGTCCTGAAACTCTCCCTAAGGAAGCCCTGATGCTCTCCCTAAGTGAGGCCTTGAGGCTGTCCCTGACAGAGGCCCTGATAATATCTTTAACATAGCCCCTGAGGCTGATCCTACCGTGGCTCTTATGTTGCTCCTAAGTCATGCCCTGACACTGTCCCTAGCTAAGGCCCTGACGCTAGGCCTCGCTCAGGCCCTGTCGCTCTCCCTAAGTCAGGCTCTGACGCTGTCCCTACCCGAAGCCCTGACACTCACTGGTCCTTAATTAGGCCCTGATGCTCTAAGTAACTAAGGTCTTGACACTATCCCTAGGTCATTTGCTGACACTATCCCTAGATCTTAACCTAACCTTCTCTTTAGCTAATGTCGA
The DNA here is from genome assembly GCF_965194825.1 of Balaenoptera physalus. Classification (NCBI taxonomy): domain Eukaryota; kingdom Metazoa; phylum Chordata; class Mammalia; order Artiodactyla; family Balaenopteridae; genus Balaenoptera; species Balaenoptera physalus. The sequence goes on along the minus strand of NW_028126134.1, from coordinate 214,575 downwards.
GATTAGCTAAAGAGATTCTTTAGAACGAGATTCTTTCATCTTCTGAACATGGTTTTCTTAAAAACATAATTTGTAGAGTGTTACTAACTTTAAACAAAATGTACTCAACTGCTGTGGAATATTCCTGCATAGGAGCGTGCATGGTTCACTTCTGCATCTGCTTGTGGTGGTGTTCAAGTTGCTTTCAGCTGTAGATCCTCTTATGCTAGCTAAATCTGTGATTCTGTCCCTAAATGAGGCCCTGAATTTAGGTCCGAGGCCGTGAACCTGTCCCTAACTGAGGCCTGGAGGCTCGTCCTAACGCAGGTCCTGACACTGTCCCTAACTAAGGCCCTGACACTACACCTAACTCAGTCACTGACACTGTACCTAACAAAGGCTCTGATGCTAGTCCTAACTTAGGCCTGACACTGCCTCTAACTAAGGCCCTGCTGCCGTCAATATCTGAACACCTGACATTATCCGGAGCTAATATCCTGACCCATGTCTTACCAAGGTCCTGAAACTTTCCCAAAGTAAGCCCTGACGCTGTCCCTAAGTGAGACCTTGAGGCTGTCCCTAACAGAGGCCCTGATAATATCTTTCACGAAGACCCTAATGCTGATCCTACAGAGGCCTTTCTGCTGCTCCTAAGTCATGCCCTGATACTGTCCCTTACTCAGGCCCCAAAGATAGGCCTCACTTAGGCCCTGTTGCTGTACCTTAGTTAGGCTCTGACGCTGTCCGTACATCAAGCCCTGGCACTGGTCCTGATTAAGGCCCTCACGCTGCTGCTAACTAAGGCCCTGATGCTCTCAATGACTAAGGTCTTCTCGTTATCCCTTGGTCATTTCCTTTCACTATCTCTGGCCTGGAACCTGACTCTGTCCCGAGAGAATCTCCTGCAGCTTATGCTGACTGAAACCCTAATGCTCTCCCTAACTAAGGCCCTGACTACTCCTAACTAAGGCCATGACACTGTCTCTAACAAAGGCCCAGAATCTGTCCCTAATATAGGCCCTGCTGCCAGCAATAACTAAAATCCTGACACTCTCCTGAGATAATATCCTGACCCATTTCTAACCAAGGTCTTGACACTCTCCCTAAGAAAGCCCTGTCGCTGTCTTTAAGTGAAGACCTGAGGCTGTCCGTAACTCAGGCCCTGAAGCTTTCCCTAACTGAGGCCTTGACGCTGTGACTAACTAGGGCTCTGGTCATCTTTAACTAAGAGCCTAAAGCTGATCCAACAAAGGCACTGATGCTGCTCCTAAGTCACTCCCTGACAGTGTCCCCAGCTGAGGGCCTGACATTAGGCCTCACTCAGACCCTGTCGCTCTCCCTAAGTCAGGCCCTGATACTGTCCCTACCTGAAGCCCTAACACTGGTTCTGAATAAGGCCCTGATATTCTCAGTAACAAAGGTCTTCACACTATCCTTAGGTCATTTCCTGACACGATTCCTAGCCTTCACCCTAACCCTGTCCCGAGCTAATATCCTACCTCTTCTGCTAACTAAAGACCTTATGCTGTGCCTACCTCAGGCACTGAATTTAGTCCCAAGACCGCAAGACTGACCCTCACTAGGCTCCATGCCCTTATCGTCACAATGTTCCGTGACCACTTTCATCACAATGCTCCACGCCCTTATCATCAAAATGCCCCATGACCCCTGTCATCACAATGCTCCATGACCCCTGTCATCACAATTCTCCATGGCCCTTGTCATCACAATGCTCCATGCACTTGTCATCACAATTCTCCATGACCCTTGTCATCACAGTGCTCCATGGCGCTTGTCATCACAATGATCCAGAGCCTTAGTTCCTGAGTTGGGAGTAGTATCATTGCCTCAATTAGGGAAAATGTCAGTGACTGAGTTGGGAGTAGTGTGAGGGCCCTTGTTAGGGACACTGTCAGTGCCTGAGTTAGGTGTAGTGTCAGGGTTTTAGTTACGTACACTGTCAGTGCCTGAGTTGGGAATAGTGTCAGGGCCTTAGTTAGGGACTGTGTCATTGCCTGAGTTAGGAGTAGTGTCAGGGCCTTAGTTAGGAGTAGCATCAGTGTCTTCGTTAGGTATTGTATCAGCGCCTCAGTCAGGAATAGATTCAGGGCCTTATTTTGGGACAGTGTCAGTGCCTGAGTTAAGAGTTTTGTCAGCGTTAGTTAGGGACCTTTTCAGGGCCTGAGTTAGGAGTAATGTCAGGGCCTTCCTTAGGTATTGTATCAGCGCCTGAGTTAGGAATAGTGTCAAGGCCTTAGTTAGGGACATTGCCAGGGCATGCTTTAGGAGTAGTGTTAGGGTGTGAGTTACGAACAGTGTCAGGGCCTTAGTTAGTGATAGTGTCAGTTCCTGAGTTAGGAGTAGAGTCAGGGCCTAAGTTAGGGACAGTGCCAGTGCGGAGTTCGTAGTAGTATCAGGGCCTTAGTTAGAGACAGTGTCAGGGCCTGAGTTACGAGTAGTGTCAGAGGCTTTGTTAGGGACAGTGTCAGTGCCTGAGTTAAGAGTACCGTCACAGCTTTAGTTAGGGCCAGTGTCAGGGCCTTAGTTAAGACCAGTGTCAGGGCCTATGATAGGAATCAGATCAGGGCCTGTGTTACGAGTAGTGTCAGGGCCTTAGTTAAGGACCGTGTCAGGGCCTGAGTCCTGACTTATTCCTAACTTTCCTCACTAAGGATTTTTGATACTACTGCTAATTCAGGTCCTGATAATATCCCTTACTAAGGCCCTGACCTTTTCCCTGGCTAAGGCCCTGAACTTCTCCTAAGTCAGGCCCTGATACTGTCCCTAACAATGGCCCTGTCACTACACCTAACTTAGGCCCCGAAATGATACCTAACAAAGGTTCTGTTGCTAGTCCAAACTAAAGCCCTAAAATTGGTCTTAAATAAGGCCTTGACACTAATCCTAACTCAGGCCCTATCACTGTCCCTAGCTAAGGCCCTGACAGTACGCCTAACTCAGACCCTGACACTGGCCCTAAGCAAGGCCCTGACACTACCCCTAACTCAGTCCCTTACACTGTACCTAACAAAGTCACTGATGCTAGGCCTAACTCAGGCCCTGAAACCGTCTGTAACTAAGGCCCTGCTGCCATCAGTATGTAAAGTCCTGACATTATCCTGAGCTAATATCCTGACCTATGTCTTTCCAAGGTCCTGAAACTGTCCCAAAGTAAGCCCTGACGCTGTCCGTAAGTGAAGACCTGAGGCTGTCCCTAACTCAGGCCCTGAAGCTTTCCTTAACTGAAGCCTTGAAGCTGTGACTAACTCAGGCCCTGATCATGTATTTCACGAAGACCTTAAAGCTGATCCAGCAAAGACGCTGATGCTGCTCCAAAGTCATGCCCTGACAGTGTGCCCAGCAAAGGGCCTGACGCTAGGCCTCACTCAGGCCCTGTCGCTCTCCCGAAGTCAGGCCGTGACACTGTCACTAACTAAGGCCCTGACTCTACTCCTAAATCAGTCCCGTACATTGTACCTAACAAAGGCTCTGATGCTAGTCGTAACTCAGAGCCTGACACTGTCTCTAACTAAGGGCTGCTACCATCAATATCTAAAGTCCTGACAGTATCCGGAGCTAATATCCTGACCCATGTCTTACCAAGGTCCTGAAACTGTCCCAAAGTAAGCCCTGACGCTGTCCCTAAGTGAGACCTTGAGGCTGTCCCTAACAGAGGCCCTGATAATATCTTTCACGAAGACCCTAATGCTGATCCTACAGAGGCCTTTCTGCTGCTCCTAAGTCATGCCCTGATACTGTCCCTTACTCAGGCCCCAAAGATAGGCCTCACTTAGGCCCTGTTGCTGTACCTTAGTTAGGCTCTGACGCTGTCCGTACATCAAGCCCTGGCACTGGTCCTGATTAAGGCCCTCACGCTGCTGCTAACTAAGGCCCTGATGCTCTCAATGACTAAGGTCTTCTCGTTCTCCCTTGGTCATTTCCTTTCACTATCTCTGGCCTGGAACCTGACTCTGTCCCGAGAGAATCTCCTGCAGCTTATGCTGACTGAAACCCTAATGCTCTCCCTAACTAAGGCCCTGACTACTCCTAACTAAGGCCATGACACTGTCTCTAACAAAGGCCCAGAATCTGTCCCTAATATAGGCCCTGCTGCCAGCAATAACTAAAATCCTGACACTCTCCTGAGATAATATCCTGACCCATTTCTAACCAAGGTCTTGACACTCTCCCTAAGAAAGCCCTGTCGCTGTCTTTAAGTGAAGACCTGAGGCTGTCCGTAACTCAGGCCCTGAAGCTTTCCCTAACTGAGGCCTTGACGCTGTGACTAACTAGGGCTCTGGTCATCTTTAACTAAGAGCCTAAAGCTGATCCAACAAAGGCACTGATGCTGCTCCTAAGTCACTCCCTGACAGTGTCCCCAGCTGAGGGCCTGACATTAGGCCTCACTCAGACCCTGTCGCTCTCCCTAAGTCAGGCCCTGATACTGTCCCTACCTGAAGCCCTAACACTGGTTCTGAATAAGGCCCTGATATTCTCAGTAACAAAGGTCTTCACACTATCCTTAGGTCATTTCCTGACACGATTCCTAGCCTTCACCCTAACCCTGTCCCGAGCTAATATCCTACCTCTTCTGCTAACTAAAGACCTTATGCTGTGCCTACCTCAGGCACTGAATTTAGTCCCAAGACCGCAAGACTGACCCTCACTAGGCTCCATGCCCTTATCGTCACAATGTTCCGTGACCACTTTCATCACAATGCTCCACGCCCTTATCATCAAAATGCCCCATGACCCCTGTCATCACAATGCTCCATGACCCCTGTCATCACAATTCTCCATGGCCCTTGTCATCACAATGCTCCATGCACTTGTCATCACAATTCTCCATGACCCTTGTCATCACAGTGCTCCATGGCGCTTGTCATCACAATGATCCAGAGCCTTAGTTCCTGAGTTGGGAGTAGTATCATTGCCTCAATTAGGGAAAATGTCAGTGACTGAGTTGGGAGTAGTGTGAGGGCCCTTGTTAGGGACACTGTCAGTGCCTGAGTTAGGTGTAGTGTCAGGGTTTTAGTTACGTACACTGTCAGTGCCTGAGTTGGGAATAGTGTCAGGGCCTTAGTTAGGGACTGTGTCATTGCCTGAGTTAGGAGTAGTGTCAGGGCCTTAGTTAGGAGTAGCATCAGTGTCTTCGTTAGGTATTGTATCAGCGCCTCAGTCAGGAATAGATTCAGGGCCTTATTTTGGGACAGTGTCAGTGCCTGAGTTAAGAGTTTTGTCAGCGTTAGTTAGGGACCTTTTCAGGGCCTGAGTTAGGAGTAATGTCAGGGCCTTCCTTAGGTATTGTATCAGCGCCTGAGTTAGGAATAGTGTCAAGGCCTTAGTTAGGGACATTGCCAGGGCATGCTTTAGGAGTAGTGTTAGGGTGTGAGTTACGAACAGTGTCAGGGCCTTAGTTAGTGATAGTGTCAGTTCCTGAGTTAGGAGTAGAGTCAGGGCCTAAGTTAGGGACAGTGCCAGTGCGGAGTTCGTAGTAGTATCAGGGCCTTAGTTAGAGACAGTGTCAGGGCCTGAGTTACGAGTAGTGTCAGAGGCTTTGTTAGGGACAGTGTCAGTGCCTGAGTTAAGAGTAGCGTCACAGCTTTAGTTAGGGCCAGTGTCAGGGCCTTAGTTAAGACCAGTGTCAGGGCCTATGATAGGAATCAGATCAGGGCCTGTGTTACGAGTAGTGTCAGGGCCTTAGTTAAGGACCGTGTCAGGGCCTGAGTCCTGACTTATTCCTAACTTTCCTCACTAAGGATTTTTGATACTACTGCTAATTCAGGTCCTGATAATATCCCTTACTAAGGCCCTGACCCTTTCCCTGGCTAAGGCCCTGAACTTCTCCTAAGTCAGGCCCTGATACTGTCCCTAACAATGGCCCTGACACTACACCTAACTTAGGCCCCGAAATGATACCTAACAAAGGCTCTGTTGCTAGTCCAAACTAAAGCCCTAAAATTGGTCTTAAATAAGGCCTTGACACTAATCCTAACTCAGGCCCTAACACTGTCCCTAGCTAAGGCCCTGACAGTACGCCTAACTCAGACCCTGACACTGGCCCTAAGCAAGGCCCTGACACTACCCCTAACTCAGTCCCTTACACTGTACCTAACAAAGTCACTGATGCTAGGCCTAACTCAGGCCCTGAAACCGTCTGTAACTAAGGCCCTGCTGCCATCAGTATGTAAAGTCCTGACATTATCCTGAGCTAATATCCTGACCTATGTCTTTCCAAGGTCCTGAAACTGTCCCAAAGTAAGCCCTGACGCTGTCCGTAAGTGAAGACCTGAGGCTGTCCCTAACTCAGGCCCTGAAGCTTTCCTTAACTGAAGCCTTGAAGCTGTGACTAACTCAGGCCCTGATCATGTATTTCACGAAGACCTTAAAGCTGATCCAGCAAAGACGCTGATGCTGCTCCAAAGTCATGCCCTGACAGTGTGCCCAGCAAAGGGCCTGACGCTAGGCCTCACTCAGGCCCTGTCGCTCTCCCGAAGTCAGGCCGTGACACTGTCACTAACTAAGGCCCTGACTCTACTCCTAACTCAGTCCCGTACATTGTACCTAACAAAGGCTCTGATGCTAGTCGTAACTCAGAGCCTGACACTGTCTCTAACTAAGGGCTGCTGCCATCAATATCTAAAGTCCTGACATTATCCGGAGCTAATATCCTGACCCATGTCTTACCAAGGTCCTGAAACTGTCCCAAAGTAAGCCCTGACGCTGTCCCTAAGTGAGGCTCTGCAGCTTTCCCTAACTAACTCAGGCCTTGATGCTGTGACTAACTCAGACCCTGGTCATGTCTTTAACTAAGACCCTAAGGCTGATCCAACAGAAGCCCTGAGGCTGCTCCTAAGTCATGCCCTGACAGTGTCCCCAGCTAAGGGTCTGATGCTAGGCCTCACTCAGACCCTTTCGCTCTCCCTAAGTCAGGCTCTGATGCTGTCCCTACCTGAAGCCCTAACACGGGTTCTGAATAAGGCCCTGAGAGTCTCAGTAACAAAGGTCTTCACACTATCCTTAGGTCATTTCCTGACACTATCCCTACATGTTAAACTGACACGGTCACTAGCTAATGTCCTGCCTCTTATGCTAACTGAAGCCCTTAGGTTGTGCCTGCCTCAGGCACTGAATTTAGTCCCAAGACCGTGAAACTGTCCCGAACTAAGGCCCTAACACTATTGCTAACTGAGGACCTGACACTGGACCTATCAGGGGCCCGCTACTCCTAACTAACGCCTTGACACTGTCCCTTACTTAGGCCCTGCTACCATCAATATCTAAAGTCCGAACATTATCCTGAGCTAATATCCTAACTCATCTCTTACCAAGGTCCTGAAACTCTCCCTAAGGAAGCCCTGATGCTCTCCCTAAGTGAGGCCTTGAGGCTGTCCCTGACAGAGGCCCTGATAATATCTTTAACATAGCCCCTGAGGCTGATCCTACCGTGGCTCTTATGTTGCTCCTAAGTCATGCCCTGACACTGTCCCTAGCTAAGGCCCTGACGCTAGGCCTCGCTCAGGCCCTGTCGCTCTCCCTAAGTCAGGCTCTGACGCTGTCCCTACCCGAAGCCCTGACACTCACTGGTCCTTAATTAGGCCCTGATGCTCTAAGTAACTAAGGTCTTGACACTATCCCTAGGTCATTTGCTGACACTATCCCTAGATCTTAACCTAACCTTCTCTTTAGCTAATGTCGAGATTAGCTAAAGAGATTCTTTAGAACGAGATTCTTTCATCTTCTGAACATGGTTTTCTTAAAACATAATTTGTAGAGTGTTACTAACTTTAAACAAAATGTACTCAACTGCTGTGGAATATTCCTGCATAGGAGCGTGCATGGTTCACTTCTGCATCTGCTTGTGGTGGTGTTCAAGTTGCTTTCAGCTGTAGATCCTCTTATGCTAGCTAAATCTGTGATTCTGTCCCTAAATGAGGCCCTGAATTTAGATCCGAGGCCGTGAACCTGTCCCTAACTGAGGCCTGGAGGCTCGTCCTAACGCAGGTCCTGACACTGTCCCTAACGAAGGCCCTGACACTACACCTAACTCAGTCACTGACACTGTACCTAACAAAGGCTCTGATGCTAGTCCTAACTTAGGCCTGACACTGCCTCTAACTAAGGCCCTGCTGCCGTCAATATCTGAACACCTGACATTATCCGGAGCTAATATCCTGACCCATGTCTTACCAAGGTCCTGAAACTTTCCCAAAGTAAGCCCTGACGCTGTCCCTAAGTGAGACCTTGAGGCTGTCCCTAACAGAGGCCCTGATAATATCTTTCACGAAGACCCTAATGCTGATCCTACAGAGGCCTTTCTGCTGCTCCTAAGTCATGCCCTGATACTGTCCCTTACTCAGGCCCCAAAGATAGGCCTCACTTAGGCCCTGTTGCTGTACCTTAGTTAGGCTCTGACGCTGTCCGTACATCAAGCCCTGGCACTGGTCCTGATTAAGGCCCTCACGCTGCTGCTAACTAAGGCCCTGATGCTCTCAATGACTAAGGTCTTCTCGTTCTCCCTTGGTCATTTCCTTTCACTATCTCTGGCCTGGAACCTGACTCTGTCCCGAGAGAATCTCCTGCATCTTATGCTGACTGAAACCCTAATGCTCTCCCTAACTAAGGCCCTGACTACTCCTAACTAAGGCCATGACACTGTCTCTAACAAAGGCCCAGAATCTGTCCCTAATATAGGCCCTGCTGCCAGCAATAACTAAAATCCTGACACTCTCCTGAGATAATATCCTGACCCATTTCTAACCAAGGTCTTGACACTCTCCCTAAGAAAGCCCTGTCGCTGTCTTTAAGTGAAGACCTGAGGCTGTCCGTAACTCAGGCCCTGAAGCTTTCCCTAACTGAGGCCTTGACGCTGTGACTAACTAGGGCTCTGGTCATCTTTAACTAAGAGCCTAAAGCTGATCCAACAAAGGCACTGATGCTGCTCCTAAGTCACTCCCTGACAGTGTCCCCAGCTGAGGGCCTGACATTAGGCCTCACTCAGACCCTGTCGCTCTCCCTAAGTCAGGCCCTGATACTGTCCCTACCTGAAGCCCTAACACTGGTTCTGAATAAGGCCCTGATATTCTCAGTAACAAAGGTCTTCACACTATCCTTAGGTCATTTCCTGACACGATTCCTAGCCTTCACCCTAACCCTGTCCCGAGCTAATATCCTACCTCTTCTGCTAACTAAAGACCTTATGCTGTGCCTACCTCAGGCACTGAATTTAGTCCCAAGACCGCAAGACTGACCCTCACTAGGCTCCATGCCCTTATCGTCACAATGTTCCGTGACCACTTTCATCACAATGCTCCACGCCCTTATCATCAAAATGCCCCATGACCCCTGTCATCACAATGCTCCATGACCCCTGTCATCACAATTCTCCATGGCCCTTGTCATCACAATGCTCCATGCACTTGTCATCACAATTCTCCATGACCCTTGTCATCACAGTGCTCCATGGCGCTTGTCATCACAATGATCCAGAGCCTTAGTTCCTGAGTTGGGAGTAGTATCATTGCCTCAATTAGGGAAAATGTCAGTGACTGAGTTGGGAGTAGTGTGAGGGCCCTTGTTAGGGACACTGTCAGTGCCTGAGTTAGGTGTAGTGTCAGGGTTTTAGTTACGTACACTGTCAGTGCCTGAGTTGGGAATAGTGTCAGGGCCTTAGTTAGGGACTGTGTCATTGCCTGAGTTAGGAGTAGTGTCAGGGCCTTAGTTAGGAGTAGCATCAGTGTCTTCGTTAGGTATTGTATCAGCGCCTCAGTCAGGAATAGATTCAGGGCCTTATTTTGGGACAGTGTCAGTGCCTGAGTTAAGAGTTTTGTCAGCGTTAGTTAGGGACCTTTTCAGGGCCTGAGTTAGGAGTAATGTCAGGGCCTTCCTTAGGTATTGTATCAGCGCCTGAGTTAGGAATAGTGTCAAGGCCTTAGTTAGGGACATTGCCAGGGCATGCTTTAGGAGTAGTGTTAGGGTGTGAGTTACGAACAGTGTCAGGGCCTTAGTTAGTGATAGTGTCAGTTCCTGAGTTAGGAGTAGAGTCAGGGCCTAAGTTAGGGACAGTGCCAGTGCGGAGTTCGTAGTAGTATCAGGGCCTTAGTTAGAGACAGTGTCAGGGCCTGAGTTACGAGTAGTGTCAGAGGCTTTGTTAGGGACAGTGTCAGTGCCTGAGTTAAGAGTAGCGTCACAGCTTTAGTTAGGGCCAGTGTCAGGGCCTTAGTTAAGACCAGTGTCAGGGCCTATGATAGGAATCAGATCAGGGCCTGTGTTACGAGTAGTGTCAGGGCCTTAGTTAAGGACCGTGTCAGGGCCTGAGTCCTGACTTATTCCTAACTTTCCTCACTAAGGATTTTTGATACTACTGCTAATTCAGGTCCTGATAATATCCCTTACTAAGGCCCTGACCCTTTCCCTGGCTAAGGCCCTGAACTTCTCCTAAGTCAGGCCCTGATACTGTCCCTAACAATGGCCCTAACACTACACCTAACTTAGGCCCCGAAATGATACCTAACAAAGGCTCTGTTGCTAGTCCAAACTAAAGCCCTAAAATTGGTCTTAAATAAGGCCTTGACACTAATCCTAACTCAGGCCCTAACACTGTCCCTAGCTAAGGCCCTGACAGTACGCCTAACTCAGACCCTGACACTGGCCCTAAGCAAGGCCCTGACACTACCCCTAACTCAGTCCCTTACACTGTACCTAACAAAGTCACTGATGCTAGGCCTAACTCAGGCCCTGAAACCGTCTGTAACTAAGGCCCTGCTGCCATCAGTATGTAAAGTCCTGACATTATCCTGAGCTAATATCCTGACCTATGTCTTTCCAAGGTCCTGAAACTGTCCCAAAGTAAGCCCTGACGCTGTCCGTAAGTGAAGACCTGAGGCTGTCCCTAACTCAGGCCCTGAAGCTTTCCTTAACTGAAGCCTTGAAGCTGTGACTAACTCAGGCCCTGATCATGTATTTCACGAAGACCTTAAAGCTGATCCAGCAAAGACGCTGATGCTGCTCCAAAGTCATGCCCTGACAGTGTGCCCAGCAAAGGGCCTGACGCTAGGCCTCACTCAGGCCCTGTCGCTCTCCCGAAGTCAGGCCGTGACACTGTCACTAACTAAGGCCCTGACTCTACTCCTAACTCAGTCCCGTACATTGTACCTAACAAAGGCTCTGATGCTAGTCGTAACTCAGAGCCTGACACTGTCTCTAACTAAGGGCTGCTGCCATCAATATCTAAAGTCCTGACATTATCCGGAGCTAATATCCTGACCCATGTCTTACCAAGGTCCTGAAACTGTCCCAAAGTAAGCCCTGACGCTGTCCCTAAGTGAGACCTTGAGGCTGTCCCTAACAGAGGCCCTGATAATATCTTTCACGAAGACCCTAATGCTGATCCTACAGAGGCCTTTCTGCTGCTCCTAAGTCATGCCCTGATACTGTCCCTTACTCAGGCCCCAAAGATAGGCCTCACTTAGGCCCTGTTGCTGTACCTTAGTTAGGCTCTGACGCTGTCCGTACATCAAGCCCTGGCACTGGTCCTGATTAAGGCCCTCACGCTGCTGCTAACTAAGGCCCTGATGCTCTCAATGACTAAGGTCTTCTCGTTATCCCTTGGTCATTTCCTTTCACTATCTCTGGCCTGGAACCTGACTCTGTCCCGAGAGAATCTCCTGCATCTTATGCTGACTGAAACCCTAATGCTCTCCCTAACTAAGGCCCTGACTACTCCTAACTAAGGCCATGACACTGTCTCTAACAAAGGCCCAGAATCTGTCCCTAATATAGGCCCTGCTGCCAGCAATAACTAAAATCCTGACACTCTCCTGAGATAATATCCTGACCCATTTCTAACCAAGGTCTTGACACTCTCCCTAAGAAAGCCCTGTCGCTGTCTTTAAGTGAAGACCTGAGGCTGTCCGTAACTCAGGCCCTGAAGCTTTCCCTAACTGAGGCCTTGACGCTGTGACTAACTAGGGCTCTGGTCATCTTTAACTAAGAGCCTAAAGCTGATCCAACAAAGGCACTGATGCTGCTCCTAAGTCACTCCCTGACAGTGTCCCCAGCTGAGGGCCTGACATTAGGCCTCACTCAGACCCTGTCGCTCTCCCTAAGTCAGGCCCTGATACTGTCCCTCCCTGAAGCCCTAACACTGGTTCTGAATAAGGCCCTGATATTCTCAGTAACAAAGGTCTTCACACTATCCTTAGGTCATTTCCTGACACGATTCCTAGCCTTCACCCTAACCCTGTCCCGAGCTAATATCCTACCTCTTATGCTAACTAAAGACCTTATGCTGTGCCTACCTCAGGCACTGAATTTAGTCCCAAGACCGCAAGACTGACCCTCACTAGGCTCCATGCCCTTATCGTCACAATGTTCCGTGACCACTTTCATCACAATGCTCCACGCCCTTATCATCAAAATGCCCCATGACCCCTGTCATCACAATGCTCCATGACCCCTGTCATCACAATTCTCCATGGCCCTTGTCATCACAATGCTCCATGCACTTGTCATCACAATTCTCCATGACCCTTGTCATCACAGTGCTCCATGGCGCTTGTCATCACAATGATCCAGAGCCTTAGTTCCTGAGTTGGGAGTAGTATCATTGCCTCAATTAGGGAAAATGTCAGTGACTGAGTTGGGAGTAGTGTGAGGGCCCTTGTTAGGGACACTGTCAGTGCCTGAGTTAGGTGTAGTGTCAGGGTTTTAGTTACGTACACTGTCAGTGCCTGAGTTGGGAATAGTGTCAGGGCCTTAGTTAGGGACTGTGTCATTGCCTGAGTTAGGAGTAGTGTCAGGGCCTTAGTTAGGAGTAGCATCAGTGTCTTCGTTAGGTATTGTATCAGCGCCTCAGTCAGGAATAGATTCAGGGCCTTATTTTGGGACAGTGTCAGTGCCTGAGTTAAGAGTTTTGTCAGCGTTAGTTAGGGACCTTTTCAGGGCCTGAGTTAGGAGTAATGTCAGGGCCTTCCTTAGGTATTGTATCAGCGCCTGAGTTAGGAATAGTGTCAAGGCCTTAGTTAGGGACATTGCCAGGGCATGCTTTAGGAGTAGTGTTAGGGTGTGAGTTACGAACAGTGTCAGGGCCTTAGTTAGTGATAGTGTCAGTTCCTGAGTTAGGAGTAGAGTCAGGGCCTAAGTTAGGGACAGTGCCAGTGCGGAGTTCGTAGTAGTATCAGGGCCTTAGTTAGAGACAGTGTCAGGGCCTGAGTTACGAGTAGTGTCAGAGGCTTTGTTAGGGACAGTGTCAGTGCCTGAGTTAAGAGTAGCGTCACACCTTTAGTTAGGGCCAGTGTCAGGGCCTTAGTTAAGACCAGTGTCAGGGCCTATGATAGGAATCAGATCAGGGCCTGTGTTACGAGTAGTGTCAGGGCCTTAGTTAAGGACCGTGTCAGGGCCTGAGTCCTGACTTATTCCTAACTTTCCTCACTAAGGATTTTTGATACTACTGCTAATTCAGGTCCTGATAATATCCCTTACTAAGGCCCTGACCCTTTCCCTGGCTAAGGCCCTGAACTTCTCCTAAGTCAGGCCCTGATACTGTCCCTAACAATGGCCCTGACACTACACCTAACTTAGGCCCCGAAATGATACCTAACAAAGGCTCTGTTGCTAGTCCAAACTAAAGCCCTAAAATTGGTCTTAAATAAGGCCTTGACACTAATCCTAACTCAGGCCCTAACACTGTCCCTAGCTAAGGCCCTGACAGTACGCCTAACTCAGACCCTGACACTGGCCCTAAGCAAGGCCCTGACACTACCCCTAACTCAGTCCCTTACACTGTACCTAACAAAGTCACTGATGCTAGGCCTAACTCAGGCCCTGAAACCGTCTGTAACTAAGGCCCTGCTGCCATCAGTATGTAAAGTCCTGACATTATCCTGAGCTAATATCCTGACCTATGTCTTTCCAAGGTCCTGAAACTGTCCCAAAGTAAGCCCTGACGCTGTCCGTAAGTGAAGACCTGAGGCTGTCCCTAACTCAGGCCCTGAAGCTTTCCTTAACTGAAGCCTTGAAGCTGTGACTAACTCAGGCCCTGATCATGTATTTCACGAAGACCTTAAAGCTGATCCAGCAAAGACGCTGATGCTGCTCCAAAGTCATGCCCTGACAGTGTGCCCAGCAAAGGGCCTGACGCTAGGCCTCACTCAGGCCCTGTCGCTCTCCCGAAGTCAGGCCGTGACACTGTCACTAACTAAGGCCCTGACTCTACTCCTAACTCAGTCCCGTACATTGTACCTAACAAAGGCTCTGATGCTAGTCGTAACTCAGAGCCTGACACTGTCTCTAACTAAGGGCTGCTGCCATCAATATCTAAAGTCCTGACATTATCCGGAGCTAATATCCTGACCCATGTCTTACCAAGGTCCTGAAACTGTCCCAAAGTAAGCCCTGACGCTGTCCCTAAGTGAGACCTTGAGGCTGTCCCTAACAGAGGCCCTGATAATATCTTTCACGAAGACCCTAATGCTGATCCTACAGAGGCCTTTCTGCTGCTCCTAAGTCATGCCCTGATACTGTCCCTTACTCAGGCCCCAAAGATAGGCCTCACTTAGGCCCTGTTGCTGTACCTTAGTTAGGCTCTGACGCTGTCCGTACATCAAGCCCTGGCACTGGTCCTGATTAAGGCCCTCACGCTGCTGCTAACTAAGGCCCTGATGCTCTCAATGACTAAGGTCTTCTCGTTATCCCTTGGTCATTTCCTTTCACTATCTCTGGCCTGGAACCTGACTCTGTCCCGAGAGAATCTCCTGCATCTTATGCTGACTGAAACCCTAATGCTCTCCCTAACTAAGGCCCTGACTACTCCTAACTAAGGCCATGACACTGTCTCTAACAAAGGCCCAGAATCTGTCCCTAATATAGGCCCTGCTGCCAGCAATAACTAAAATCCTGACACTCTCCTGAGATAATATCCTGACCCATTTCTAACCAAGGTCTTGACACTCTCCCTAAGAAAGCCCTGTCGCTGTCTTTAAGTGAAGACCTGAGGCTGTCCGTAACTCAGGCCCTGAAGCTTTCCCTAACTGAGGCCTTGACGCTGTGACTAACTAGGGCTCTGGTCATCTTTAACTAAGAGCCTAAAGCTGATCCAACAAAGGCACTGATGCTGCTCCTAAGTCACTCCCTGACAGTGTCCCCAGCTGAGGGCCTGACATTAGGCCTCACTCAGACCCTGTCGCTCTCCCTAAGTCAGGCCCTGATACTGTCCCTCCCTGAAGCCCTAACACTGGTTCTGAATAAGGCCCTGATATTCTCAGTAACAAAGGTCTTCACACTATCCTTAGGTCATTTCCTGACACGATTCCTAGCCTTCACCCTAACCCTGTCCCGAGCTAATATCCTACCTCTTCTGCTAACTAAAGACCTTATGCTGTGCCTACCTCAGGCACTGAATTTAGTCCCAAGACCGCAAGACTGACCCTCACTAGGCTCCATGCCCTTATCGTCACAATGTTCCGTGACCACTTTCATCACAATGCTCCACGCCCTTATCATCAAAATGCCCCATGACCCCTGTCATCACAATGCTCCATGACCCCTGTCATCACAATTCTCCATGGCCCTTGTCATCACAATGCTCCATGCACTTGTCATCACAATTCTCCATGACCCTTGTCATCACAGTGCTCCATGGCGCTTGTCATCACAATGATCCAGAGCCTTAGTTCCTGAGTTGGGAGTAGTATCATTGCCTCAATTAGGGAAAATGTCAGTGACTGAGTTGGGAGTAGTGTGAGGGCCCTTGTTAGGGACACTGTCAGTGCCTGAGTTAGGTGTAGTGTCAGGGTTTTAGTTACGTACACTGTCAGTGCCTGAGTTGGGAATAGTGTCAGGGCCTTAGTTAGGGACTGTGTCATTGCCTGAGTTAGGAGTAGTGTCAGGGCCTTAGTTAGGAGTAGCATCAGTGTCTTCGTTAGGTATTGTATCAGCGCCTCAGTCAGGAATAGATTCAGGGCCTTATTTTGGGACAGTGTCAGTGCCTGAGTTAAGAGTTTTGTCGGCGTTAGTTAGGGACCTTTTCAGGGCCTGAGTTAGGAGTAATGTCAGGGCCTTCCTTAGGTATTGTATCAGCGCCTGAGTTAGGAATAGTGTCAAGGCCTTAGTTAGGGACATTGCCAGGGCATGCTTTAGGAGTAGTGTTAGGGTGTGAGTTACGAACAGTGTCAGGGCCTTAGTTAGTGATAGTGTCAGTTCCTGAGTTAGGAGTAGAGTCAGGGCCTAAGTTAGGGACAGTGCCAGTGCGGAGTTCGTAGTAGTATCAGGGCCTTAGTTAGAGACAGTGTCAGGGCCTGAGTTACGAGTAGTGTCAGAGGCTTTGTTAGGGACAGTGTCAGTGCCTGAGTTAAGAGTAGCGTCACACCTTTAGTTAGGGCCAGTGTCAGGGCCTTAGTTAAGACCAGTGTCAGGGCCTATGATAGGAATCAGATCAGGGCCTGTGTTACGAGTAGTGTCAGGGCCTTAGTTAAGGACCGTGTCAGGGCCTGAGTCCTGACTTATTCCTAACTTTCCTCACTAAGGATTTTTGATACTACTGCTAATTCAGGTCCTGATAATATCCCTTACTAAGGCCCTGACCCTTTCCCTGGCTAAGGCCCTGAACTTCTCCTAAGTCAGGCCCTGATACTGTCCCTAACAATGGCCCTGACACTACACCTAACTTAGGCCCCGAAATGATACCTAACAAAGGCTCTGTTGCTAGTCCAAACTAAAGCCCTAAAATTGGTCTTAAATAAGGCCTTGACACTAATCCTAACTCAGGCCCTAACACTGTCCCTAGCTAAGGCCCTGACAGTACGCCTAACTCAGACCCTGACACTGGCCCTAAGCAAGGCCCTGACACTACCCCTAACTCAGTCCCTTACACTGTACCTAACAAAGTCACTGATGCTAGGCCTAACTCAGGCCCTGAAACCGTCTGTAACTAAGGCCCTGCTGCCATCAGTATGTAAAGTCCTGACATTATCCTGAGCTAATATCCTGACCTATGTCTTTCCAAGGTCCTGAAACTGTCCCAAAGTAAGCCCTGACGCTGTCCGTAAGTGAAGACCTGAGGCTGTCCCTAACTCAGGCCCTGAAGCTTTCCTTAACTGAAGCCTTGAAGCTGTGACTAACTCAGGCCCTGATCATGTATTTCACGAAGACCTTAAAGCTGATCCAGCAAAGACGCTGATGCTGCTCCAAAGTCATGCCCTGACAGTGTGCCCAGCAAAGGGCCTGACGCTAGGCCTCACTCAGGCCCTGTCGCTCTCCCGAAGTCAGGCCGTGACACTGTCACTAACTAAGGCCCTGACTCTACTCCTAACTCAGTCCCGTACATTGTACCTAACAAAGGCTCTGATGCTAGTCGTAACTCAGAGCCTGACACTGTCTCTAACTAAGGGCTGCTGCCATCAATATCTAAAGTCCTGACATTATCCGGAGCTAATATCCTGACCCATGTCTTACCAAGGTCCTGAAACTGTCCCAAAGTAAGCCCTGACGCTGTCCCTAAGTGAGACCTTGAGGCTGTCCCTAACAGAGGCCCTGATAATATCTTTCACGAAGACCCTAATGCTGATCCTACAGAGGCCTTTCTGCTGCTCCTAAGTCATGCCCTGATACTGTCCCTTACTCAGGCCCCAAAGATAGGCCTCACTTAGGCCCTGTTGCTGTACCTTAGTTAGGCTCTGACGCTGTCCGTACATCAAGCCCTGGCACTGGTCCTGATTAAGGCCCTCACGCTGCTGCTAACTAAGGCCCTGATGCTCTCAATGACTAAGGTCTTCTCGTTATCCCTTGGTCATTTCCTTTCACTATCTCTGGCCTGGAACCTGACTCTGTCCCGAGAGAATCTCCTGCATCTTATGCTGACTGAAACCCTAATGCTCTCCCTAACTAAGGCCCTGACTACTCCTAACTAAGGCCATGACACTGTCTCTAACAAAGGCCCAGAATCTGTCCCTAATATAGGCCCTGCTGCCAGCAATAACTAAAATCCTGACACTCTCCTGAGATAATATCCTGACCCATTTCTAACCAA
The DNA here is from genome assembly GCF_965194825.1 of Balaenoptera physalus. Taxonomy (NCBI): domain Eukaryota; kingdom Metazoa; phylum Chordata; class Mammalia; order Artiodactyla; family Balaenopteridae; genus Balaenoptera; species Balaenoptera physalus. The sequence continues at coordinate 196,571 of NW_028126134.1, read as the reverse complement.
GGTCTTGACACTCTCCCTAAGAAAGCCCTGTCGCTGTCTTTAAGTGAAGACCTGAGGCTGTCCGTAACTCAGGCCCTGAAGCTTTCCCTAACTGAGGCCTTGACGCTGTGACTAACTAGGGCTCTGGTCATCTTTAACTAAGAGCCTAAAGCTGATCCAACAAAGGCACTGATGCTGCTCCTAAGTCACTCCCTGACAGTGTCCCCAGCTGAGGGCCTGACATTAGGCCTCACTCAGACCCTGTCGCTCTCCCTAAGTCAGGCCCTGATACTGTCCCTACCTGAAGCCCTAACACTGGTTCTGAATAAGGCCCTGATATTCTCAGTAACAAAGGTCTTCACACTATCCTTAGGTCATTTCCTGACACGATTCCTAGCCTTCACCCTAACCCTGTCCCGAGCTAATATCCTACCTCTTATGCTAACTAAAGACCTTATGCTGTGCCTACCTCAGGCACTGAATTTAGTCCCAAGACCGCAAGACTGACCCTCACTAGGCTCCATGCCCTTATCGTCACAATGTTCCGTGACCACTTTCATCACAATGCTCCACGCCCTTATCATCAAAATGCCCCATGACCCCTGTCATCACAATGCTCCATGACCCCTGTCATCACAATTCTCCATGGCCCTTGTCATCACAATGCTCCATGCACTTGTCATCACAATTCTCCATGACCCTTGTCATCACAGTGCTCCATGGCGCTTGTCATCACAATGATCCAGAGCCTTAGTTCCTGAGTTGGGAGTAGTATCATTGCCTCAATTAGGGAAAATGTCAGTGACTGAGTTGGGAGTAGTGTGAGGGCCCTTGTTAGGGACACTGTCAGTGCCTGAGTTAGGTGTAGTGTCAGGGTTTTAGTTACGTACACTGTCAGTGCCTGAGTTGGGAATAGTGTCAGGGCCTTAGTTAGGGACTGTGTCATTGCCTGAGTTAGGAGTAGTGTCAGGGCCTTAGTTAGGAGTAGCATCAGTGTCTTCGTTAGGTATTGTATCAGCGCCTCAGTCAGGAATAGATTCAGGGCCTTATTTTGGGACAGTGTCAGTGCCTGAGTTAAGAGTTTTGTCGGCGTTAGTTAGGGACCTTTTCAGGGCCTGAGTTAGGAGTAATGTCAGGGCCTTCCTTAGGTATTGTATCAGCGCCTGAGTTAGGAATAGTGTCAAGGCCTTAGTTAGGGACATTGCCAGGGCATGCTTTAGGAGTAGTGTTAGGGTGTGAGTTACGAACAGTGTCAGGGCCTTAGTTAGTGATAGTGTCAGTTCCTGAGTTAGGAGTAGAGTCAGGGCCTAAGTTAGGGACAGTGCCAGTGCGGAGTTCGTAGTAGTATCAGGGCCTTAGTTAGAGACAGTGTCAGGGCCTGAGTTACGAGTAGTGTCAGAGGCTTTGTTAGGGACAGTGTCAGTGCCTGAGTTAAGAGTAGCGTCACAGCTTTAGTTAGGGCCAGTGTCAGGGCCTTAGTTAAGACCAGTGTCAGGGCCTATGATAGGAATCAGATCAGGGCCTGTGTTACGAGTAGTGTCAGGGCCTTAGTTAAGGACCGTGTCAGGGCCTGAGTCCTGACTTATTCCTAACTTTCCTCACTAAGGATTTTTGATACTACTGCTAATTCAGGTCCTGATAATATCCCTTACTAAGGCCCTGACCCTTTCCCTGGCTAAGGCCCTGAACTTCTCCTAAGTCAGGCCCTGATACTGTCCCTAACAATGGCCCTGACACTACACCTAACTTAGGCCCCGAAATGATACCTAACAAAGGCTCTGTTGCTAGTCCAAACTAAAGCCCTAAAATTGGTCTTAAATAAGGCCTTGACACTAATCCTAACTCAGGCCCTAACACTGTCCCTAGCTAAGGCCCTGACAGTACGCCTAACTCAGACCCTGACACTGGCCCTAAGCAAGGCCCTGACACTACCCTTAACTCAGTCCCTTACACTGTACCTAACAAAGTCACTGATGCTAGGCCTAACTCAGGCCCTGAAACTGTCTGTAACTAAGGCCCTGCTGCCATCAGTATGTAAAGTCCTGACATTATCCTGAGCTAATATCCTGACCTATGTCTTTCCAAGGTCCTGAAACTGTCCCAAAGTAAGCCCTGACGCTGTCCGTAAGTGAAGACCTGAGGCTGTCCCTAACTCAGGCCCTGAAGCTTTCCTTAACTGAAGCCTTGAAGCTGTGACTAACTCAGGCCCTGATCATGTATTTCACGAAGACCTTAAAGCTGATCCAGCAAAGACGCTGATGCTGCTCCAAAGTCATGCCCTGACAGTGTGCCCAGCAAAGGGCCTGACGCTAGGCCTCACTCAGGCCCTGTCGCTCTCCCGAAGTCAGGCCGTGACACTGTCACTAACTAAGGCCCTGACTCTACTCCTAACTCAGTCCCGTACATTGTACCTAACAAAGGCTCTGATGCTAGTCGTAACTCAGAGCCTGACACTGTCTCTAACTAAGGGCTGCTGCCATCAATATCTAAAGTCCTGACATTATCCGGAGCTAATATCCTGACCCATGTCTTACCAAGGTCCTGAAACTGTCCCAAAGTAAGCCCTGACGCTGTCCCTAAGTGAGGCCCTGCAGCTTTCCCTAACTAACTCAGGCCTTGATGCTGTGACTAACTCAGACCCTGGTCATGTCTTTAACTAAGACCCTAAGGCTGATCCAACAGAAGCCCTGAGGCTGCTCCTAAGTCATGCCCTGACAGTGTCCCCAGCTAAGGGTCTGATGCTAGGCCTCACTCAGACCCTTTCGCTCTCCCTAAGTCAGGCTCTGATGCTGTCCCTACCTGAAGCCCTAACACGGGTTCTGAATAAGGCCCTGAGAGTCTCAGTAACAAAGGTCTTCACACTATCCTTAGGTCATTTCCTGACACTATCCCTACATGTTAAACTGACACGGTCACTAGCTAATGTCCTGCCTCTTATGCTAACTGAAGCCCTTAGGTTGTGCCTGCCTCAGGCACTGAATTTAGTCCCAAGACCGTGAAACTGTCCCGAACTAAGGCCTAGATGCTCGTCCTACATCTGGCCCTGACACTGTCCCTAACTAAGGCCCTAACACTATTGCTAACTGAGGACCTGACACTGGACCTATCAGGGGCCCGCTACTCCTAACTAACGCCTTGACACTGTCCCTTACTTAGGCCCTGCTACCATCAATATCTAAAGTCCGAACATTATCCTGAGCTAATATCCTAACTCATCTCTTACCAAGGTCCTGAAACTCTCCCTAAGGAAGCCCTGATGCTCTCCCTAAGTGAGGCCTTGAGGCTGTCCCTGACAGAGGCCCTGATAATATCTTTAACATAGCCCCTGAGGCTGATCCTACCGTGGCTCTTATGTTGCTCCTAAGTCATGCCCTGACACTGTCCCTAGCTAAGGCCCTGACGCTAGGCCTCGCTCAGGCCCTGTCGCTCTCCCTAAGTCAGGCTCTGACGCTGTCCCTACCCGAAGCCCTGACACTCACTGGTCCTTAATTAGGCCCTGATGCTCTAAGTAACTAAGGTCTTGACACTATCCCTAGGTCATTTGCTGACACTATCCCTAGATCTTAACCTAACCTTCTCTTTAGCTAATGTCGAGATTAGCTAAAGAGATTCTTTAGAACGAGATTCTTTCATCTTCTGAACATGGTTTTCTTAAAACATAATTTGTAGAGTGTTACTAACTTTAAACAAAATGTACTCAACTGCTGTGGAATATTCCTGCATAGGAACGTGCATGGTTCACTTCTGCATCTGCTTGTGGTGGTGTTCAAGTTGCTTTCAGCTGTAGATCCTCTTATGCTAGCTAAATCTGTGATTCTGTCCCTAAATGAGGCCCTGAATTTAGGTCCGAGGCCGTGAACCTGTCCCTAACTGAGGCCTGGAGGCTCGTCCTAACGCAGGTCCTGACACTGTCCCTAACTAAGGCCCTGACACTACACCTAACTCAGTCACTGACACTGTACCTAACAAAGGCTCTGATGCTAGTCCTAACTTAGGCCTGACACTGCCTCTAACTAAGGCCCTGCTGCCGTCAATATCTGAACACCTGACATTATCCGGAGCTAATATCCTGACCCATGTCTTACCAAGGTCCTGAAACTTTCCCAAAGTAAGCCCTGACGCTGTCCCTAAGTGAGACCTTGAGGCTGTCCCTAACAGAGGCCCTGATAATATCTTTCACGAAGACCCTAATGCTGATCCTACAGAGGCCTTTCTGCTGCTCCTAAGTCATGCCCTGATACTGTCCCTTACTCAGGCCCCAAAGATAGGCCTCACTTAGGCCCTGTTGCTGTACCTTAGTTAGGCTCTGACGCTGTCCGTACATCAAGCCCTGGCACTGGTCCTGATTAAGGCCCTCACGCTGCTGCTAACTAAGGCCCTGATGCTCTCAATGACTAAGGTCTTCTCGTTATCCCTTGGTCATTTCCTTTCACTATCTCTGGCCTGGAACCTGACTCTGTCCCGAGAGAATCTCCTGCATCTTATGCTGACTGAAACCCTAATGCTCTCCCTAACTAAGGCCCTGACTACTCCTAACTAAGGCCATGACACTGTCTCTAACAAAGGCCCAGAATCTGTCCCTAATATAGGCCCTGCTGCCAGCAATAACTAAAATCCTGACACTCTCCTGAGATAATATCCTGACCCATTTCTAACCAAGGTCTTGACACTCTCCCTAAGAAAGCCCTGTCGCTGTCTTTAAGTGAAGACCTGAGGCTGTCCGTAACTCAGGCCCTGAAGCTTTCCCTAACTGAGGCCTTGACGCTGTGACTAACTAGGGCTCTGGTCATCTTTAACTAAGAGCCTAAAGCTGATCCAACAAAGGCACTGATGCTGCTCCTAAGTCACTCCCTGACAGTGTCCCCAGCTGAGGGCCTGACATTAGGCCTCACTCAGACCCTGTCGCTCTCCCTAAGTCAGGCCCTGATACTGTCCCTACCTGAAGCCCTAACACTGGTTCTGAATAAGGCCCTGATATTCTCAGTAACAAAGGTCTTCACACTATCCTTAGGTCATTTCCTGACACGATTCCTAGCCTTCACCCTAACCCTGTCCCGAGCTAATATCCTACCTCTTCTGCTAACTAAAGACCTTATGCTGTGCCTACCTCAGGCACTGAATTTAGTCCCAAGACCGCAAGACTGACCCTCACTAGGCTCCATGCCCTTATCGTCACAATGTTCCGTGACCACTTTCATCACAATGCTCCACGCCCTTATCATCAAAATGCCCCATGACCCCTGTCATCACAATGCTCCATGACCCCTGTCATCACAATTCTCCATGGCCCTTGTCATCACAATGCTCCATGCACTTGTCATCACAATTCTCCATGACCCTTGTCATCACAGTGCTCCATGGCGCTTGTCATCACAATGATCCAGAGCCTTAGTTCCTGAGTTGGGAGTAGTATCATTGCCTCAATTAGGGAAAATGTCAGTGACTGAGTTGGGAGTAGTGTGAGGGCCCTTGTTAGGGACACTGTCAGTGCCTGAGTTAGGTGTAGTGTCAGGGTTTTAGTTACGTACACTGTCAGTGCCTGAGTTGGGAATAGTGTCAGGGCCTTAGTTAGGGACTGTGTCATTGCCTGAGTTAGGAGTAGTGTCAGGGCCTTAGTTAGGAGTAGCATCAGTGTCTTCGTTAGGTATTGTATCAGCGCCTCAGTCAGGAATAGATTCAGGGCCTTATTTTGGGACAGTGTCAGTGCCTGAGTTAAGAGTTTTGTCGGCGTTAGTTAGGGACCTTTTCAGGGCCTGAGTTAGGAGTAATGTCAGGGCCTTCCTTAGGTATTGTATCAGCGCCTGAGTTAGGAATAGTGTCAAGGCCTTAGTTAGGGACATTGCCAGGGCATGCTTTAGGAGTAGTGTTAGGGTGTGAGTTACGAACAGTGTCAGGGCCTTAGTTAGTGATAGTGTCAGTTCCTGAGTTAGGAGTAGAGTCAGGGCCTAAGTTAGGGACAGTGCCAGTGCGGAGTTCGTAGTAGTATCAGGGCCTTAGTTAGAGACAGTGTCAGGGCCTGAGTTACGAGTAGTGTCAGAGGCTTTGTTAGGGACAGTGTCAGTGCCTGAGTTAAGAGTAGCGTCACAGCTTTAGTTAGGGCCAGTGTCAGGGCCTTAGTTAAGACCAGTGTCAGGGCCTATGATAGGAATCAGATCAGGGCCTGTGTTACGAGTAGTGTCAGGGCCTTAGTTAAGGACCGTGTCAGGGCCTGAGTCCTGACTTATTCCTAACTTTCCTCACTAAGGATTTTTGATACTACTGCTAATTCAGGTCCTGATAATATCCCTTACTAAGGCCCTGACCCTTTCCCTGGCTAAGGCCCTGAACTTCTCCTAAGTCAGGCCCTGATACTGTCCCTAACAATGGCCCTGACACTACACCTAACTTAGGCCCCGAAATGATACCTAACAAAGGCTCTGTTGCTAGTCCAAACTAAAGCCCTAAAATTGGTCTTAAATAAGGCCTTGACACTAATCCTAACTCAGGCCCTAACACTGTCCCTAGCTAAGGCCCTGACAGTACGCCTAACTCAGACCCTGACACTGGCCCTAAGCAAGGCCCTGACACTACCCTTAACTCAGTCCCTTACACTGTACCTAACAAAGTCACTGATGCTAGGCCTAACTCAGGCCCTGAAACTGTCTGTAACTAAGGCCCTGCTGCCATCAGTATGTAAAGTCCTGACATTATCCTGAGCTAATATCCTGACCTATGTCTTTCCAAGGTCCTGAAACTGTCCCAAAGTAAGCCCTGACGCTGTCCGTAAGTGAAGACCTGAGGCTGTCCCTAACTCAGGCCCTGAAGCTTTCCTTAACTGAAGCCTTGAAGCTGTGACTAACTCAGGCCCTGATCATGTATTTCACGAAGACCTTAAAGCTGATCCAGCAAAGACGCTGATGCTGCTCCAAAGTCATGCCCTGACAGTGTGCCCAGCAAAGGGCCTGACGCTAGGCCTCACTCAGGCCCTGTCGCTCTCCCGAAGTCAGGCCGTGACACTGTCACTAACTAAGGCCCTGACTCTACTCCTAACTCAGTCCCGTACATTGTACCTAACAAAGGCTCTGATGCTAGTCGTAACTCAGAGCCTGACACTGTCTCTAACTAAGGGCTGCTGCCATCAATATCTAAAGTCCTGACATTATCCGGAGCTAATATCCTGACCCATGTCTTACCAAGGTCCTGAAACTGTCCCAAAGTAAGCCCTGACGCTGTCCCTAAGTGAGGCTCTGCAGCTTTCCCTAACTAACTCAGGCCTTGATGCTGTGACTAACTCAGACCCTGGTCATGTCTTTAACTAAGACCCTAAGGCTGATCCAACAGAAGCCCTGAGGCTGCTCCTAAGTCATGCCCTGACAGTGTCCCCAGCTAAGGGTCTGATGCTAGGCCTCACTCAGACCCTTTCGCTCTCCCTAAGTCAGGCTCTGATGCTGTCCCTACCTGAAGCCCTAACACGGGTTCTGAATAAGGCCCTGAGAGTCTCAGTAACAAAGGTCTTCACACTATCCTTAGGTCATTTCCTGACACTATCCCTACATGTTAAACTGACACGGTCACTAGCTAATGTCCTGCCTCTTATGCTAACTGAAGCCCTTAGGTTGTGCCTGCCTCAGGCACTGAATTTAGTCCCAAGACCGTGAAACTGTCCCGAACTAAGGCCTAGATGCTCGTCCTACATCTGGCCCTGACACTGTCCCTAACTAAGGCCCTAACACTATTGCTAACTGAGGACCTGACACTGGACCTATCAGGGGCCCGCTACTCCTAACTAACGCCTTGACACTGTCCCTTACTTAGGCCCTGCTACCATCAATATCTAAAGTCCGAACATTATCCTGAGCTAATATCCTAACTCATCTCTTACCAAGGTCCTGAAACTCTCCCTAAGGAAGCCCTGATGCTCTCCCTAAGTGAGGCCTTGAGGCTGTCCCTGACAGAGGCCCTGATAATATCTTTAACATAGCCCCTGAGGCTGATCCTACCGTGGCTCTTATGTTGCTCCTAAGTCATGCCCTGACACTGTCCCTAGCTAAGGCCCTGACGCTAGGCCTCGCTCAGGCCCTGTCGCTCTCCCTAAGTCAGGCTCTGACGCTGTCCCTACCCGAAGCCCTGACACTCACTGGTCCTTAATTAGGCCCTGATGCTCTAAGTAACTAAGGTCTTGACACTATCCCTAGGTCATTTGCTGACACTATCCCTAGATCTTAACCTAACCTTCTCTTTAGCTAATGTCGAGATTAGCTAAAGAGATTCTTTAGAACGAGATTCTTTCATCTTCTGAACATGGTTTTCTTAAAACATAATTTGTAGAGTGTTACTAACTTTAAACAAAATGTACTCAACTGCTGTGGAATATTCCTGCATAGGAGCGTGCATGGTTCACTTCTGCATCTGCTTGTGGTGGTGTTCAAGTTGCTTTCAGCTGTAGATCCTCTTATGCTAGCTAAATCTGTGATTCTGTCCCTAAATGAGGCCCTGAATTTAGGTCCGAGGCCGTGAACCTGTCCCTAACTGAGGCCTGGAGGCTCGTCCTAACGCAGGTCCTGACACTGTCCCTAACTAAGGCCCTGACACTACACCTAACTCAGTCACTGACACTGTACCTAACAAAGGCTCTGATGCTAGTCCTAACTTAGGCCTGACACTGCCTCTAACTAAGGCCCTGCTGCCGTCAATATCTGAACACCTGACATTATCCGGAGCTAATATCCTGACCCATGTCTTACCAAGGGCCTGAAACTGTCCCAAAGTAAGCCCTGACGCTGTCCCTAAGTGAGACCTTGAGGCTGTCCCTAACAGAGGCCCTGATAATATCTTTCACGAAGACCCTAATGCTGATCCTACAGAGGCCTTTCTGCTGCTCCTAAGTCATGCCCTGATACTGTCCCTTACTCAGGCCCCAAAGATAGGCCTCACTTAGGCCCTGTTGCTGTACCTTAGTTAGGCTCTGACGCTGTCCGTACATCAAGCCCTGGCACTGGTCCTGATTAAGGCCCTCACGCTGCTGCTAACTAAGGCCCTGATGCTCTCAATGACTAAGGTCTTCTCGTTCTCCCTTGGTCATTTCCTTTCACTATCTCTGGCCTGGAACCTGACTCTGTCCCGAGAGAATCTCCTGCATCTTATGCTGACTGAAACCCTAATGCTCTCCCTAACTAAGGCCCTGACTACTCCTAACTAAGGCCATGACACTGTCTCTAACAAAGGCCCAGAATCTGTCCCTAATATAGGCCCTGCTGCCAGCAATAACTAAAATCCTGACACTCTCCTGAGATAATATCCTGACCCATTTCTAACCAAGGTCTTGACACTCTCCCTAAGAAAGCCCTGTCGCTGTCTTTAAGTGAAGACCTGAGGCTGTCCGTAACTCAGGCCCTGAAGCTTTCCCTAACTGAGGCCTTGACGCTGTGACTAACTAGGGCTCTGGTCATCTTTAACTAAGAGCCTAAAGCTGATCCAACAAAGGCACTGATGCTGCTCCTAAGTCACTCCCTGACAGTGTCCCCAGCTGAGGGCCTGACATTAGGCCTCACTCAGACCCTGTCGCTCTCCCTAAGTCAGGCCCTGATACTGTCCCTCCCTGAAGCCCTAACACTGGTTCTGAATAAGGCCCTGATATTCTCAGTAACAAAGGTCTTCACACTATCCTTAGGTCATTTCCTGACACGATTCCTAGCCTTCACCCTAACCCTGTCCCGAGCTAATATCCTACCTCTTCTGCTAACTAAAGACCTTATGCTGTGCCTACCTCAGGCACTGAATTTAGTCCCAAGACCGCAAGACTGACCCTCACTAGGCTCCATGCCCTTATCGTCACAATGTTCCGTGACCACTTTCATCACAATGCTCCACGCCCTTATCATCAAAATGCCCCATGACCCCTGTCATCACAATGCTCCATGACCCCTGTCATCACAATTCTCCATGGCCCTTGTCATCACAATGCTCCATGCACTTGTCATCACAATTCTCCATGACCCTTGTCATCACAGTGCTCCATGGCGCTTGTCATCACAATGATCCAGAGCCTTAGTTCCTGAGTTGGGAGTAGTATCATTGCCTCAATTAGGGAAAATGTCAGTGACTGAGTTGGGAGTAGTGTGAGGGCCCTTGTTAGGGACACTGTCAGTGCCTGAGTTAGGTGTAGTGTCAGGGTTTTAGTTACGTACACTGTCAGTGCCTGAGTTGGGAATAGTGTCAGGGCCTTAGTTAGGGACTGTGTCATTGCCTGAGTTAGGAGTAGTGTCAGGGCCTTAGTTAGGAGTAGCATCAGTGTCTTCGTTAGGTATTGTATCAGCGCCTCAGTCAGGAATAGATTCAGGGCCTTATTTTGGGACAGTGTCAGTGCCTGAGTTAAGAGTTTTGTCGGCGTTAGTTAGGGACCTTTTCAGGGCCTGAGTTAGGAGTAATGTCAGGGCCTTCCTTAGGTATTGTATCAGCGCCTGAGTTAGGAATAGTGTCAAGGCCTTAGTTAGGGACATTGCCAGGGCATGCTTTAGGAGTAGTGTTAGGGTGTGAGTTACGAACAGTGTCAGGGCCTTAGTTAGTGATAGTGTCAGTTCCTGAGTTAGGAGTAGAGTCAGGGCCTAAGTTAGGGACAGTGCCAGTGCGGAGTTCGTAGTAGTATCAGGGCCTTAGTTAGAGACAGTGTCAGGGCCTGAGTTACGAGTAGTGTCAGAGGCTTTGTTAGGGACAGTGTCAGTGCCTGAGTTAAGAGTAGCGTCACAGCTTTAGTTAGGGCCAGTGTCAGGGCCTTAGTTAAGACCAGTGTCAGGGCCTATGATAGGAATCAGATCAGGGCCTGTGTTACGAGTAGTGTCAGGGCCTTAGTTAAGGACCGTGTCAGGGCCTGAGTCCTGACTTATTCCTAACTTTCCTCACTAAGGATTTTTGATACTACTGCTAATTCAGGTCCTGATAATATCCCTTACTAAGGCCCTGACCCTTTCCCTGGCTAAGGCCCTGAACTTCTCCTAAGTCAGGCCCTGATACTGTCCCTAACAATGGCCCTGACACTACACCTAACTTAGGCCCCGAAATGATACCTAACAAAGGCTCTGTTGCTAGTCCAAACTAAAGCCCTAAAATTGGTCTTAAATAAGGCCTTGACACTAATCCTAACTCAGGCCCTAACACGGTCCCTAGCTAAGGCCCTGACAGTACGCCTAACTCAGACCCTGACACTGGCCCTAAGCAAGGCCCTGACACTACCCCTAACTCAGTCCCTTACACTGTACCTAACAAAGTCACTGATGCTAGGCCTAACTCAGGCCCTGAAACCGTCTGTAACTAAGGCCCTGCTGCCATCAGTATGTAAAGTCCTGACATTATCCTGAGCTAATATCCTGACCTATGTCTTTCCAAGGTCCTGAAACTGTCCCAAAGTAAGCCCTGACGCTGTCCGTAAGTGAAGACCTGAGGCTGTCCCTAACTCAGGCCCTGAAGCTTTCCTTAACTGAAGCCTTGAAGCTGTGACTAACTCAGGCCCTGATCATGTATTTCACGAAGACCTTAAAGCTGATCCAGCAAAGACGCTGATGCTGCTCCAAAGTCATGCCCTGACAGTGTGCCCAGCAAAGGGCCTGACGCTAGGCCTCACTCAGGCCCTGTCGCTCTCCCGAAGTCAGGCCGTGACACTGTCACTAACTAAGGCCCTGACTCTACTCCTAACTCAGTCCCGTACATTGTACCTAACAAAGGCTCTGATGCTAGTCGTAACTCAGAGCCTGACACTGTCTCTAACTAAGGGCTGCTGCCATCAATATCTAAAGTCCTGACATTATCCGGAGCTAATATCCTGACCCATGTCTTACCAAGGTCCTGAAACTGTCCCAAAGTAAGCCCTGACGCTGTCCCTAAGTGAGACCTTGAGGCTGTCCCTAACAGAGGCCCTGATAATATCTTTCACGAAGACCCTAATGCTGATCCTACAGAGGCCTTTCTGCTGCTCCTAAGTCATGCCCTGATACTGTCCCTTACTCAGGCCCCAAAGATAGGCCTCACTTAGGCCCTGTTGCTGTACCTTAGTTAGGCTCTGACGCTGTCCGTACATCAAGCCCTGGCACTGGTCCTGATTAAGGCCCTCACGCTGCTGCTAACTAAGGCCCTGATGCTCTCAATGACTAAGGTCTTCTCGTTATCCCTTGGTCATTTCCTTTCACTATCTCTGGCCTGGAACCTGACTCTGTCCCGAGAGAATCTCCTGCATCTTATGCTGACTGAAACCCTAATGCTCTCCCTAACTAAGGCCCTGACTACTCCTAACTAAGGCCATGACACTGTCTCTAACAAAGGCCCAGAATCTGTCCCTAATATAGGCCCTGCTGCCAGCAATAACTAAAATCCTGACACTCTCCTGAGATAATATCCTGACCCATTTCTAACCAAGGTCTTGACACTCTCCCTAAGAAAGCCCTGTCGCTGTCTTTAAGTGAAGACCTGAGGCTGTCCGTAACTCAGGCCCTGAAGCTTTCCCTAACTGAGGCCTTGACGCTGTGACTAACTAGGGCTCTGGTCATCTTTAACTAAGAGCCTAAAGCTGATCCAACAAAGGCACTGATGCTGCTCCTAAGTCACTCCCTGACAGTGTCCCCAGCTGAGGGCCTGACATTAGGCCTCACTCAGACCCTGTCGCTCTCCCTAAGTCAGGCCCTGATACTGTCCCTACCTGAAGCCCTAACACTGGTTCTGAATAAGGCCCTGATATTCTCAGTAACAAAGGTCTTCACACTATCCTTAGGTCATTTCCTGACACGATTCCTAGCCTTCACCCTAACCCTGTCCCGAGCTAATATCCTACCTCTTCTGCTAACTAAAGACCTTATGCTGTGCCTACCTCAGGCACTGAATTTAGTCCCAAGACCGCAAGACTGACCCTCACTAGGCTCCATGCCCTTATCGTCACAATGTTCCGTGACCACTTTCATCACAATGCTCCACGCCCTTATCATCAAAATGCCCCATGACCCCTGTCATCACAATGCTCCATGACCCCTGTCATCACAATTCTCCATGGCCCTTGTCATCACAATGCTCCATGCACTTGTCATCACAATTCTCCATGACCCTTGTCATCACAGTGCTCCATGGCGCTTGTCATCACAATGATCCAGAGCCTTAGTTCCTGAGTTGGGAGTAGTATCATTGCCTCAATTAGGGAAAATGTCAGTGACTGAGTTGGGAGTAGTGTGAGGGCCCTTGTTAGGGACACTGTCAGTGCCTGAGTTAGGTGTAGTGTCAGGGTTTTAGTTACGTACACTGTCAGTGCCTGAGTTGGGAATAGTGTCAGGGCCTTAGTTAGGGACTGTGTCATTGCCTGAGTTAGGAGTAGTGTCAGGGCCTTAGTTAGGAGTAGCATCAGTGTCTTCGTTAGGTATTGTATCAGCGCCTCAGTCAGGAATAGATTCAGGGCCTTATTTTGGGACAGTGTCAGTGCCTGAGTTAAGAGTTTTGTCGGCGTTAGTTAGGGACCTTTTCAGGGCCTGAGTTAGGAGTAATGTCAGGGCCTTCCTTAGGTATTGTATCAGCGCCTGAGTTAGGAATAGTGTCAAGGCCTTAGTTAGGGACATTGCCAGGGCATGCTTTAGGAGTAGTGTTAGGGTGTGAGTTACGAACAGTGTCAGGGCCTTAGTTAGTGATAGTGTCAGTTCCTGAGTTAGGAGTAGAGTCAGGGCCTAAGTTAGGGACAGTGCCAGTGCGGAGTTCGTAGTAGTATCAGGGCCTTAGTTAGAGACAGTGTCAGGGCCTGAGTTACGAGTAGTGTCAGAGGCTTTGTTAGGGACAGTGTCAGTGCCTGAGTTAAGAGTAGCGTCACAGCTTTAGTTAGGGCCAGTGTCAGGGCCTTAGTTAAGACCAGTGTCAGGGCCTATGATAGGAATCAGATCAGGGCCTGTGTTACGAGTAGTGTCAGGGCCTTAGTTAAGGACCGTGTCAGGGCCTGAGTCCTGACTTATTCCTAACTTTCCTCACTAAGGATTTTTGATACTACTGCTAATTCAGGTCCTGATAATATCCCTTACTAAGGCCCTGACCCTTTCCCTGGCTAAGGCCCTGAACTTCTCCTAAGTCAGGCCCTGATACTGTCCCTAACAATGGCCCTGACACTACACCTAACTTAGGCCCCGAAATGATACCTAACAAAGGCTCTGTTGCTAGTCCAAACTAAAGCCCTAAAATTGGTCTTAAATAAGGCCTTGACACTAATCCTAACTCAGGCCCTAACACTGTCCCTAGCTAAGGCCCTGACAGTACGCCTAACTCAGACCCTGACACTGGCCCTAAGCAAGGCCCTGACACTACCCTTAACTCAGTCCCTTACACTGTACCTAACAAAGTCACTGATGCTAGGCCTAACTCAGGCCCTGAAACTGTCTGTAACTAAGGCCCTGCTGCCATCAGTATGTAAAGTCCTGACATTATCCTGAGCTAATATCCTGACCTATGTCTTTCCAAGGTCCTGAAACTGTCCCAAAGTAAGCCCTGACGCTGTCCGTAAGTGAAGACCTGAGGCTGTCCCTAACTCAGGCCCTGAAGCTTTCCTTAACTGAAGCCTTGAAGCTGTGACTAACTCAGGCCCTGATCATGTATTTCACGAAGACCTTAAAGCTGATCCAGCAAAGACGCTGATGCTGCTCCAAAGTCATGCCCTGACAGTGTGCCCAGCAAAGGGCCTGACGCTAGGCCTCACTCAGGCCCTGTCGCTCTCCCGAAGTCAGGCCGTGACACTGTCACTAACTAAGGCCCTGACTCTACTCCTAACTCAGTCCCGTACATTGTACCTAACAAAGGCTCTGATGCTAGTCGTAACTCAGAGCCTGACACTGTCTCTAACTAAGGGCTGCTGCCATCAATATCTAAAGTCCTGACATTATCCGGAGCTAATATCCTGACCCATGTCTTACCAAGGTCCTGAAACTGTCCCAAAGTAAGCCCTGACGCTGTCCCTAAGTGAGGCTCTGCAGCTTTCCCTAACTAACTCAGGCCTTGATGCTGTGACTAACTCAGACCCTGGTCATGTCTTTAACTAAGACCCTAAGGCTGATCCAACAGAAGCCCTGAGGCTGCTCCTAAGTCATGCCCTGACAGTGTCCCCAGCTAAGGGTCTGATGCTAGGCCTCACTCAGACCCTTTCGCTCTCCCTAAGTCAGGCTCTGATGCTGTCCCTACCTGAAGCCCTAACACGGGTTCTGAATAAGGCCCTGAGAGTCTCAGTAACAAAGGTCTTCACACTATCCTTAGGTCATTTCCTGACACTATCCCTACATGTTAAACTGACACGGTCACTAGCTAATGTCCTGCCTCTTATGCTAACTGAAGCCCTTAGGTTGTGCCTGCCTCAGGCACTGAATTTAGTCCCAAGACCGTGAAACTGTCCCGAACTAAGGCCTAGATGCTCGTCCTACATCTGGCCCTGACACTGTCCCTAACTAAGGCCCTAACACTATTGCTAACTGAGGACCTGACACTGGACCTATCAGGGGCCCGCTACTCCTAACTAACGCCTTGACACTGTCCCTTACTTAGGCCCTGCTACCATCAATATCTAAAGTCCGAACATTATCCTGAGCTAATATCCTAACTCATCTCTTACCAAGGTCCTGAAACTCTCCCTAAGGAAGCCCTGATGCTCTCCCTAAGTGAGGCCTTGAGGCTGTCCCTGACAGAGGCCCTGATAATATCTTTAACATAGCCCCTGAGGCTGATCCTACCGTGGCTCTTATGTTGCTCCTAAGTCATGCCCTGACACTGTCCCTAGCTAAGGCCCTGACGCTAGGCCTCGCTCAGGCCCTGTCGCTCTCCCTAAGTCAGGCTCTGACGCTGTCCCTACCCGAAGCCCTGACACTCACTGGTCCTTAATTAGGCCCTGATGCTCTAAGTAACTAAGGTCTTGACACTATCCCTAGGTCATTTGCTGACACTATCCCTAGATCTTAACCTAACCTTCTCTTTAGCTAATGTCGAGATTAGCTAAAGAGATTCTTTAGAACGAGATTCTTTCATCTTCTGAACATGGTTTTCTTAAAACATAATTTGTAGAGTGTTACTAACTTTAAACAAAATGTACTCAACTGCTGTGGAATATTCCTGCATAGGAGCGTGCATGGTTCACTTCTGCATCTGCTTGTGGTGGTGTTCAAGTTGCTTTCAGCTGTAGATCCTCTTATGCTAGCTAAATCTGTGATTCTGTCCCTAAATGAGGCCCTGAATTTAGGTCCGAGGCCGTGAACCTGTCCCTAACTGAGGCCTGGAGGCTCGTCCTAACGCAGGTCCTGACACTGTCCCTAACTAAGGCCCTGACACTACACCTAACTCAGTCACTGACACTGTACCTAACAAAGGCTCTGATGCTAGTCCTAACTTAGGCCTGACACTGCCTCTAACTAAGGCCCTGCTGCCGTCAATATCTGAACACCTGACATTATCCGGAGCTAATATCCTGACCCATGTCTTACCAAGGGCCTGAAACTGTCCCAAAGTAAGCCCTGACGCTGTCCCTAAGTGAGACCTTGAGGCTGTCCCTAACAGAGGCCCTGATAATATCTTTCACGAAGACCCTAATGCTGATCCTACAGAGGCCTTTCTGCTGCTCCTAAGTCATGCCCTGATACTGTCCCTTACTCAGGCCCCAAAGATAGGCCTCACTTAGGCCCTGTTGCTGTACCTTAGTTAGGCTCTGACGCTGTCCGTACATCAAGCCCTGGCACTGGTCCTGATTAAGGCCCTCACGCTGCTGCTAACTAAGGCCCTGATGCTCTCAATGACTAAGGTCTTCTCGTTCTCCCTTGGTCATTTCCTTTCACTATCTCTGGCCTGGAACCTGACTCTGTCCCGAGAGAATCTCCTGCATCTTATGCTGACTGAAACCCTAATGCTCTCCCTAACTAAGGCCCTGACTACTCCTAACTAAGGCCATGACACTGTCTCTAACAAAGGCCCAGAATCTGTCCCTAATATAGGCCCTGCTGCCAGCAATAACAAAAATCCTGACACTCTCCTGAGATAATATCCTGACCCATTTCTAACCAAGGTCTTGACACTCTCCCTAAGAAAGCCCTGTCGCTGTCTTTAAGTGAAGACCTGAGGCTGTCCGTAACTCAGGCCCTGAAGCTTTCCCTAACTGAGGCCTTGACGCTGTGACTAACTAGGGCTCTGGTCATCTTTAACTAAGAGCCTAAAGCTGATCCAACAAAGGCACTGATGCTGCTCCTAAGTCACTCCCTGACAGTGTCCCCAGCTGAGGGCCTGACATTAGGCCTCACTCAGACCCTGTCGCTCTCCCTAAGTCAGGCCCTGATACTGTCCCTACCTGAAGCCCTAACACTGGTTCTGAATAAGGCCCTGATATTCTCAGTAACAAAGGTCTTCACACTATCCTTAGGTCATTTCCTGACACGATTCCTAGCCTTCACCCTAACCCTGTCCCGAGCTAATATCCTACCTCTTCTGCTAACTAAAGACCTTATGCTGTGCCTACCTCAGGCACTGAATTTAGTCCCAAGACCGCAAGACTGACCCTCACTAGGCTCCATGCCCTTATCGTCACAATGTTCCGTGACCACTTTCATCACAATGCTCCACGCCCTTATCATCAAAATGCCCCATGACCCCTGTCATCACAATGCTCCATGACCCCTGTCATCACAATTCTCCATGGCCCTTGTCATCACAATGCTCCATGCACTTGTCATCACAATTCTCCATGACCCTTGTCATCACAGTGCTCCATGGCGCTTGTCATCACAATGATCCAGAGCCTTAGTTCCTGAGTTGGGAGTAGTATCATTGCCTCAATTAGGGAAAATGTCAGTGACTGAGTTGGGAGTAGTGTGAGGGCCCTTGTTAGGGACACTGTCAGTGCCTGAGTTAGGTGTAGTGTCAGGGTTTTAGTTACGTACACTGTCAGTGCCTGAGTTGGGAATAGTGTCAGGGCCTTAGTTAGGGACTGTGTCATTGCCTGAGTTAGGAGTAGTGTCAGGGCCTTAGTTAGGAGTAGCATCAGTGTCTTCGTTAGGTATTGTATCAGCGCCTCAGTCAGGAATAGATTCAGGGCCTTATTTTGGGACAGTGTCAGTGCCTGAGTTAAGAGTTTTGTCGGCGTTAGTTAGGGACCTTTTCAGGGCCTGAGTTAGGAGTAATGTCAGGGCCTTCCTTAGGTATTGTATCAGCGCCTGAGTTAGGAATAGTGTCAAGGCCTTAGTTAGGGACATTGCCAGGGCATGCTTTAGGAGTAGTGTTAGGGTGTGAGTTATGAACAGTGTCAGGGCCTTAGTTAGTGATAGTGTCAGTTCCTGAGTTAGGAGTAGAGTCAGGGCCTAAGTTAGGGACAGTGCCAGTGCGGAGTTCGTAGTAGTATCAGGGCCTTAGTTAGAGACAGTGTCAGGGCCTGAGTTACGAGTAGTGTCAGAGGCTTTGTTAGGGACAGTGTCAGTGCCTGAGTTAAGAGTAGCGTCACAGCTTTAGTTAGGGCCAGTGTCAGGGCCTTAGTTAAGACCAGTGTCAGGGCCTATGATAGGAATCAGATCAGGGCCTGTGTTACGAGTAGTGTCAGGGCCTTAGTTAAGGACCGTGTCAGGGCCTGAGTCCTGACTTATTCCTAACTTTCCTCACTAAGGATTTTTGATACTACTGCTAATTCAGGTCCTGATAATATCCCTTACTAAGGCCCTGACCCTTTCCCTGGCTAAGGCCCTGAACTTCTCCTAAGTCAGGCCCTGATACTGTCCCTAACAATGGCCCTGACACTACACCTAACTTAGGCCCCGAAATGATACCTAACAAAGGCTCTGTTGCTAGTCCAAACTAAAGCCCTAAAATTGGTCTTAAATAAGGCCTTGACACTAATCCTAACTCAGGCCCTAACACTGTCCCTAGCTAAGGCCCTGACAGTACGCCTAACTCAGACCCTGACACTGGCCCTAAGCAAGGCCCTGACACTACCCCTAACTCAGTCCCTTACACTGTACCTAACAAAGTCACTGATGCTAGGCCTAACTCAGGCCCTGAAACCGTCTGTAACTAAGGCCCTGCTGCCATCAGTATGTAAAGTCCTGACATTATCCTGAGCTAATATCCTGACCTATGTCTTTCCAAGGTCCTGAAACTGTCCCAAAGTAAGCCCTGACGCTGTCCGTAAGTGAAGACCTGAGGCTGTCCCTAACTCAGGCCCTGAAGCTTTCCTTAACTGAAGCCTTGAAGCTGTGACTAACTCAGGCCCTGATCATGTATTTCACGAAGACCTTAAAGCTGATCCAGCAAAGACGCTGATGCTGCTCCAAAGTCATGCCCTGACAGTGTGCCCAGCAAAGGGCCTGACGCTAGGCCTCACTCAGGCCCTGTCGCTCTCCCGAAGTCAGGCCGTGACACTGTCACTAACTAAGGCCCTGACTCTACTCCTAACTCAGTCCCGTACATTGTACCTAACAAAGGCTCTGATGCTAGTCGTAACTCAGAGCCTGACACTGTCTCTAACTAAGGGCTGCTGCCATCAATATCTAAAGTCCTGACATTATCCGGAGCTAATATCCTGACCCATGTCTTACCAAGGTCCTGAAACTGTCCCAAAGTAAGCCCTGACGCTGTCCCTAAGTGAGGCTCTGCAGCTTTCCCTAACTAACTCAGGCCTTGATGCTGTGACTAACTCAGACCCTGGTCATGTCTTTAACTAAGACCCTAAGGCTGATCCAACAGAAGCCCTGAGGCTGCTCCTAAGTCATGCCCTGACAGTGTCCCCAGCTAAGGGTCTGATGCTAGGCCTCACTCAGACCCTTTCGCTCTCCCTAAGTCAGGCTCTGATGCTGTCCCTACCTGAAGCCCTAACACGGGTTCTGAATAAGGCCCTGAGAGTCTCAGTAACAAAGGTCTTCACACTATCCTTAGGTCATTTCCTGACACTATCCCTACATGTTAAACTGACACGGTCACTAGCTAATGTCCTGCCTCTTATGCTAACTGAAGCCCTTAGGTTGTGCCTGCCTCAGGCACTGAATTTAGTCCCAAGACCGTGAAACTGTCCCGAACTAAGGCCTAGATGCTCGTCCTACATCTGGCCCTGACACTGTCCCTAACTAAGGCCCTAACACTATTGCTAACTGAGGACCTGACACTGGACCTATCAGGGGCCCGCTACTCCTAACTAACGCCTTGACACTGTCCCTTACTTAGGCCCTGCTACCATCAATATCTAAAGTCCGAACATTATCCTGAGCTAATATCCTAACTCATCTCTTACCAAGGTCCTGAAACTCTCCCTAAGGAAGCCCTGATGCTCTCCCTAAGTGAGGCCTTGAGGCTGTCCCTGACAGAGGCCCTGATAATATCTTTAACATAGCCCCTGAGGCTGATCCTACCGTGGCTCTTATGTTGCTCCTAAGTCATGCCCTGACACTGTCCCTAGCTAAGGCCCTGACGCTAGGCCTCGCTCAGGCCCTGTCGCTCTCCCTAAGTCAGGCTCTGACGCTGTCCCTACCCGAAGCCCTGACACTCACTGGTCCTTAATTAGGCCCTGATGCTCTAAGTAACTAAGGTCTTGACACTATCCCTAGGTCATTTGCTGACACTATCCCTAGATCTTAACCTAACCTTCTCTTTAGCTAATGTCGAGATTAGCTAAAGAGATTCTTTAGAACGAGATTCTTTCATCTTCTGAACATGGTTTTCTTAAAACATAATTTGTAGAGTGTTACTAACTTTAAACAAAATGTACTCAACTGCTGTGGAATATTCCTGCATAGGAGCGTGCATGGTTCACTTCTGCATCTGCTTGTGGTGGTGTTCAAGTTGCTTTCAGCTGTAGATCCTCTTATGCTAGCTAAATCTGTGATTCTGTCCCTAAATGAGGCCCTGAATTTAGGTCCGAGGCCGTGAACCTGTCCCTAACTGAGGCCTGGAGGCTCGTCCTAACGCAGGTCCTGACACTGTCCCTAACTAAGGCCCTGACACTACACCTAACTCAGTCACTGACACTGTACCTAACAAAGGCTCTGATGCTAGTCCTAACTTAGGCCTGACACTGCCTCTAACTAAGGCCCTGCTGCCGTCAATATCTGAACACCTGACATTATCCGGAGCTAATATCCTGACCCATGTCTTACCAAGGGCCTGAAACTGTCCCAAAGTAAGCCCTGACGCTGTCCCTAAGTGAGACCTTGAGGCTGTCCCTAACAGAGGCCCTGATAATATCTTTCACGAAGACCCTAATGCTGATCCTACAGAGGCCTTTCTGCTGCTCCTAAGTCATGCCCTGATACTGTCCCTTACTCAGGCCCCAAAGATAGGCCTCACTTAGGCCCTGTTGCTGTACCTTAGTTAGGCTCTGACGCTGTCCGTACATCAAGCCCTGGCACTGGTCCTGATTAAGGCCCTCACGCTGCTGCTAACTAAGGCCCTGATGCTCTCAATGACTAAGGTCTTCTCGTTCTCCCTTGGTCATTTCCTTTCACTATCTCTGGCCTGGAACCTGACTCTGTCCCGAGAGAATCTCCTGCATCTTATGCTGACTGAAACCCTAATGCTCTCCCTAACTAAGGCCCTGACTACTCCTAACTAAGGCCATGACACTGTCTCTAACAAAGGCCCAGAATCTGTCCCTAATATAGGCCCTGCTGCCAGCAATAACAAAAATCCTGACACTCTCCTGAGATAATATCCTGACCCATTTCTAACCAAGGTCTTGACACTCTCCCTAAGAAAGCCCTGTCGCTGTCTTTAAGTGAAGACCTGAGGCTGTCCGTAACTCAGGCCCTGAAGCTTTCCCTAACTGAGGCCTTGACGCTGTGACTAACTAGGGCTCTGGTCATCTTTAACTAAGAGCCTAAAGCTGATCCAACAAAGGCACTGATGCTGCTCCTAAGTCACTCCCTGACAGTGTCCCCAGCTGAGGGCCTGACATTAGGCCTCACTCAGACCCTGTCGCTCTCCCTAAGTCAGGCCCTGATACTGTCCCTACCTGAAGCCCTAACACTGGTTCTGAATAAGGCCCTGATATTCTCAGTAACAAAGGTCTTCACACTATCCTTAGGTCATTTCCTGACACGATTCCTAGCCTTCACCCTAACCCTGTCCCGAGCTAATATCCTACCTCTTCTGCTAACTAAAGACCTTATGCTGTGCCTACCTCAGGCACTGAATTTAGTCCCAAGACCGCAAGACTGACCCTCACTAGGCTCCATGCCCTTATCGTCACAATGTTCCGTGACCACTTTCATCACAATGCTCCACGCCCTTATCATCAAAATGCCCCATGACCCCTGTCATCACAATGCTCCATGACCCCTGTCATCACAATTCTCCATGGCCCTTGTCATCACAATGCTCCATGCACTTGTCATCACAATTCTCCATGACCCTTGTCATCACAGTGCTCCATGGCGCTTGTCATCACAATGATCCAGAGCCTTAGTTCCTGAGTTGGGAGTAGTATCATTGCCTCAATTAGGGAAAATGTCAGTGACTGAGTTGGGAGTAGTGTGAGGGCCCTTGTTAGGGACACTGTCAGTGCCTGAGTTAGGTGTAGTGTCAGGGTTTTAGTTACGTACACTGTCAGTGCCTGAGTTGGGAATAGTGTCAGGGCCTTAGTTAGGGACTGTGTCATTGCCTGAGTTAGGAGTAGTGTCAGGGCCTTAGTTAGGAGTAGCATCAGTGTCTTCGTTAGGTATTGTATCAGCGCCTCAGTCAGGAATAGATTCAGGGCCTTATTTTGGGACAGTGTCAGTGCCTGAGTTAAGAGTTTTGTCGGCGTTAGTTAGGGACCTTTTCAGGGCCTGAGTTAGGAGTAATGTCAGGGCCTTCCTTAGGTATTGTATCAGCGCCTGAGTTAGGAATAGTGTCAAGGCCTTAGTTAGGGACATTGCCAGGGCATGCTTTAGGAGTAGTGTTAGGGTGTGAGTTATGAACAGTGTCAGGGCCTTAGTTAGTGATAGTGTCAGTTCCTGAGTTAGGAGTAGAGTCAGGGCCTAAGTTAGGGACAGTGCCAGTGCGGAGTTCGTAGTAGTATCAGGGCCTTAGTTAGAGACAGTGTCAGGGCCTGAGTTACGAGTAGTGTCAGAGGCTTTGTTAGGGACAGTGTCAGTGCCTGAGTTAAGAGTAGCGTCACAGCTTTAGTTAGGGCCAGTGTCAGGGCCTTAGTTAAGACCAGTGTCAGGGCCTATGATAGGAATCAGATCAGGGCCTGTGTTACGAGTAGTGTCAGGGCCTTAGTTAAGGACCGTGTCAGGGCCTGAGTCCTGACTTATTCCTAACTTTCCTCACTAAGGATTTTTGATACTACTGCTAATTCAGGTCCTGATAATATCCCTTACTAAGGCCCTGACCCTTTCCCTGGCTAAGGCCCTGAACTTCTCCTAAGTCAGGCCCTGATACTGTCCCTAACAATGGCCCTGACACTACACCTAACTTAGGCCCCGAAATGATACCTAACAAAGGCTCTGTTGCTAGTCCAAACTAAAGCCCTAAAATTGGTCTTAAATAAGGCCTTGACACTAATCCTAACTCAGGCCCTAACACTGTCCCTAGCTAAGGCCCTGACAGTACGCCTAACTCAGACCCTGACACTGGCCCTAAGCAAGGCCCTGACACTACCCCTAACTCAGTCCCTTACACTGTACCTAACAAAGTCACTGATGCTAGGCCTAACTCAGGCCCTGAAACCGTCTGTAACTAAGGCCCTGCTGCCATCAGTATGTAAAGTCCTGACATTATCCTGAGCTAATATCCTGACCTATGTCTTTCCAAGGTCCTGAAACTGTCCCAAAGTAAGCCCTGACGCTGTCCGTAAGTGAAGACCTGAGGCTGTCCCTAACTCAGGCCCTGAAGCTTTCCTTAACTGAAGCCTTGAAGCTGTGACTAACTCAGGCCCTGATCATGTATTTCACGAAGACCTTAAAGCTGATCCAGCAAAGACGCTGATGCTGCTCCAAAGTCATGCCCTGACAGTGTGCCCAGCAAAGGGCCTGACGCTAGGCCTCACTCAGGCCCTGTCGCTCTCCCGAAGTCAGGCCGTGACACTGTCACTAACTAAGGCCCTGACTCTACTCCTAACTCAGTCCCGTACATTGTACCTAACAAAGGCTCTGATGCTAGTCGTAACTCAGAGCCTGACACTGTCTCTAACTAAGGGCTGCTGCCATCAATATCTAAAGTCCTGACATTATCCGGAGCTAATATCCTGACCCATGTCTTACCAAGGTCCTGAAACTGTCCCAAAGTAAGCCCTGACGCTGTCCCTAAGTGAGGCTCTGCAGCTTTCCCTAACTAACTCAGGCCTTGATGCTGTGACTAACTCAGACCCTGGTCATGTCTTTAACTAAGACCCTAAGGCTGATCCAACAGAAGCCCTGAGGCTGCTCCTAAGTCATGCCCTGACAGTGTCCCCAGCTAAGGGTCTGATGCTAGGCCTCACTCAGACCCTTTCGCTCTCCCTAAGTCAGGCTCTGATGCTGTCCCTACCTGAAGCCCTAACACGGGTTCTGAATAAGGCCCTGAGAGTCTCAGTAACAAAGGTCTTCACACTATCCTTAGGTCATTTCCTGACACTATCCCTACATGTTAAACTGACACGGTCACTAGCTAATGTCCTGCCTCTTATGCTAACTGAAGCCCTTAGGTTGTGCCTGCCTCAGGCACTGAATTTAGTCCCAAGACCGTGAAACTGTCCCGAACTAAGGCCTAGATGCTCGTCCTACATCTGGCCCTGACACTGTCCCTAACTAAGGCCCTAACACTATTGCTAACTGAGGACCTGACACTGGACCTATCAGGGGCCCGCTACTCCTAACTAACGCCTTGACACTGTCCCTTACTTAGGCCCTGCTACCATCAATATCTAAAGTCCGAACATTATCCTGAGCTAATATCCTAACTCATCTCTTACCAAGGTCCTGAAACTCTCCCTAAGGAAGCCCTGATGCTCTCCCTAAGTGAGGCCTTGAGGCTGTCCCTGACAGAGGCCCTGATAATATCTTTAACATAGCCCCTGAGGCTGATCCTACCGTGGCTCTTATGTTGCTCCTAAGTCATGCCCTGACACTGTCCCTAGCTAAGGCCCTGACGCTAGGCCTCGCTCAGGCCCTGTCGCTCTCCCTAAGTCAGGCTCTGACGCTGTCCCTACCCGAAGCCCTGACACTCACTGGTCCTTAATTAGGCCCTGATGCTCTAAGTAACTAAGGTCTTGACACTATCCCTAGGTCATTTGCTGACACTATCCCTAGATCTTAACCTAACCTTCTCTTTAGCTAATGTCGAGATTAGCTAAAGAGATTCTTTAGAACGAGATTCTTTCATCTTCTGAACATGGTTTTCTTAAAACATAATTTGTAGAGTGTTACTAACTTTAAACAAAATGTACTCAACTGCTGTGGAATATTCCTGCATAGGAGCGTGCATGGTTCACTTCTGCATCTGCTTGTGGTGGTGTTCAAGTTGCTTTCAGCTGTAGATCCTCTTATGCTAGCTAAATCTGTGATTCTGTCCCTAAATGAGGCCCTGAATTTAGGTCCGAGGCCGTGAACCTGTCCCTAACTGAGGCCTGGAGGCTCGTCCTAACGCAGGTCCTGACACTGTCCCTAACTAAGGCCCTGACACTACACCTAACTCAGTCACTGACACTGTACCTAACAAAGGCTCTGATGCTAGTCCTAACTTAGGCCTGACACTGCCTCTAACTAAGGCCCTGCTGCCGTCAATATCTGAACACCTGACATTATCCGGAGCTAATATCCTGACCCATGTCTTACCAAGGTCCTGAAACTGTCCCAAAGTAAGCCCTGACGCTGTCCCTAAGTGAGACCTTGAGGCTGTCCCTAACAGAGGCCCTGATAATATCTTTCACGAAGACCCTAATGCTGATCCTACAGAGGCCTTTCTGCTGCTCCTAAGTCATGCCCTGA
Organism: Balaenoptera physalus; assembly: GCF_965194825.1. NCBI lineage: Eukaryota > Metazoa > Chordata > Mammalia > Artiodactyla > Balaenopteridae > Balaenoptera > Balaenoptera physalus. The sequence goes on along the minus strand of NW_028126134.1, from coordinate 170,715 downwards.
TACTGTCCCTTACTCAGGCCCCAAAGATAGGCCTCACTTAGGCCCTGTTGCTGTACCTTAGTTAGGCTCTGACGCTGTCCGTACATCAAGCCCTGGCACTGGTCCTGATTAAGGCCCTCACGCTGCTGCTAACTAAGGCCCTGATGCTCTCAATGACTAAGGTCTTCTCGTTCTCCCTTGGTCATTTCCTTTCACTATCTCTGGCCTGGAACCTGACTCTGTCCCGAGAGAATCTCCTGCATCTTATGCTGACTGAAACCCTAATGCTCTCCCTAACTAAGGCCCTGACTACTCCTAACTAAGGCCATGACACTGTCTCTAACAAAGGCCCAGAATCTGTCCCTAATATAGGCCCTGCTGCCAGCAATAACTAAAATCCTGACACTCTCCTGAGATAATATCCTGACCCATTTCTAACCAAGGTCTTGACACTCTCCCTAAGAAAGCCCTGTCGCTGTCTTTAAGTGAAGACCTGAGGCTGTCCGTAACTCAGGCCCTGAAGCTTTCCCTAACTGAGGCCTTGACGCTGTGACTAACTAGGGCTCTGGTCATCTTTAACTAAGAGCCTAAAGCTGATCCAACAAAGGCACTGATGCTGCTCCTAAGTCACTCCCTGACAGTGTCCCCAGCTGAGGGCCTGACATTAGGCCTCACTCAGACCCTGTCGCTCTCCCTAAGTCAGGCCCTGATACTGTCCCTACCTGAAGCCCTAACACTGGTTCTGAATAAGGCCCTGATATTCTCAGTAACAAAGGTCTTCACACTATCCTTAGGTCATTTCCTGACACGATTCCTAGCCTTCACCCTAACCCTGTCCCGAGCTAATATCCTACCTCTTCTGCTAACTAAAGACCTTATGCTGTGCCTACCTCAGGCACTGAATTTAGTCCCAAGACCGCAAGACTGACCCTCACTAGGCTCCATGCCCTTATCGTCACAATGTTCCGTGACCACTTTCATCACAATGCTCCACGCCCTTATCATCAAAATGCCCCATGACCCCTGTCATCACAATGCTCCATGACCCCTGTCATCACAATTCTCCATGGCCCTTGTCATCACAATGCTCCATGCACTTGTCATCACAATTCTCCATGACCCTTGTCATCACAGTGCTCCATGGCGCTTGTCATCACAATGATCCAGAGCCTTAGTTCCTGAGTTGGGAGTAGTATCATTGCCTCAATTAGGGAAAATGTCAGTGACTGAGTTGGGAGTAGTGTGAGGGCCCTTGTTAGGGACACTGTCAGTGCCTGAGTTAGGTGTAGTGTCAGGGTTTTAGTTACGTACACTGTCAGTGCCTGAGTTGGGAATAGTGTCAGGGCCTTAGTTAGGGACTGTGTCATTGCCTGAGTTAGGAGTAGTGTCAGGGCCTTAGTTAGGAGTAGCATCAGTGTCTTCGTTAGGTATTGTATCAGCGCCTCAGTCAGGAATAGATTCAGGGCCTTATTTTGGGACAGTGTCAGTGCCTGAGTTAAGAGTTTTGTCAGCGTTAGTTAGGGACCTTTTCAGGGCCTGAGTTAGGAGTAATGTCAGGGCCTTCCTTAGGTATTGTATCAGCGCCTGAGTTAGGAATAGTGTCAAGGCCTTAGTTAGGGACATTGCCAGGGCATGCTTTAGGAGTAGTGTTAGGGTGTGAGTTACGAACAGTGTCAGGGCCTTAGTTAGTGATAGTGTCAGTTCCTGAGTTAGGAGTAGAGTCAGGGCCTAAGTTAGGGACAGTGCCAGTGCGGAGTTCGTAGTAGTATCAGGGCCTTAGTTAGAGACAGTGTCAGGGCCTGAGTTACGAGTAGTGTCAGAGGCTTTGTTAGGGACAGTGTCAGTGCCTGAGTTAAGAGTAGCGTCACACCTTTAGTTAGGGCCAGTGTCAGGGCCTTAGTTAAGACCAGTGTCAGGGCCTATGATAGGAATCAGATCAGGGCCTGTGTTACGAGTAGTGTCAGGGCCTTAGTTAAGGACCGTGTCAGGGCCTGAGTCCTGACTTATTCCTAACTTTCCTCACTAAGGATTTTTGATACTACTGCTAATTCAGGTCCTGATAATATCCCTTACTAAGGCCCTGACCCTTTCCCTGGCTAAGGCCCTGAACTTCTCCTAAGTCAGGCCCTGATACTGTCCCTAACAATGGCCCTGACACTACACCTAACTTAGGCCCCGAAATGATACCTAACAAAGGCTCTGTTGCTAGTCCAAACTAAAGCCCTAAAATTGGTCTTAAATAAGGCCTTGACACTAATCCTAACTCAGGCCCTAACACTGTCCCTAGCTAAGGCCCTGACAGTACGCCTAACTCAGACCCTGACACTGGCCCTAAGCAAGGCCCTGACACTACCCCTAACTCAGTCCCTTACACTGTACCTAACAAAGTCACTGATGCTAGGCCTAACTCAGGCCCTGAAACCGTCTGTAACTAAGGCCCTGCTGCCATCAGTATGTAAAGTCCTGACATTATCCTGAGCTAATATCCTGACCTATGTCTTTCCAAGGTCCTGAAACTGTCCCAAAGTAAGCCCTGACGCTGTCCGTAAGTGAAGACCTGAGGCTGTCCCTAACTCAGGCCCTGAAGCTTTCCTTAACTGAAGCCTTGAAGCTGTGACTAACTCAGGCCCTGATCATGTATTTCACGAAGACCTTAAAGCTGATCCAGCAAAGACGCTGATGCTGCTCCAAAGTCATGCCCTGACAGTGTGCCCAGCAAAGGGCCTGACGCTAGGCCTCACTCAGGCCCTGTCGCTCTCCCGAAGTCAGGCCGTGACACTGTCACTAACTAAGGCCCTGACTCTACTCCTAACTCAGTCCCGTACATTGTACCTAACAAAGGCTCTGATGCTAGTCGTAACTCAGAGCCTGACACTGTCTCTAACTAAGGGCTGCTGCCATCAATATCTAAAGTCCTGACATTATCCGGAGCTAATATCCTGACCCATGTCTTACCAAGGTCCTGAAACTGTCCCAAAGTAAGCCCTGACGCTGTCCCTAAGTGAGACCTTGAGGCTGTCCCTAACAGAGGCCCTGATAATATCTTTCACGAAGACCCTAATGCTGATCCTACAGAGGCCTTTCTGCTGCTCCTAAGTCATGCCCTGATACTGTCCCTTACTCAGGCCCCAAAGATAGGCCTCACTTAGGCCCTGTTGCTGTACCTTAGTTAGGCTCTGACGCTGTCCGTACATCAAGCCCTGGCACTGGTCCTGATTAAGGCCCTCACGCTGCTGCTAACTAAGGCCCTGATGCTCTCAATGACTAAGGTCTTCTCGTTATCCCTTGGTCATTTCCTTTCACTATCTCTGGCCTGGAACCTGACTCTGTCCCGAGAGAATCTCCTGCATCTTATGCTGACTGAAACCCTAATGCTCTCCCTAACTAAGGCCCTGACTACTCCTAACTAAGGCCATGACACTGTCTCTAACAAAGGCCCAGAATCTGTCCCTAATATAGGCCCTGCTGCCAGCAATAACTAAAATCCTGACACTCTCCTGAGATAATATCCTGACCCATTTCTAACCAAGGTCTTGACACTCTCCCTAAGAAAGCCCTGTCGCTGTCTTTAAGTGAAGACCTGAGGCTGTCCGTAACTCAGGCCCTGAAGCTTTCCCTAACTGAGGCCTTGACGCTGTGACTAACTAGGGCTCTGGTCATCTTTAACTAAGAGCCTAAAGCTGATCCAACAAAGGCACTGATGCTGCTCCTAAGTCACTCCCTGACAGTGTCCCCAGCTGAGGGCCTGACATTAGGCCTCACTCAGACCCTGTCGCTCTCCCTAAGTCAGGCCCTGATACTGTCCCTACCTGAAGCCCTAACACTGGTTCTGAATAAGGCCCTGATATTCTCAGTAACAAAGGTCTTCACACTATCCTTAGGTCATTTCCTGACACGATTCCTAGCCTTCACCCTAACCCTGTCCCGAGCTAATATCCTACCTCTTCTGCTAACTAAAGACCTTATGCTGTGCCTACCTCAGGCACTGAATTTAGTCCCAAGACCGCAAGACTGACCCTCACTAGGCTCCATGCCCTTATCGTCACAATGTTCCGTGACCACTTTCATCACAATGCTCCACGCCCTTATCATCAAAATGCCCCATGACCCCTGTCATCACAATGCTCCATGACCCCTGTCATCACAATTCTCCATGGCCCTTGTCATCACAATGCTCCATGCACTTGTCATCACAATTCTCCATGACCCTTGTCATCACAGTGCTCCATGGCGCTTGTCATCACAATGATCCAGAGCCTTAGTTCCTGAGTTGGGAGTAGTATCATTGCCTCAATTAGGGAAAATGTCAGTGACTGAGTTGGGAGTAGTGTGAGGGCCCTTGTTAGGGACACTGTCAGTGCCTGAGTTAGGTGTAGTGTCAGGGTTTTAGTTACGTACACTGTCAGTGCCTGAGTTGGGAATAGTGTCAGGGCCTTAGTTAGGGACTGTGTCATTGCCTGAGTTAGGAGTAGTGTCAGGGCCTTAGTTAGGAGTAGCATCAGTGTCTTCGTTAGGTATTGTATCAGCGCCTCAGTCAGGAATAGATTCAGGGCCTTATTTTGGGACAGTGTCAGTGCCTGAGTTAAGAGTTTTGTCAGCGTTAGTTAGGGACCTTTTCAGGGCCTGAGTTAGGAGTAATGTCAGGGCCTTCCTTAGGTATTGTATCAGCGCCTGAGTTAGGAATAGTGTCAAGGCCTTAGTTAGGGACATTGCCAGGGCATGCTTTAGGAGTAGTGTTAGGGTGTGAGTTACGAACAGTGTCAGGGCCTTAGTTAGTGATAGTGTCAGTTCCTGAGTTAGGAGTAGAGTCAGGGCCTAAGTTAGGGACAGTGCCAGTGCGGAGTTCGTAGTAGTATCAGGGCCTTAGTTAGAGACAGTGTCAGGGCCTGAGTTACGAGTAGTGTCAGAGGCTTTGTTAGGGACAGTGTCAGTGCCTGAGTTAAGAGTAGCGTCACACCTTTAGTTAGGGCCAGTGTCAGGGCCTTAGTTAAGACCAGTGTCAGGGCCTATGATAGGAATCAGATCAGGGCCTGTGTTACGAGTAGTGTCAGGGCCTTAGTTAAGGACCGTGTCAGGGCCTGAGTCCTGACTTATTCCTAACTTTCCTCACTAAGGATTTTTGATACTACTGCTAATTCAGGTCCTGATAATATCCCTTACTAAGGCCCTGACCCTTTCCCTGGCTAAGGCCCTGAACTTCTCCTAAGTCAGGCCCTGATACTGTCCCTAACAATGGCCCTGACACTACACCTAACTTAGGCCCCGAAATGATACCTAACAAAGGCTCTGTTGCTAGTCCAAACTAAAGCCCTAAAATTGGTCTTAAATAAGGCCTTGACACTAATCCTAACTCAGGCCCTAACACTGTCCCTAGCTAAGGCCCTGACAGTACGCCTAACTCAGACCCTGACACTGGCCCTAAGCAAGGCCCTGACACTACCCCTAACTCAGTCCCTTACACTGTACCTAACAAAGTCACTGATGCTAGGCCTAACTCAGGCCCTGAAACCGTCTGTAACTAAGGCCCTGCTGCCATCAGTATGTAAAGTCCTGACATTATCCTGAGCTAATATCCTGACCTATGTCTTTCCAAGGTCCTGAAACTGTCCCAAAGTAAGCCCTGACGCTGTCCGTAAGTGAAGACCTGAGGCTGTCCCTAACTCAGGCCCTGAAGCTTTCCTTAACTGAAGCCTTGAAGCTGTGACTAACTCAGGCCCTGATCATGTATTTCACGAAGACCTTAAAGCTGATCCAGCAAAGACGCTGATGCTGCTCCAAAGTCATGCCCTGACAGTGTGCCCAGCAAAGGGCCTGACGCTAGGCCTCACTCAGGCCCTGTCGCTCTCCCGAAGTCAGGCCGTGACACTGTCACTAACTAAGGCCCTGACTCTACTCCTAACTCAGTCCCGTACATTGTACCTAACAAAGGCTCTGATGCTAGTCGTAACTCAGAGCCTGACACTGTCTCTAACTAAGGGCTGCTGCCATCAATATCTAAAGTCCTGACATTATCCGGAGCTAATATCCTGACCCATGTCTTACCAAGGTCCTGAAACTGTCCCAAAGTAAGCCCTGACGCTGTCCCTAAGTGAGACCTTGAGGCTGTCCCTAACAGAGGCCCTGATAATATCTTTCACGAAGACCCTAATGCTGATCCTACAGAGGCCTTTCTGCTGCTCCTAAGTCATGCCCTGATACTGTCCCTTACTCAGGCCCCAAAGATAGGCCTCACTTAGGCCCTGTTGCTGTACCTTAGTTAGGCTCTGACGCTGTCCGTACATCAAGCCCTGGCACTGGTCCTGATTAAGGCCCTCACGCTGCTGCTAACTAAGGCCCTGATGCTCTCAATGACTAAGGTCTTCTCGTTATCCCTTGGTCATTTCCTTTCACTATCTCTGGCCTGGAACCTGACTCTGTCCCGAGAGAATCTCCTGCATCTTATGCTGACTGAAACCCTAATGCTCTCCCTAACTAAGGCCCTGACTACTCCTAACTAAGGCCATGACACTGTCTCTAACAAAGGCCCAGAATCTGTCCCTAATATAGGCCCTGCTGCCAGCAATAACTAAAATCCTGACACTCTCCTGAGATAATATCCTGACCCATTTCTAACCAAGGTCTTGACACTCTCCCTAAGAAAGCCCTGTCGCTGTCTTTAAGTGAAGACCTGAGGCTGTCCGTAACTCAGGCCCTGAAGCTTTCCCTAACTGAGGCCTTGACGCTGTGACTAACTAGGGCTCTGGTCATCTTTAACTAAGAGCCTAAAGCTGATCCAACAAAGGCACTGATGCTGCTCCTAAGTCACTCCCTGACAGTGTCCCCAGCTGAGGGCCTGACATTAGGCCTCACTCAGACCCTGTCGCTCTCCCTAAGTCAGGCCCTGATACTGTCCCTACCTGAAGCCCTAACACTGGTTCTGAATAAGGCCCTGATATTCTCAGTAACAAAGGTCTTCACACTATCCTTAGGTCATTTCCTGACACGATTCCTAGCCTTCACCCTAACCCTGTCCCGAGCTAATATCCTACCTCTTCTGCTAACTAAAGACCTTATGCTGTGCCTACCTCAGGCACTGAATTTAGTCCCAAGACCGCAAGACTGACCCTCACTAGGCTCCATGCCCTTATCGTCACAATGTTCCGTGACCACTTTCATCACAATGCTCCACGCCCTTATCATCAAAATGCCCCATGACCCCTGTCATCACAATGCTCCATGACCCCTGTCATCACAATTCTCCATGGCCCTTGTCATCACAATGCTCCATGCACTTGTCATCACAATTCTCCATGACCCTTGTCATCACAGTGCTCCATGGCGCTTGTCATCACAATGATCCAGAGCCTTAGTTCCTGAGTTGGGAGTAGTATCATTGCCTCAATTAGGGAAAATGTCAGTGACTGAGTTGGGAGTAGTGTGAGGGCCCTTGTTAGGGACACTGTCAGTGCCTGAGTTAGGTGTAGTGTCAGGGTTTTAGTTACGTACACTGTCAGTGCCTGAGTTGGGAATAGTGTCAGGGCCTTAGTTAGGGACTGTGTCATTGCCTGAGTTAGGAGTAGTGTCAGGGCCTTAGTTAGGAGTAGCATCAGTGTCTTCGTTAGGTATTGTATCAGCGCCTCAGTCAGGAATAGATTCAGGGCCTTATTTTGGGACAGTGTCAGTGCCTGAGTTAAGAGTTTTGTCGGCGTTAGTTAGGGACCTTTTCAGGGCCTGAGTTAGGAGTAATGTCAGGGCCTTCCTTAGGTATTGTATCAGCGCCTGAGTTAGGAATAGTGTCAAGGCCTTAGTTAGGGACATTGCCAGGGCATGCTTTAGGAGTAGTGTTAGGGTGTGAGTTACGAACAGTGTCAGGGCCTTAGTTAGTGATAGTGTCAGTTCCTGAGTTAGGAGTAGAGTCAGGGCCTAAGTTAGGGACAGTGCCAGTGCTGAGTTCGTAGTAGTATCAGGGCCTTAGTTAGAGACAGTGTCAGGGCCTGCGTTACGAGTTGTGTCAGAGGCTTTGTTAGGGACAGTGTCAGTGCCTGAGTTAAGAGTGGCGTCACAGCTTTAGTTAGGGCCAGTGTCAGGGCCTTAGTTAAGACCAGTGTCAGGGCCTATGATAGGAATGAGATCAGGGCCTTTGTTACGAGTAGTGTCAGGGCCTTAGTTAAGGGCCGTGTCAGGGCCTGAGTCCTGACTTATTCATAACTTTCCTCACTAAGGATTCTTGACACTACTGCTAATTCAGGTCCTGATAATATCCCTTACTAAGGCCCTGACCCTTTCCCTGGCTAAGGCCCTGAACTTCTCCTAAGTCAGGCCCTGATACTGTCCCTAAAAATGGCCCTGACACTACACCTAACTTAGGCCCCGAAATGATACCTAACAAAGGCTCTGTTGCTAGTCCAAACTAAAGCCCTAAAATTGGTCTTAAATAAGGCCTTGACACTAATCCTAACTCAGGCCCTAACACGGTCCCTAGCTAAGGCCCTGACAGTACGCCTAACTCAGACCCTGACACTGGCCCTAAGCAAGGCCCTGACACTACCCTTAACTCAGTCCCTTACACTGTACCTAACAAAGTCACTGATGCTAGGCCTAACTCAGGCCCTGAAACTGTCTGTAACTAAGGCCCTGCTGCCATCAGTATGTAAAGTCCTGACATTATCCTGAGCTAATATCCTGACCTATGTCTTTCCAAGGTCCTGAAACTGTCCCAAAGTAAGCCCTGACGCTGTCCGTAAGTGAAGACCTGAGGCTGTCCCTAACTCAGGCCCTGAAGCTTTCCTTAACTGAAGCCTTGAAGCTGTGACTAACTCAGGCCCTGATCATGTATTTCACGAAGACCTTAAAGCTGATCCAGCAAAGACGCTGATGCTGCTCCAAAGTCATGCCCTGACAGTGTGCCCAGCAAAGGGCCTGACGCTAGGCCTCACTCAGGCCCTGTCGCTCTCCCGAAGTCAGGCCGTGACACTGTCACTAACTAAGGCCCTGACTCTACTCCTAACTCAGTCCCGTACATTGTACCTAACAAAGGCTCTGATGCTAGTCGTAACTCAGAGCCTGACACTGTCTCTAACTAAGGGCTGCTGCCATCAATATCTAAAGTCCTGACATTATCCGGAGCTAATATCCTGACCCATGTCTTACCAAGGTCCTGAAACTGTCCCAAAGTAAGCCCTGACGCTGTCCCTAAGTGAGGCTCTGCAGCTTTCCCTAACTAACTCAGGCCTTGATGCTGTGACTAACTCAGACCCTGGTCATGTCTTTAACTAAGACCCTAAGGCTGATCCAACAGAAGCCCTGAGGCTGCTCCTAAGTCATGCCCTGACAGTGTCCCCAGCTAAGGGTCTGATGCTAGGCCTCACTCAGACCCTTTCGCTCTCCCTAAGTCAGGCTCTGATGCTGTCCCTACCTGAAGCCCTAACACGGGTTCTGAATAAGGCCCTGAGAGTCTCAGTAACAAAGGTCTTCACACTATCCTTAGGTCATTTCCTGACACTATCCCTACATGTTAAACTGACACGGTCACTAGCTAATGTCCTGCCTCTTATGCTAACTGAAGCCCTTAGGTTGTGCCTGCCTCAGGCACTGAATTTAGTCCCAAGACCGTGAAACTGTCCCGAACTAAGGCCTAGATGCTCGTCCTACATCTGGCCCTGACACTGTCCCTAACTAAGGCCCTAACACTATTGCTAACTGAGGACCTGACACTGGACCTATCAGGGGCCCGCTACTCCTAACTAACGCCTTGACACTGTCCCTTACTTAGGCCCTGCTACCATCAATATCTAAAGTCCGAACATTATCCTGAGCTAATATCCTAACTCATCTCTTACCAAGGTCCTGAAACTCTCCCTAAGGAAGCCCTGATGCTCTCCCTAAGTGAGGCCTTGAGGCTGTCCCTAACAGAGGCCCTGATAATATCTTTAACATAGCCCCTGAGGCTGATCCTACCGTGGCTCTTATGTTGCTCCTAAGTCATGCCCTGACACTGTCCCTAGCTAAGGCCCTGACGCTAGGCCTCGCTCAGGCCCTGTCGCTCTCCCTAAGTCAGGCTCTGACGCTGTCCCTACCCGAAGCCCTGACACTCACTGGTCCTTAATTAGGCCCTGATGCTCTAAGTAACTAAGGTCTTGACACTATCCCTAGGTCATTTGCTGACACTATCCCTAGATCTTAACCTAACCTTCTCTTTAGCTAATGTCGAGATTAGCTAAAGAGATTCTTTAGAACGAGATTCTTTCATCTTCTGAACATGGTTTTCTTAAAAACATAATTTGTAGAGTGTTACTAACTTTAAACAAAATGTACTCAACTGCTGTGGAATATTCCTGCATAGGAGCGTGCATGGTTCACTTCTGCATCTGCTTGTGGTGGTGTTCAAGTTGCTTTCAGCTGTAGATCCTCTTATGCTAGCTAAATCTGTGATTCTGTCCCTAAATGAGGCCCTGAATTTAGGTCCGAGGCCGTGAACCTGTCCCTAACTGAGGCCTGGAGGCTCGTCCTAACGCAGGTCCTGACACTGTCCCTAACTAAGGCCCTGACACTACACCTAACTCAGTCACTGACACTGTACCTAACAAAGGCTCTGATGCTAGTCCTAACTTAGGCCTGACACTGCCTCTAACTAAGGCCCTGCTGCCGTCAATATCTGAACACCTGACATTATCCGGAGCTAATATCCTGACCCATGTCTTACCAAGGTCCTGAAACTTTCCCAAAGTAAGCCCTGACGCTGTCCCTAAGTGAGGCCTTGAGGCTGTCCCTAACAGAGGCCCTGATAATATCTTTCACGAAGACCCTAATGCTGATCCTACAGAGGCCTTTCTGCTGCTCCTAAGTCATGCCCTGATACTGTCCCTTACTCAGGCCCCAAAGATAGGCCTCACTTAGGCCCTGTTGCTGTACCTTAGTTAGGCTCTGACGCTGTCCGTACATCAAGCCCTGGCACTGGTCCTGATTAAGGCCCTCACGCTGCTGCTAACTAAGGCCCTGATGCTCTCAATGACTAAGGTCTTCTCGTTCTCCCTTGGTCATTTCCTTTCACTATCTCTGGCCTGGAACCTGACTCTGTCCCGAGAGAATCTCCTGCATCTTATGCTGACTGAAACCCTAATGCTCTCCCTAACTAAGGCCCTGACTACTCCTAACTAAGGCCATGACACTGTCTCTAACAAAGGCCCAGAATCTGTCCCTAATATAGGCCCTGCTGCCAGCAATAACTAAAATCCTGACACTCTCCTGAGATAATATCCTGACCCATTTCTAACCAAGGTCTTGACACTCTCCCTAAGAAAGCCCTGTCGCTGTCTTTAAGTGAAGACCTGAGGCTGTCCGTAACTCAGGCCCTGAAGCTTTCCCTAACTGAGGCCTTGACGCTGTGACTAACTAGGGCTCTGGTCATCTTTAACTAAGAGCCTAAAGCTGATCCAACAAAGGCACTGATGCTGCTCCTAAGTCACTCCCTGACAGTGTCCCCAGCTGAGGGCCTGACATTAGGCCTCACTCAGACCCTGTCGCTCTCCCTAAGTCAGGCCCTGATACTGTCCCTACCTGAAGCCCTAACACTGGTTCTGAATAAGGCCCTGATATTCTCAGTAACAAAGGTCTTCACACTATCCTTAGGTCATTTCCTGACACGATTCCTAGCCTTCACCCTAACCCTGTCCCGAGCTAATATCCTACCTCTTCTGCTAACTAAAGACCTTATGCTGTGCCTACCTCAGGCACTGAATTTAGTCCCAAGACCGCAAGACTGACCCTCACTAGGCTCCATGCCCTTATCGTCACAATGTTCCGTGACCACTTTCATCACAATGCTCCACGCCCTTATCATCAAAATGCCCCATGACCCCTGTCATCACAGTGCTCCATGACCCCTGTCATCACAATTCTCCATGGCCCTTGTCATCACAATGCTCCATGCACTTGTCATCACAATTCTCCATGACCCTTGTCATCACAGTGCTCCATGGCGCTTGTCATCACAATGATCCAGAGCCTTAGTTCCTGAGTTGGGAGTAGTATCATTGCCTCAATTAGGGAAAATGTCAGTGACTGAGTTGGGAGTAGTGTGAGGGCCCTTGTTAGGGACACTGTCAGTGCCTGAGTTAGGTGTAGTGTCAGGGTTTTAGTTACGTACACTGTCAGTGCCTGAGTTGGGAATAGTGTCAGGGCCTTAGTTAGGGACTGTGTCATTGCCTGAGTTAGGAGTAGTGTCAGGGCCTTAGTTAGGAGTAGCATCAGTGTCTTCGTTAGGTATTGTATCAGCGCCTCAGTCAGGAATAGATTCAGGGCCTTATTTTGGGACAGTGTCAGTGCCTGAGTTAAGAGTTTTGTCGGCGTTAGTTAGGGACCTTTTCAGGGCCTGAGTTAGGAGTAATGTCAGGGCCTTCCTTAGGTATTGTATCAGCGCCTGAGTTAGGAATAGTGTCAAGGCCTTAGTTAGGGACATTGCCAGGGCATGCTTTAGGAGTAGTGTTAGGGTGTGAGTTACGAACAGTGTCAGGGCCTTAGTTAGTGATAGTGTCAGTTCCTGAGTTAGGAGTAGAGTCAGGGCCTAAGTTAGGGACAGTGCCAGTGCGGAGTTCGTAGTAGTATCAGGGCCTTAGTTAGAGACAGTGTCAGGGCCTGAGTTACGAGTAGTGTCAGAGGCTTTGTTAGGGACAGTGTCAGTGCCTGAGTTAAGAGTAGCGTCACAGCTTTAGTTAGGGCCAGTGTCAGGGCCTTAGTTAAGACCAGTGTCAGGGCCTATGATAGGAATCAGATCAGGGCCTGTGTTACGAGTAGTGTCAGGGCCTTAGTTAAGGACCGTGTCAGGGCCTGAGTCCTGACTTATTCCTAACTTTCCTCACTAAGGATTTTTGATACTACTGCTAATTCAGGTCCTGATAATATCCCTTACTAAGGCCCTGACCCTTTCCCTGGCTAAGGCCCTGAACTTCTCCTAAGTCAGGCCCTGATACTGTCCCTAACAATGGCCCTGACACTACACCTAACTTAGGCCCCGAAATGATACCTAACAAAGGCTCTGTTGCTAGTCCAAACTAAAGCCCTAAAATTGGTCTTAAATAAGGCCTTGACACTAATCCTAACTCAGGCCCTAACACTGTCCCTAGCTAAGGCCCTGACAGTACGCCTAACTCAGACCCTGACACTGGCCCTAAGCAAGGCCCTGACACTACCCCTAACTCAGTCCCTTACACTGTACCTAACAAAGTCACTGATGCTAGGCCTAACTCAGGCCCTGAAACCGTCTGTAACTAAGGCCCTGCTGCCATCAGTATGTAAAGTCCTGACATTATCCTGAGCTAATATCCTGACCTATGTCTTTCCAAGGTCCTGAAACTGTCCCAAAGTAAGCCCTGACGCTGTCCGTAAGTGAAGACCTGAGGCTGTCCCTAACTCAGGCCCTGAAGCTTTCCTTAACTGAAGCCTTGAAGCTGTGACTAACTCAGGCCCTGATCATGTATTTCACGAAGACCTTAAAGCTGATCCAGCAAAGACGCTGATGCTGCTCCAAAGTCATGCCCTGACAGTGTGCCCAGCAAAGGGCCTGACGCTAGGCCTCACTCAGGCCCTGTCGCTCTCCCGAAGTCAGGCCGTGACACTGTCACTAACTAAGGCCCTGACTCTACTCCTAACTCAGTCCCGTACATTGTACCTAACAAAGGCTCTGATGCTAGTCGTAACTCAGAGCCTGACACTGTCTCTAACTAAGGGCTGCTGCCATCAATATCTAAAGTCCTGACATTATCCGGAGCTAATATCCTGACCCATGTCTTACCAAGGTCCTGAAACTGTCCCAAAGTAAGCCCTGACGCTGTCCCTAAGTGAGACCTTGAGGCTGTCCCTAACAGAGGCCCTGATAATATCTTTCACGAAGACCCTAATGCTGATCCTACAGAGGCCTTTCTGCTGCTCCTAAGTCATGCCCTGATACTGTCCCTTACTCAGGCCCCAAAGATAGGCCTCACTTAGGCCCTGTTGCTGTACCTTAGTTAGGCTCTGACGCTGTCCGTACATCAAGCCCTGGCACTGGTCCTGATTAAGGCCCTCACGCTGCTGCTAACTAAGGCCCTGATGCTCTCAATGACTAAGGTCTTCTCGTTATCCCTTGGTCATTTCCTTTCACTATCTCTGGCCTGGAACCTGACTCTGTCCCGAGAGAATCTCCTGCATCTTATGCTGACTGAAACCCTAATGCTCTCCCTAACTAAGGCCCTGACTACTCCTAACTAAGGCCATGACACTGTCTCTAACAAAGGCCCAGAATCTGTCCCTAATATAGGCCCTGCTGCCAGCAATAACTAAAATTCTGACACTCTCCTGAGATAATATCCTGACCCATTTCTAACCAAGGTCTTGACACTCTCCCTAAGAAAGCCCTGTCGCTGTCTTTAAGTGAAGACCTGAGGCTGTCCGTAACTCAGGCCCTGAAGCTTTCCCTAACTGAGGCCTTGACGCTGTGACTAACTAGGGCTCTGGTCATCTTTAACTAAGAGCCTAAAGCTGATCCAACAAAGGCACTGATGCTGCTCCTAAGTCACTCCCTGACAGTGTCCCCAGCTGAGGGCCTGACATTAGGCCTCACTCAGACCCTGTCGCTCTCCCTAAGTCAGGCCCTGATACTGTCCCTACCTGAAGCCCTAACACTGGTTCTGAATAAGGCCCTGATATTCTCAGTAACAAAGGTCTTCACACTATCCTTAGGTCATTTCCTGACACGATTCCTAGCCTTCACCCTAACCCTGTCCCGAGCTAATATCCTACCTCTTCTGCTAACTAAAGACCTTATGCTGTGCCTACCTCAGGCACTGAATTTAGTCCCAAGACCGCAAGACTGACCCTCACTAGGCTCCATGCCCTTATCGTCACAATGTTCCGTGACCACTTTCATCACAATGCTCCACGCCCTTATCATCAAAATGCCCCATGACCCCTGTCATCACAATGCTCCATGACCCCTGTCATCACAATTCTCCATGGCCCTTGTCATCACAATGCTCCATGCACTTGTCATCACAATTCTCCATGACCCTTGTCATCACAGTGCTCCATGGCGCTTGTCATCACAATGATCCAGAGCCTTAGTTCCTGAGTTGGGAGTAGTATCATTGCCTCAATTAGGGAAAATGTCAGTGACTGAGTTGGGAGTAGTGTGAGGGCCCTTGTTAGGGACACTGTCAGTGCCTGAGTTAGGTGTAGTGTCAGGGTTTTAGTTACGTACACTGTCAGTGCCTGAGTTGGGAATAGTGTCAGGGCCTTAGTTAGGGACTGTGTCATTGCCTGAGTTAGGAGTAGTGTCAGGGCCTTAGTTAGGAGTAGCATCAGTGTCTTCGTTAGGTATTGTATCAGCGCCTCAGTCAGGAATAGATTCAGGGCCTTATTTTGGGACAGTGTCAGTGCCTGAGTTAAGAGTTTTGTCGGCGTTAGTTAGGGACCTTTTCAGGGCCTGAGTTAGGAGTAATGTCAGGGCCTTCCTTAGGTATTGTATCAGCGCCTGAGTTAGGAATAGTGTCAAGGCCTTAGTTAGGGACATTGCCAGGGCATGCTTTAGGAGTAGTGTTAGGGTGTGAGTTACGAACAGTGTCAGGGCCTTAGTTAGTGATAGTGTCAGTTCCTGAGTTAGGAGTAGAGTCAGGGCCTAAGTTAGGGACAGTGCCAGTGCTGAGTTCGTAGTAGTATCAGGGCCTTAGTTAGAGACAGTGTCAGGGCCTGCGTTACGAGTTGTGTCAGAGGCTTTGTTAGGGACAGTGTCAGTGCCTGAGTTAAGAGTGGCGTCACAGCTTTAGTTAGGGCCAGTGTCAGGGCCTTAGTTAAGACCAGTGTCAGGGCCTATGATAGGAATGAGATCAGGGCCTTTGTTACGAGTAGTGTCAGGGCCTTAGTTAAGGGCAGTGTCAGGGCCTGAGTCCTGACTTATTCATAACTTTCCTCACTAAGGATTCTTGACACTACTGCTAATTCAGGTCCTGATAATATCCCTTACTAAGGCCCTGACCCTTTCCCTGGCTAAGGCCCTGAACTTCTCCTAAGTCAGGCCCTGATACTGTCCCTAAAAATGGCCCTGACACTACACCTAACTTAGGCCCCGAAATGATACCTAACAAAGGCTCTGTTGCTAGTCCAAACTAAAGCCCTAAAATTGGTCTTAAATAAGGCCTTGACACTAATCCTAACTCAGGCCCTAACACGGTCCCTAGCTAAGGCCCTGACAGTACGCCTAACTCAGACCCTGACACTGGCCCTAAGCAAGGCCCTGACACTACCCTTAACTCAGTCCCTTACACTGTACCTAACAAAGTCACTGATGCTAGGCCTAACTCAGGCCCTGAAACTGTCTGTAACTAAGGCCCTGCTGCCATCAGTATGTAAAGTCCTGACATTATCCTGAGCTAATATCCTGACCTATGTCTTTCCAAGGTCCTGAAACTGTCCCAAAGTAAGCCCTGACGCTGTCCGTAAGTGAAGACCTGAGGCTGTCCCTAACTCAGGCCCTGAAGCTTTCCTTAACTGAAGCCTTGAAGCTGTGACTAACTCAGGCCCTGATCATGTATTTCACGAAGACCTTAAAGCTGATCCAGCAAAGACGCTGATGCTGCTCCAAAGTCATGCCCTGACAGTGTGCCCAGCAAAGGGCCTGACGCTAGGCCTCACTCAGGCCCTGTCGCTCTCCCGAAGTCAGGCCGTGACACTGTCACTAACTAAGGCCCTGACTCTACTCCTAACTCAGTCCCGTACATTGTACCTAACAAAGGCTCTGATGCTAGTCGTAACTCAGAGCCTGACACTGTCTCTAACTAAGGGCTGCTGCCATCAATATCTAAAGTCCTGACATTATCCGGAGCTAATATCCTGACCCATGTCTTACCAAGGTCCTGAAACTGTCCCAAAGTAAGCCCTGACGCTGTCCCTAAGTGAGGCTCTGCAGCTTTCCCTAACTAACTCAGGCCTTGATGCTGTGACTAACTCAGACCCTGGTCATGTCTTTAACTAAGACCCTAAGGCTGATCCAACAGAAGCCCTGAGGCTGCTCCTAAGTCATGCCCTGACAGTGTCCCCAGCTAAGGGTCTGATGCTAGGCCTCACTCAGACCCTTTCGCTCTCCCTAAGTCAGGCTCTGATGCTGTCCCTACCTGAAGCCCTAACACGGGTTCTGAATAAGGCCCTGAGAGTCTCAGTAACAAAGGTCTTCACACTATCCTTAGGTCATTTCCTGACACTATCCCTACATGTTAAACTGACACGGTCACTAGCTAATGTCCTGCCTCTTATGCTAACTGAAGCCCTTAGGTTGTGCCTGCCTCAGGCACTGAATTTAGTCCCAAGACCGTGAAACTGTCCCGAACTAAGGCCTAGATGCTCGTCCTACATCTGGCCCTGACACTGTCCCTAACTAAGGCCCTAACACTATTGCTAACTGAGGACCTGACACTGGACCTATCAGGGGCCCGCTACTCCTAACTAACGCCTTGACACTGTCCCTTACTTAGGCCCTGCTACCATCAATATCTAAAGTCCGAACATTATCCTGAGCTAATATCCTAACTCATCTCTTACCAAGGTCCTGAAACTCTCCCTAAGGAAGCCCTGATGCTCTCCCTAAGTGAGGCCTTGAGGCTGTCCCTAACAGAGGCCCTGATAATATCTTTAACATAGCCCCTGAGGCTGATCCTACCGTGGCTCTTATGTTGCTCCTAAGTCATGCCCTGACACTGTCCCTAGCTAAGGCCCTGACGCTAGGCCTCGCTCAGGCCCTGTCGCTCTCCCTAAGTCAGGCTCTGACGCTGTCCCTACCCGAAGCCCTGACACTCACTGGTCCTTAATTAGGCCCTGATGCTCTAAGTAACTAAGGTCTTGACACTATCCCTAGGTCATTTGCTGACACTATCCCTAGATCTTAACCTAACCTTCTCTTTAGCTAATGTCGAGATTAGCTAAAGAGATTCTTTAGAACGAGATTCTTTCATCTTCTGAACATGGTTTTCTTAAAAACATAATTTGTAGAGTGTTACTAACTTTAAACAAAATGTACTCAACTGCTGTGGAATATTCCTGCATAGGAGCGTGCATGGTTCACTTCTGCATCTGCTTGTGGTGGTGTTCAAGTTGCTTTCAGCTGTAGATCCTCTTATGCTAGCTAAATCTGTGATTCTGTCCCTAAATGAGGCCCTGAATTTAGGTCCGAGGCCGTGAACCTGTCCCTAACTGAGGCCTGGAGGCTCGTCCTAACGCAGGTCCTGACACTGTCCCTAACTAAGGCCCTGACACTACACCTAACTCAGTCACTGACACTGTACCTAACAAAGGCTCTGATGCTAGTCCTAACTTAGGCCTGACACTGCCTCTAACTAAGGCCCTGCTGCCGTCAATATCTGAACACCTGACATTATCCGGAGCTAATATCCTGACCCATGTCTTACCAAGGTCCTGAAACTTTCCCAAAGTAAGCCCTGACGCTGTCCCTAAGTGAGGCCTTGAGGCTGTCCCTAACAGAGGCCCTGATAATATCTTTCACGAAGACCCTAATGCTGATCCTACAGAGGCCTTTCTGCTGCTCCTAAGTCATGCCCTGATACTGTCCCTTACTCAGGCCCCAAAGATAGGCCTCACTTAGGCCCTGTTGCTGTACCTTAGTTAGGCTCTGACGCTGTCCGTACATCAAGCCCTGGCACTGGTCCTGATTAAGGCCCTCACGCTGCTGCTAACTAAGGCCCTGATGCTCTCAATGACTAAGGTCTTCTCGTTCTCCCTTGGTCATTTCCTTTCACTATCTCTGGCCTGGAACCTGACTCTGTCCCGAGAGAATCTCCTGCATCTTATGCTGACTGAAACCCTAATGCTCTCCCTAACTAAGGCCCTGACTACTCCTAACTAAGGCCATGACACTGTCTCTAACAAAGGCCCAGAATCTGTCCCTAATATAGGCCCTGCTGCCAGCAATAACTAAAATCCTGACACTCTCCTGAGATAATATCCTGACCCATTTCTAACCAAGGTCTTGACACTCTCCCTAAGAAAGCCCTGTCGCTGTCTTTAAGTGAAGACCTGAGGCTGTCCGTAACTCAGGCCCTGAAGCTTTCCCTAACTGAGGCCTTGACGCTGTGACTAACTAGGGCTCTGGTCATCTTTAACTAAGAGCCTAAAGCTGATCCAACAAAGGCACTGATGCTGCTCCTAAGTCACTCCCTGACAGTGTCCCCAGCTGAGGGCCTGACATTAGGCCTCACTCAGACCCTGTCGCTCTCCCTAAGTCAGGCCCTGATACTGTCCCTACCTGAAGCCCTAACACTGGTTCTGAATAAGGCCCTGATATTCTCAGTAACAAAGGTCTTCACACTATCCTTAGGTCATTTCCTGACACGATTCCTAGCCTTCACCCTAACCCTGTTCTGAGCTAATATCCTACCTCTTCTGCTAACTAAAGACCTTATGCTGTGCCTACCTCAGGCACTGAATTTAGTCCCAAGACCGCAAGACTGACCCTCACTAGGCTCCATGCCCTTATCGTCACAATGTTCCGTGACCACTTTCATCACAATGCTCCACGCCCTTATCATCAAAATGCCCCATGACCCCTGTCATCACAATGCTCCATGACCCCTGTCATCACAATTCTCCATGGCCCTTGTCATCACAATGCTCCATGCACTTGTCATCACAATTCTCCATGACCCTTGTCATCACAGTGCTCCATGGCGCTTGTCATCACAATGATCCAGAGCCTTAGTTCCTGAGTTGGGAGTAGTATCATTGCCTCAATTAGGGAAAATGTCAGTGACTGAGTTGGGAGTAGTGTGAGGGCCCTTGTTAGGGACACTGTCAGTGCCTGAGTTAGGTGTAGTGTCAGGGTTTTAGTTACGTACACTGTCAGTGCCTGAGTTGGGAATAGTGTCAGGGCCTTAGTTAGGGACTGTGTCATTGCCTGAGTTAGGAGTAGTGTCAGGGCCTTAGTTAGGAGTAGCATCAGTGTCTTCGTTAGGTATTGTATCAGCGCCTCAGTCAGGAATAGATTCAGGGCCTTATTTTGGGACAGTGTCAGTGCCTGAGTTAAGAGTTTTGTCGGCGTTAGTTAGGGACCTTTTCAGGGCCTGAGTTAGGAGTAATGTCAGGGCCTTCCTTAGGTATTGTATCAGCGCCTGAGTTAGGAATAGTGTCAAGGCCTTAGTTAGGGACATTGCCAGGGCATGCTTTAGGAGTAGTGTTAGGGTGTGAGTTACGAACAGTGTCAGGGCCTTAGTTAGTGATAGTGTCAGTTCCTGAGTTAGGAGTAGAGTCAGGGCCTAAGTTAGGGACAGTGTCAGTGCGGAGTTCGTAGTAGTATCAGGGCCTTAGTTAGAGACAGTGTCAGGGCCTGAGTTACGAGTAGTGTCAGAGGCTTTGTTAGGGACAGTGTCAGTGCCTGAGTTAAGAGTAGCGTCACAGCTTTAGTTAGGGCCAGTGTCAGGGCCTTAGTTAAGACCAGTGTCAGGGCCTATGATAGGAATCAGATCAGGGCCTGTGTTACGAGTAGTGTCAGGGCCTTAGTTAAGGACCGTGTCAGGGCCTGAGTCCTGACTTATTCCTAACTTTCCTCACTAAGGATTTTTGATACTACTGCTAATTCAGGTCCTGATAATATCCCTTACTAAGGCCCTGACCCTTTCCCTGGCTAAGGCCCTGAACTTCTCCTAAGTCAGGCCCTGATACTGTCCCTAACAATGGCCCTGACACTACACCTAACTTAGGCCCCGAAATGATACCTAACAAAGGCTCTGTTGCTAGTCCAAACTAAAGCCCTAAAATTGGTCTTAAATAAGGCCTTGACACTAATCCTAACTCAGGCCCTAACACTGTCCCTAGCTAAGGCCCTGACAGTACGCCTAACTCAGACCCTGACACTGGCCCTAAGCAAGGCCCTGACACT
This sequence comes from Balaenoptera physalus, assembly GCF_965194825.1. Taxonomy (NCBI): domain Eukaryota; kingdom Metazoa; phylum Chordata; class Mammalia; order Artiodactyla; family Balaenopteridae; genus Balaenoptera; species Balaenoptera physalus. The sequence goes on along the minus strand of NW_028126134.1, from coordinate 149,846 downwards.
ACCCCTAACTCAGTCCCTTACACTGTACCTAACAAAGTCACTGATGCTAGGCCTAACTCAGGCCCTGAAACCGTCTGTAACTAAGGCCCTGCTGCCATCAGTATGTAAAGTCCTGACATTATCCTGAGCTAATATCCTGACCTATGTCTTTCCAAGGTCCTGAAACTGTCCCAAAGTAAGCCCTGACGCTGTCCGTAAGTGAAGACCTGAGGCTGTCCCTAACTCAGGCCCTGAAGCTTTCCTTAACTGAAGCCTTGAAGCTGTGACTAACTCAGGCCCTGATCATGTATTTCACGAAGACCTTAAAGCTGATCCAGCAAAGACGCTGATGCTGCTCCAAAGTCATGCCCTGACAGTGTGCCCAGCAAAGGGCCTGACGCTAGGCCTCACTCAGGCCCTGTCGCTCTCCCGAAGTCAGGCCGTGACACTGTCACTAACTAAGGCCCTGACTCTACTCCTAACTCAGTCCCGTACATTGTACCTAACAAAGGCTCTGATGCTAGTCGTAACTCAGAGCCTGACACTGTCTCTAACTAAGGGCTGCTGCCATCAATATCTAAAGTCCTGACATTATCCGGAGCTAATATCCTGACCCATGTCTTACCAAGGTCCTGAAACTGTCCCAAAGTAAGCCCTGACGCTGTCCCTAAGTGAGGCTCTGCAGCTTTCCCTAACTAACTCAGGCCTTGATGCTGTGACTAACTCAGACCCTGGTCATGTCTTTAACTAAGACCCTAAGGCTGATCCAACAGAAGCCCTGAGGCTGCTCCTAAGTCATGCCCTGACAGTGTCCCCAGCTAAGGGTCTGATGCTAGGCCTCACTCAGACCCTTTCGCTCTCCCTAAGTCAGGCTCTGATGCTGTCCCTACCTGAAGCCCTAACACGGGTTCTGAATAAGGCCCTGAGAGTCTCAGTAACAAAGGTCTTCACACTATCCTTAGGTCATTTCCTGACACTATCCCTACATGTTAAACTGACACGGTCACTAGCTAATGTCCTGCCTCTTATGCTAACTGAAGCCCTTAGGTTGTGCCTGCCTCAGGCACTGAATTTAGTCCCAAGACCGTGAAACTGTCCCGAACTAAGGCCTAGATGCTCGTCCTACATCTGGCCCTGACACTGTCCCTAACTAAGGCCCTAACACTATTGCTAACTGAGGACCTGACACTGGACCTATCAGGGGCCCGCTACTCCTAACTAACGCCTTGACACTGTCCCTTACTTAGGCCCTGCTACCATCAATATCTAAAGTCCGAACATTATCCTGAGCTAATATCCTAACTCATCTCTTACCAAGGTCCTGAAACTCTCCCTAAGGAAGCCCTGATGCTCTCCCTAAGTGAGGCCTTGAGGCTGTCCCTGACAGAGGCCCTGATAATATCTTTAACATAGCCCCTGAGGCTGATCCTACCGTGGCTCTTATGTTGCTCCTAAGTCATGCCCTGACACTGTCCCTAGCTAAGGCCCTGACGCTAGGCCTCGCTCAGGCCCTGTCGCTCTCCCTAAGTCAGGCTCTGACGCTGTCCCTACCCGAAGCCCTGACACTCACTGGTCCTTAATTAGGCCCTGATGCTCTAAGTAACTAAGGTCTTGACACTATCCCTAGGTCATTTGCTGACACTATCCCTAGATCTTAACCTAACCTTCTCTTTAGCTAATGTCGAGATTAGCTAAAGAGATTCTTTAGAACGAGATTCTTTCATCTTCTGAACATGGTTTTCTTAAAACATAATTTGTAGAGTGTTACTAACTTTAAACAAAATGTACTCAACTGCTGTGGAATATTCCTGCATAGGAGCGTGCATGGTTCACTTCTGCATCTGCTTGTGGTGGTGTTCAAGTTGCTTTCAGCTGTAGATCCTCTTATGCTAGCTAAATCTGTGATTCTGTCCCTAAATGAGGCCCTGAATTTAGGTCCGAGGCCGTGAACCTGTCCCTAACTGAGGCCTGGAGGCTCGTCCTAACGCAGGTCCTGACACTGTCCCTAACTAAGGCCCTGACACTACACCTAACTCAGTCACTGACACTGTACCTAACAAAGGCTCTGATGCTAGTCCTAACTTAGGCCTGACACTGCCTCTAACTAAGGCCCTGCTGCCGTCAATATCTGAACACCTGACATTATCCGGAGCTAATATCCTGACCCATGTCTTACCAAGGGCCTGAAACTGTCCCAAAGTAAGCCCTGACGCTGTCCCTAAGTGAGACCTTGAGGCTGTCCCTAACAGAGGCCCTGATAATATCTTTCACGAAGACCCTAATGCTGATCCTACAGAGGCCTTTCTGCTGCTCCTAAGTCATGCCCTGATACTGTCCCTTACTCAGGCCCCAAAGATAGGCCTCACTTAGGCCCTGTTGCTGTACCTTAGTTAGGCTCTGACGCTGTCCGTACATCAAGCCCTGGCACTGGTCCTGATTAAGGCCCTCACGCTGCTGCTAACTAAGGCCCTGATGCTCTCAATGACTAAGGTCTTCTCGTTCTCCCTTGGTCATTTCCTTTCACTATCTCTGGCCTGGAACCTGACTCTGTCCCGAGAGAATCTCCTGCATCTTATGCTGACTGAAACCCTAATGCTCTCCCTAACTAAGGCCCTGACTACTCCTAACTAAGGCCATGACACTGTCTCTAACAAAGGCCCAGAATCTGTCCCTAATATAGGCCCTGCTGCCAGCAATAACTAAAATCCTGACACTCTCCTGAGATAATATCCTGACCCATTTCTAACCAAGGTCTTGACACTCTCCCTAAGAAAGCCCTGTCGCTGTCTTTAAGTGAAGACCTGAGGCTGTCCGTAACTCAAGCCCTGAAGCTTTCCCTAACTGAGGCCTTGACGCTGTGACTAACTAGGGCTCTGGTCATCTTTAACTAAGAGCCTAAAGCTGATCCAACAAAGGCACTGATGCTGCTCCTAAGTCACTCCCTGACAGTGTCCCCAGCTGAGGGCCTGACATTAGGCCTCACTCAGACCCTGTCGCTCTCCCTAAGTCAGGCCCTGATACTGTCCCTACCTGAAGCCCTAACACTGGTTCTGAATAAGGCCCTGATATTCTCAGTAACAAAGGTCTTCACACTATCCTTAGGTCATTTCCTGACACGATTCCTAGCCTTCACCCTAACCCTGTCCCGAGCTAATATCCTACCTCTTATGCTAACTAAAGACCTTATGCTGTGCCTACCTCAGGCACTGAATTTAGTCCCAAGACCGCAAGACTGACCCTCACTAGGCTCCATGCCCTTATCGTCACAATGTTCCGTGACCACTGTCATCACAATGCTCCACGCCCTTATCATCAAAATGCCCCATGACCCCTGTCATCACAATGCTCCACGACCATTTTCATCACAATGCTCCATGACCACTTTCATCACAATGCCCCATGAACTCTGTCATCACAATGCCCCATGACCCCTGTCATCACAATGCTCCATGATCCCTTCCATCACAATGCTCCGGGACCCCTTTCATCAAAATGCGCCATGACCATTTTCATCACAATGCTCATGACCCCTGGCATCCCAATGCTCCATGACCACTCTCATCGCAATGCTTCATGACCCTTGTCATCGCAATGCTACATACCATTGTCATCACAATGCTCCATACCCCATATCATCACATTGGCCCATGACCCTTGTCTCACAATGTTCCATGCTCTTGTGATCACAATGCTCCATGCCCCATATCATCACAATTCTCCATTACCCTTGTCATCACAATGCTCCAGGTCCCCTGTCATTCACAAAGCCAAATGACACCTGTCATCACAATGCTCCATGACCCCCGTCATCACAATGCTCCATAGCGCTTTTCATCACAATCCTCCATGACCACTTTCATCACAATGCTCCATGACCATTTTCATCACAATGCTCCATGACCACTTTCATCACAATGCCCCATGAAATCTGTCATCACAATGCTACATACCATTGTCATCACAATGCTCCATACCCCATATCATCACATCGGCCCATAACCTTTCTCTCACAATGTTCCATGCTCTTGTGATCACAATGCTCCATGCCCCCTGTCATCAAAATGCTCCATGACCCCGGTCATCACAATGCTCCATTACCCTTGTCATCACAATGCTCCAGGTCCCCTGTCATTCACAAAGCCAAATGACACCTGTCATCACAAGGCTTCATGGCCCTTGTCCTCACAATGCCCCATGACACCTGTCATCAAATTGCTCCATGTCCCCGTTTATCACAATGCTCTAAATTACCCCTGTAATCACAGTGCTCCATATCCCTTTTCCTCACAATGCTCCATGCCCCTTTTCATCACAATGAGCCATGAAAACTTTCATCAGAATGCTCCATTACCCCTGTCTCATGTCCCCTTTCATCACAATGCATCACAATTACCACTGTAATCACAGTGCTCCATAACTCCTTTCATCACAGTGCTCCATGCCCCCTGTCATCGCAATGCTCCATGACCCCTTTCATCACAATGCTCCATTAATCCTTTCATCGCACTGCTCTATGACTTTTGTCATCACAATGCTCCATGCCCTTCTCATCACAATGCTCCATGGCCTTTGTCATCACAATGCTCCATGTTCAATGTAATCACAGTGGTCCACGACCTCTGTCATCACAATGTTCCATGAGACATTTCATCACAAAGCTCCATGACACTTGTCATCACAATGCTCCATGGCGCTTTGCATCACAATGCTCCATGACCACATTCAGCACAGGGGTCCATGACCCTTTTCATCACAATATTCCATTGCCCTTGCCATCACAATGCCCCATGGCGCTTGTCATCACAATGCTCCATGACCCCTTGTCATCACAATGCCCCATGGCCCCTTTCATCACAATGCTCCCAGACGTCTTTCATCACAATGCTCCATGACCACTTTCATCACAATGCTCCATGTGCCCTGTTCATCACAATGCTCCATGACCCCTTTTCATCACAATGCTCCATGACCATTTTCATCACAAGGCTCCATGCCCTTATCATCACAGTGCCCCATGACCCCTTCCATCACAATGCTCCATGACCCCTTTCATCAAAATGCGCCATGAACATTGTCATAACAAAGCTCCATGACCACGTTCATCACAATGCTCCATGGCTCTTGTCATCACAAAGCTCCATGGTGCTTGTCATCACAAGGCTCCATGACCACTGTAATCACAATGATCCATGACCTCTTTGATAACAATTCTCCATTACCCCTTTCCTCACAATGATCCTTGGCGCTTGTCACCACAATGCTCCATGATCCCTGTAATCATAATGATCCTTGACCCCTTTCATGACAATGCTCCATTACCCCACGAATCACAATGATCCATGGTGATTGTCATCACAATGCTCCATGACCCTTGTCATCACAATGCTCCAGGTCGTTGTAATCACAGTGTTCCATGACCCCTTTCACCACAAAGCTCCAAGATGCCTGTCATCACAATGCCCCATGACTCCTATCATCACAATGCTCCATGGCACTTGTCATCACAATGCTCCATGACCCCTGTCATCACAATGCTCCATAGCGCTTTTCATCACTATCCTCCGTGACCATTTTCATCACAATTCTCCATGACAACTTTCATCACAATGCCCCATGAACTCTGTCATCACAATGCTCCATGGCCCTTGTCATCACAATTCTCCATGACCCCGGTCATCACAATTCTCCATGGCCTTGTCATCACAATGCTCCATGCACTTGTCATCACAATTCTCCATGACCCTTGTCATCACAGTGCTCCATGGCGCTTGTCATCACAATGATCCAGAGCCTTAGTTCCTGAGTTGGGAGTAGTATCATTGCCTCAATTAGGGAAAATGTCAGTGACTGAGTTGGGAGTAGTGTGAGGGCCCTTGTTAGGGACACTGTCCGTGCCTGAGTTACGTGTAGTGTCAGGGTTTTAGTTACGTACACTGTCAGTGCCTGAGTTGGGAATAGTGTCAGGGCCTTAGTTATGGACTGTGTCATTGCCTGAGTTAGGAGTAGTGTCAGGGCCTTTGTTAGGAGTAGCATCAGTGCCTTCGTTAGGTATTGTATCAGGGCCTCAGTTAGGAATAGATTCAGGGCCTTATTTTGGGACAGTGTCAGTGCCTGAGTTAGGAGTTTTGTCGGCCTTAGTTAGGGACCTTTTCAGGGCCTGAGTTAGGAGTAATGTCAGGGCCTTCCTTAGGTATTGTATCAGTGCCTTAGTTAGGAATAGTGTCAAGGCCTTAGTTAGGGACATTGCCAGGGCATGCTTTAGGAGTAGTGTTAGGGTGTGAGTTATGAACAGTGTCAGGGCCTTAGTTAGTGACAGTGTCAGTTCCTGAGTTAGGAGTAGAGTCAGGGCCTAAGTTAGGGACAGTGCCAGTGCTGAGTTCGTAGTAGTATCAGGGCCTTAGTTAGAGACAGTGTCAGGGCCTGAGTTAGGAGTAGTGTCAGAGGCTTTCTTAGGGACAGTGTCAGTGCCTGAGTTAAGAGTAGCGTCACAGCTTTAGTTAGGGCCAGTGTCAGGGCCTTAGTTAAGACCAGTGTCAGGGCCTATGATAGGAATCAGATCAGGGCCTGTGTTACGAGTAGTTTCAGGGCCTTAGTTAAGGACCGTGTCAGGGCCTGAGTCCTGACTTATTCCTAAATTTCCTCACTAAGGATTTTTGACACAACTGCTAATTCAGGTCCTGATAATATCCCTTACTAAGGCCCTGACCCTTTCCCTGGCTAAGGCCCTGAACTTCTCCTAAGTCAGGCCCTGATACTGTCCCTAACAATGGCCCTGACACTACACCTAACTTAGGCCCCGAAATGATACCTAACAAAGCTCTGTTGCTAGTCCAAATTAAAGCCCTATAATTGGTATTAAATAATGCCTTGACACTAATCCTAACTCAGGCCCTAACACTGTCCCTAGCTAAGGCCCTGACAGTACGCCTAACTCAGGCCCTCATACGATTCCGAACAATGGCTCTGATGCTAGTCCAAACTAAGGCCCTGAAATTGGTCCTAAATAAGGCCTTGACACGAATCGTAACTCAGGCCCTAGCACTGTCCCTAACTAGGTCTCTGACAGTACACCTAACTCAGACCCTGACACTGGCCCTAAGCAAGGCCCTGACACTACTCCTAACTCAGTCCCTTACACTGTACCTAACAAAGTCACTGATGCTAGGCCTAACTCAGGCCCTGAAACCGTCTGTAACTAAGGCCCTGCTGCCATCAGTATGTAAAGTCCTGACATTATCCTGAGCTAATATCCTGACCTATGTCTTTCCAAGGTCCTGAAACTGTCCCAAAGTAAGCCCTGACGCTGTCCGTAAGTGAAGACCTGAGGCTGTCCCTAACTCAGGCCCTGAAGGTTTCCTTAACTGAAGCCGTGAAGCTCTTACTAACTCAGGCTCTGATCACGTATTTCACGAAGACATTAAAGCTGATCCAGCAAAGACCCTGATCCTGTTCCAAAGTCATGCCCTGACAGTGTGCCCAGCAAAGGGCCTGACGCTAGGCCTCACTCAGGCCCTGTCGCTCTCCCGAAGTCAGGCGCTGACACTGTCACTAACTAAGGCCCTGACTGTACTCCTAACTCAGTCCCGTACATTGTACCTAACAAAGGCTCTGATGCTAGTCGTAACTCAGGGCCTGACACTGTCTCTAACTAAGGGCTGCTGCCATCAGTATCTAAAGTCCTGACATTATCCGGAGCTAATATCCTGACCCATGTCTTACCAAGGTCCTGAAACTGTCCCAAAGTAAGCCCTGACGCTGTCCCTAAGTGAGGCCCTGCAGCTTTCCCTAACTAACTCAGGCCTTGATGCTGTGACTAACTCAGACCCTGGTCATGTCTTTAACTAAGACCCTAAGGCTGATCCAACAGAAGCCCTGAGGCTGCTCCTAAGTCATGCCCTGACAGTGTCCCCAGCTAAGGGTCTGATGCTAGGCCTCACTCAGACCCTATCGCTCTCCCTAAGTCAGGCTCTGATGCTGTCCCTACCTGAAGCCCTAACACGGGTTCTGAATAAGGCCCTGAGAGTCTCAGTAACAAAGGTCTTCACACTATCCTTAGGTCATTTCCTGACACTATCCCTATATGTTAAACTGACACTGTCACTAGCTAATGTCCTGCCTCTTATGCTAACTGAAGCCCTTAGGTTGTGCCTGCCTCAGGCACTGAATTTAGTCCCAAGACCGTGAAACTGTCCCGAACTAAGGCCTAGATGCTCGTCCTACACCTGGCCCTGACACTGTCCCTAACTAAGGCCCTAACACTATTGCTAACTGAGGACCTGACACTGGACCTATCAGGGGCCCGCTACTCCTAACTAACGCCTTGACACTGTCCCTCTCTTAGGCCCTGCTACCATCAATATCTAAAGTCCTGACATTATCCTGAGCTAATATCCTAACTCATCTCTTAACAAGGTCCTGAAACTCTCCCTAAGGAAGCCCTGATGCTCTCCCTAAGTGAGGCCTTGAGGCTGTCCCTAACAGAGGCCCTGATAATATCTTTAACATAGCCCCTGAGGCTGATCCTACCGTGGCTCTTATGTTGCTCCTAAGTCATGCCCTGACACTGTCCCTAGCTAAGGCCCTGACGCTAGGCCTCACTCAGGCCCTGTCGCTCTCCCTAAGTCAGGCTCTGACGCTGTCCCTACCCGAAGCCCTGACACTCACTGGTCCTTAATTAGGCCCTGATGCTCTAAGTAACTAAGGTCTTGACACTATCCCTAGGTCATTTCCTGACACTATCCCTAGATCTTAACCTAACCTTCTCTTTAACTAATGTCGAGATTAGCTAAAGAGATTCTTTAGAACGAGATTCTTTCATCTTCTGAATATGGTTTTCTTAAAAACATAATTTGTATAGTGTTACTAACTTTAAACAAAATGTACTCAACTGCTGTGGAATATTCCTGCATAGGAGCGTGCATGGTTCACTTCTGCATCTGCTTGTGGTGGTGTTCAAGTTGCTTTCAGCTGTAGATCCTCTTATGCTAGCTAAATCTGTGATTCTGTCCCTAAATGAGGCCCTGAATTTAGGTCCGAGGCCGTGAACCTGTCCCTAACTGAGGCCTGGAGGCTCGTCCTAACGCAGGTCCTGACACTGTCCCTAACTAAGGCCCTGACACTGCACCTAACTCAGTCACTGACACTGTACCTAACAAAGGCTCTGATGCTAGTCCTAACTTAGGCCTGACACTGCCTCTAACTAAGGCCCTGCTGCCGTCAATATCTGAACACCTTACATTATCCGGAGCTAATATCCTGACCCATGTCTTACCAAGGTCCTGAAACTTTCCCAAAGTAAGCCCTGACGCTGTCCCTAAGTGAGACCTTGAGGCTGTCCCTAACAGAGGCCCTGATAATATCTTTCACGAAGACCCTAATGCTGATCCTACAGAGGCCTTTCTGCTGCTCCTAAGTCATGCCCTGATAGTGTCCCTTACTCAGGCCCCAAAGATAGGCCTCACTTAGGCCCTGTTGCTGTACCTTAGTTAGGCTCTGACGCTGTCCGTACATCAAGCCCTGGCACTGGACCTGATTAAGGCCCTCGCGCTGCTGCTAACTAAGGCCCTGATGCTCTCAATGACTAAGGTCTTCTCGTTATCCCTTGGTCATTTCCTTTCACTATCTCTGGCCTGGAACCTGACTCTGTCCCGAGAGAATCTCCTGCATCTTATGCTGACTGAAACCCTAATGCTCTCCCTAACTAAGGCCCTGACTACTCCTAACTAAGGCCATGACACTGTCTCTAACAAAGGCCCAGAATCTGTCCCTAATATAGGCCCTGCTGCCAGCAATAACTAAAATCCTGACACTCTCCTGAGATAATATCCTGACCCATTTCTAACCAAGGTCTTGACACTCTCCCTAAGAAAGCCCTGTCGCTGTCTTTAAGTGAAGACCTGAGGCTGTCCGTAACTCAGGCCCTGAAGCTTTCCCTAACTGAGGCCTTGACGCTGTGACTAACTAGGGCTCTGGTCATCTTTAACTAAGAGCCTAAAGCTGATCCAACAAAGGCACTGATGCTGCTCCTAAGTCACTCCCTGACAGTGTCCCCAGCTGAGGGCCTGACATTAGGCCTCACTCAGACCCTGTCGCTCTCCCTAAGTCAGGCCCTGATACTGTCCCTACCTGAAGCCCTAACACTGGTTCTGAATAAGGCCCTGATATTCTCAGTAACAAAGGTCTTCACACTATCCTTAGGTCATTTCCTGACACGAATCCTAGCCTTCACCCTAACCCTGTCCCGAGCAAATATCCTACCTCTTATGCTAACTAAAGACCTTATGCTGTGCCTACCTCAGGCACTGAATCTGGCCCCAAGACCGCTAGACTGTCTCTCACTAGGCTCCATGCCCTTATCGTCACAATGTTCCGTGACCACTGTCATCACAATGTTCCACGCCCTTATCATCAAAATGCCCCAAGACCCCTGTCATCACAATGCTCCATGACCCCCGTCATCACAATGCTCCATAGCGCTTTTCATCACAATCCTCCATGACCACTTTCATCACAATGCTCCATGACCATTTTCATCACAATGCTCCATGACCACTTTCATCACAATGCCCCATGAAATCTGTCATCACAATGCTACATACCATTGTCATCACAATGCTCCATACCCCATGTCATCACATTGGCCCATGACCCTTGTCTCACAATATTGCATGCTCTTGTGATCACAATGCTCCATGCCCCCTGTCATCACAATGCTCCATGACCCCCGTCATCACAATGCTCCATAGCGCTTTTCATCACAATCCTCCATGACCACTTTCATCACAATGCTCCTTGACAATTTTCATCACAATGCTCCATGACCACTTTCATCACAATGCCCCATGAAATCTGTCATCACAATGCTGCATACCATTGTCATCACAATGCTCCATACCCCATGTCATCACATTGGCCCATGACCCTTTTCTCACAATATTCCATGCTCTTGTGATCACAATGCTCCATGCCCCCTGTCATCACAATGCTCCATGCCCCCTGTCATCACAATGCTCCATGACCCCTGTCATCACAATGCTCCATGACCCCTGTCATCACAATGCTCCATTACCCTTGTCATCACAATGCTCCAGGTCCCCTGTCATTCACAAAGCCAAATGACACCTGTCATCACAAGGCTTCATGGCCCTTGTCCTCACAATGCCCCATGACACCTGTCATCAAATTGCTCCATGTCCCCGTTTATCACAATGCTCCAAATTACCCCTGTAATCACAGTGCTCCATAACCCTTTTCCTCACAATGCTCCATGCCCCTTTTCATCACAATGAGCCATGAAAACTTTCATCAGAATGCTCCATTACCCCTGTCTCATGTCCCCTTTCATCACAATGCATCACAATTACCACTGTAATCACAGTGCTCCATAACTCCTTTCATCACAGTGCTCCATGCCCCCTGTCATCGCAATGCTCCATGACCCCTTTCATCACAATGCTCCATTAATCCTTTCATCGCACTGCTCTATGACTTTTGTCATCACAATGCTCCATGCCCTTCTCATCACAATGCTCCATGGCCTTTGTCATCACAATGCTCCATGTTCATTGTAATCACAGTGCTCCACGACCTCTGTCATCACAATGTTCCATGAGACATTTCATCACAAAGCTCCATGACACTTGTCATCACAATGCTCCATGGCGCTTTGCATCACAATGCTCCATGACCACATTCAGCACAGGGGTCCATGACCCTTTTCATCACAATATTCCATTGCCCTTGCCATCACAATGCCCCATGGCGCTTGTCATCACAATGCTCCATGACCCCTTGTCATCACAATGCCCCATGGTCCCTTTCATCACAATGCTCCCGGACGTCTTTCATCACAATGCTCCATGACCAATTTCATCACAATGCTCCATGTGCCCTGTTCATCACAATGCTCCATGACCCCTTTTCATCACAATGCTCCATAACCACTTTCATCACAATGCCCCATGAACTCTGTCATCACAATGATCCATGGCCCTTGTCATCACAATTCTCCATGACCCAGGTCATCACAATTCTCCATGGCCTTGTCATCACAATGCTCCATGCACTTGTCATCACAATTCTCCATGACCCTTGTCATCACAGTGCTCCATGGCGCTTGTCATCACAATGATCCAGAGCCTTAGTTCCTGAGTTGGGAGTAGTATCATTGCCTCAATTAGGGAAAATGTCAGTGACTGAGTTGGGAGTAGTGTGAGGGCCCTTGTTAGGGACACTGTCCGTGCCTGAGTTAGGTGTAGTGTCAGGGTTTTAGTTACGTACACTGTCAGTGCCTGACTTGGGAATAGTGTCAGGGCCTTAGTTATGGACTGTGTCATTGCCTGAGTTAGGAGTAGTGTCAGGGCCTTTGTTAGGAGTAGCGTCAGTGCCTTCGTTAGGTATTGTATCAGCGCCTCACTTAGGAATAGATTCAGGGCCTTATTTTGGGACAGTGTCAGTGCCTGAGTTAGGAGTTTTGTCGGCCTTAGTTAGGGACCTTTTCAGGGCCTGAGTTAGGAGTAATGTCAGGGCCTTCCTTAGGTATTGTATCAGTGCCTGAGTTAGGAATAGTGTCAAGGCCTTAGTTAGGGACATTGCCAGGGCATGCTTTAGGAGTAGTGTTAGGGTGTGAGTTATGAACAGTGTCAGGGCCTTAGTTAGTTACAGTGTCAGTTCCTGAGTTAGGAGTAGAGTCAGGGCCTAAGTTAGGGACAGTGCCAGTGCTGCGTTCGTAGTAGTATCAGGGCCTTAGTTAGAGACAGTGTCAGGGCCTGAGTTAGGAGTAGTGTCACAGCTTTAGTTAGGACCAGTGTCAGGGCCTTAGTTAAGACCAGTGTCAGGGCCTATGATAGGAATCAGATCAGGGCCTGTGTTACGAGTAGTGTCAGGGCCTTAGTTAAGGACCGTGTCAGGGCCTGAGTCCTGACTTATTCCTAAATTTCCTCACTAAGGATTTTTGACACTACTGCTAATTCAGGTCCTGATAATATCCCTTACTAAGGCCCTGACCCTTTCCCTGGCTAAGGCCCTGAACTTCTCCTAAGTCAGGCCCTGATACTGTCCCTAACAATGGCCCTGACACTACACCTAACTTAGGCCCCGAAATGATACCTAACAAAGGCTCTGTTGCTAGTCCAAACTAAAGCCCTAAAATTGGTCTTAAATAAGGCCTTGACACTAATCCTAACTCAGGCCCTAACACTGTCCCTAGCTAAGGCCCTGACAGTACGCCTAACTCAGGCCCTCATACGATTCCGAACAATGGCTCTGATGCTAGTCCTAACTAAGGCCCTGAAATTGGTCCTAAATAAGGCCTTGACACGAATCGTAACTCAGGCCCTAGCACTGTCCCTAACTAGGTCTCTGACAGTACACCTAACTCAGACCCTGACACTGGCCCTAAGCAAGGCCCTGACACTACTCCAAACTCAGTCCCTTACACTGTACCTAACAAAGTCACTGATGCTAGGCCTAACTCAGGCCCTGAAACCGTCTGTAACTAAGGCCCTGCTGCCATCAGTATGTAAAGTCCTGACATTATCCTGAGCTAATATCCTGAACTATGTCTTTCCAAGGTCCTGAAACTGTCCCAAAGTAAGCCCTGACACTGTCCGTAAGTGAAGACCTGAGGCTGTCCCTAACTCAGGCCCTGAAGCTTTCCTTAACTGAAGCCGTGAAGCTGTGACTAACTCAAGCCCTGATCATGTATTTCACGAAGACCTTAAAGCTGATCCAGCAAAGACCCTGATCCTGTTCCAAAGTCATGCCCTGACAGTGTGCCCAGCAAAGGGCCTGACGCTAGGCCTCACTCAGGCCCTGTCGCTCTCCCGAAGTCAGGCCCTGACACTGTCACTAACTAAGGCCCTGACTCTACTCCTAACTCAGTCCCGTACATTGTACCTAACAAAGGCTCTGATGCTAGTCGTAACTCAGGGCCTGACACTGTCTCTAACTAAGGGCTGCTGCCATCAATATCTAAAGTCCTGACATTATCCGGAGCTAATATCCTGACCCATGTCTTACCAAGGTCCTGAAACTGTCCCAAAGTAAGCCCTGACGCTGTCCCTAAGTGAGGCCCTGCAGCTTTCCCTAACTAACTCAGGCCTTGATGCTGTGACTAACTCAGACCCTGGTCATGTCTTTAACTAAGACCCTAAGGCTGATCCAACAGAAGCCCTGAGGCTGCTCCTAAGTCATGCCCTGACAGTGTCCCCAGCTAAGGGTCTGATGCTAGGCCTCACTCAGACCCTATCGCTCTCCCTAAGTCAGGCTCTGATGCTGTCCCTACCTGAAGCCCTAACACGGGTTCTGAATAAGGCCCTGAGAGTCTCAGTAACAAAGGTCTTCACACTATCCTTAGGTCATTTCCTGACACTATCCCTACATGGTAAACGGACACTGTCACTAGCTAATGTCCTGCCTCTTATGCTAACTGAAGCCCTTAGGTTGTGCCTGCCTCAGGCACTGAATTTAGTCCCAAGACCGTGAAACTGTCCCGAACTAAGGCCTAGATGCTCGTCCTACATCTGGCCCTGACACTGTCCCTAACTAAGGCCCTAACACTATTGCTAACTGAGGACCTGACACTGGACCTATCAGGGGCCCGCTACGCCTAACTAACGCCTTGACACTGTCCCTTACTTAGGCCCTGCTACCATCAATATCTAAAGTCCTGACATTATCCTGAGCTAATATCCTAACTCATCTCTTACCAAGGTCCTGAAACTCTCCCTAAGGAAGCCCTGATGCTCTCCCTAAGTGAGGCCTTGAGGCTGTCCCTAACAGAGGCCCTGATAATATCTTTAACATAGCCCCTGAGGCTGATCCTACCGTGGCTCTTATGTTGCTCCTAAGTCATGCCCTGACACTGTCCCTAGCTAAGGCCCTGACGCTAGGCCTCACTCAGGCCCTGTCGCTCTCCCTAAGTCAGGCTCTGACGCTGTCCCTACCCGAAGCCCTGACACTCACTGGTCCTTAATTAGGCCCTGATGCTCTAAGTAACTAAGGTCTTGACACTATCCCTAGGTCATTTCCTGACACTATCCCTAGATCTTAACCTAACCTTCTCTTTAACTAATGTCGAGATTAGCTAAAGAGATTCTTTAGAACGAGATTCTTTCATCTTCTGAATATGGTTTTCTTAAAAACATAATTTGTATAGTGTTACTAACTTTAAACAAAATGTACTCAACTGCTGTGGAATATTCCTGCATAGGAGCGTGCATGGTTCACTTCTGCATCTGCTTGTGGTGGTGTTCAAGTTGCTTTCAGCTGTAGATCCTCTTATGCTAGCTAAATCTGTGATTCTGTCCCTAAATGAGGCCCTGAATTTAGGTCCGAGGCCGTGAACCTGTCCCTAACTGAGGCCTGGAGGCTCGTCCTAACGCAGGTCCTGACACTGTCCCTAACTAAGGCCCTGACACTGCACCTAACTCAGTCACTGACACTGTACCTAACAAAGGCTCTGATGCTAGTCCTAACTTAGGCCTGACACTGCCTCTAACTAAGGCCCTGCTGCCGTCAATATCTGAACACCTTACATTATCCGGAGCTAATATCCTGACCCATGTCTTACCAAGGTCCTGAAACTTTCCCAAAGTAAGCCCTGACGCTGTCCCTAAGTGAGACCTTGAGGCTGTCCCTAACAGAGGCCCTGATAATATCTTTCACGAAGACCCTAATGCTGATCCTACAGAGGCCTTTCTGCTGCTCCTAAGTCATGCCCTGATAGTGTCCCTTACTCAGGCCCCAAAGATAGGCCTCACTTAGGCCCTGTTGCTGTACCTTAGTTAGGCTCTGACGCTGTCCGTACATCAAGCCCTGGCACTGGTCCTGATTAAGGCCCTCGCGCTGCTGCTAACTAAGGCCCTGATGCTCTCAATGACTAAGGTCTTCTCGTTATCCCTTGGTCATTTCCTTTCACTATCTCTGGCCTGGAACCTGACTCTGTCCCGAGAGAATCTCCTGCATCTTATGCTGACTGAAACCCTAATGCTCTCCCTAACTAAGGCCCTGACTACTCCTAACTAAGGCCATGACACTGTCTCTAACAAAGGCCCAGAATCTGTCCCTAATATAGGCCCTGCTGCCAGCAATAACTAAAATCCTGACACTCTCCTGAGATAATATCCTGACCCATTTCTAACCAAGGTCTTGACACTCTCCCTAAGAAAGCCCTGTCGCTGTCTTTAAGTGAAGACCTGAGGCTGTCCGTAACTCAGGCCCTGAAGCTTTCCCTAACTGAGGCCTTGACGCTGTGACTAACTAGGGCTCTGGTCATCTTTAACTAAGAGCCTAAAGCTGATCCAACAAAGGCACTGATGCTGCTCCTAAGTCACTCCCTGACAGTGTCCCCAGCTGAGGGCCTGACATTAGGCCTCACTCAGACCCTGTCGCTCTCCCTAAGTCAGGCCCTGATACTGTCCCTACCTGAAGCCCTAACACTGGTTCTGAATAAGGCCCTGATATTCTCAGTAACAAAGGTCTTCACACTATCCTTAGGTCATTTCCTGACACGAATCCTAGCCTTCACCCTAACCCTGTCCCGAGCAAATATCCTACCTCTTATGCTAACTAAAGACCTTATGCTGTGCCTACCTCAGGCACTGAATCTGGCCCCAAGACCGCTAGACTGTCTCTCACTAGGCTCCATGCCCTTATCGTCACAATGTTCCGTGACCACTGTCATCACAATGTTCCACGCCCTTATCATCAAAATGCCCCAAGACCCCTGTCATCACAATGCTCCATGACCCCCGTCATCACAATGCTCCATAGCGCTTTTCATCACAATCCTCCATGACCACTTTCATCACAATGCTCCATGACCATTTTCATCACAATGCTCCATGACCACTTTCATCACAATGCCCCATGAAATCTGTCATCACAATGCTACATACCATTGTCATCACAATGCTCCATACCCCATGTCATCACATTGGCCCATGACCCTTGTCTCACAATATTGCATGCTCTTGTGATCACAATGCTCCATGCCCCCTGTCATCACAATGCTCCATGACCCCCGTCATCACAATGCTCCATAGCGCTTTTCATCACAATCCTCCATGACCACTTTCATCACAATGCTCCTTGACAATTTTCATCACAATGCTCCATGACCACTTTCATCACAATGCCCCATGAAATCTGTCATCACAATGCTGCATACCATTGTCATCACAATGCTCCATACCCCATGTCATCACATTGGCCCATGACCCTTTTCTCACAATATTCCATGCTCTTGTGATCACAATGCTCCATGCCCCCTGTCATCACAATGCTCCATGCCCCCTGTCATCACAATGCTCCATGACCCCTGTCATCACAATGCTCCATGACCCCTGTCATCACAATGCTCCATTACCCTTGTCATCACAATGCTCCAGGTCCCCTGTCATTCACAAAGCCAAATGACACCTGTCATCACAAGGCTTCATGGCCCTTGTCCTCACAATGCCCCATGACACCTGTCATCAAATTGCTCCATGTCCCCGTTTATCACAATGCTCCAAATTACCCCTGTAATCACAGTGCTCCATAACCCTTTTCCTCACAATGCTCCATGCCCCTTTTCATCACAATGAGCCATGAAAACTTTCATCAGAATGCTCCATTACCCCTGTCTCATGTCCCCTTTCATCACAATGCATCACAATTACCACTGTAATCACAGTGCTCCATAACTCCTTTCATCACAGTGCTCCATGCCCCCTGTCATCGCAATGCTCCATGACCCCTTTCATCACAATGCTCCATTAATCCTTTCATCGCACTGCTCTATGACTTTTGTCATCACAATGCTCCATGCCCTTCTCATCACAATGCTCCATGGCCTTTGTCATCACAATGCTCCATGTTCATTGTAATCACAGTGCTCCACGACCTCTGTCATCACAATGTTCCATGAGACATTTCATCACAAAGCTCCATGACACTTGTCATCACAATGCTCCATGGCGCTTTGCATCACAATGCTCCATGACCACATTCAGCACAGGGGTCCATGACCCTTTTCATCACAATATTCCATTGCCCTTGCCATCACAATGCCCCATGGCGCTTGTCATCACAATGCTCCATGACCCCTTGTCATCACAATGCCCCATGGTCCCTTTCATCACAATGCTCCCGGACGTCTTTCATCACAATGCTCCATGACCAATTTCATCACAATGCTCCATGTGCCCTGTTCATCACAATGCTCCATGACCCCTTTTCATCACAATGCTCCATAACCACTTTCATCACAATGCCCCATGAACTCTGTCATCACAATGCTCCATGGCCCTTGTCATCACAATTCTCCATGACCCAGGTCATCACAATTCTCCATGGCCTTGTCATCACAATGCTCCATGCACTTGTCATCACAATTCTCCATGACCCTTGTCATCACAGTGCTCCATGGCGCTTGTCATCACAATGATCCAGAGCCTTAGTTCCTGAGTTGGGAGTAGTATCATTGCCTCAATTAGGGAAAATGTCAGTGACTGAGTTGGGAGTAGTGTGAGGGCCCTTGTTAGGGACACTGTCCGTGCCTGAGTTAGGTGTAGTGTCAGGGTTTTAGTTACGTACACTGTCAGTGCCTGACTTGGGAATAGTGTCAGGGCCTTAGTTATGGACTGTGTCATTGCCTGAGTTAGGAGTAGTGTCAGGGCCTTTGTTAGGAGTAGCGTCAGTGCCTTCGTTAGGTATTGTATCAGCGCCTCACTTAGGAATAGATTCAGGGCCTTATTTTGGGACAGTGTCAGTGCCTGAGTTAAGAGTTTTGTCGGCCTTAGTTAGGGACCTTTTCAGGGCCTGAGTTAGGAGTAATGTCAGGGCCTTCCTTAGGTATTGTATCAGTGCCTGAGTTAGGAATAGTGTCAAGGCCTTAGTTAGGGACATTGCCAGGGCATGCTTTAGGAGTAGTGTTAGGGTGTGAGTTATGAACAGTGTCAGGGCCTTAGTTAGTTACAGTGTCAGTTCCTGAGTTAGGAGTAGAGTCAGGGCCTAAGTTAGGGACAGTGCCAGTGCTGCGTTCGTAGTAGTATCAGGGCCTTAGTTAGAGACAGTGTCAGGGCCTGAGTTAGGAGTAGTGTCACAGCTTTAGTTAGGACCAGTGTCAGGGCCTTAGTTAAGACCAGTGTCAGGGCCTATGATAGGAATCAGATCAGGGCCTGTGTTACGAGTAGTGTCAGGGCCTTAGTTAAGGACCGTGTCAGGGCCTGAGTCCTGACTTATTCCTAAATTTCCTCACTAAGGATTTTTGACACTACTGCTAATTCAGGTCCTGATAATATCCCTTACTAAGGCCCTGACCCTTTCCCTGGCTAAGGCCCTGAACTTCTCCTAAGTCAGGCCCTGATACTGTCCCTAACAATGGCCCTGACACTACACCTAACTTAGGCCCCGAAATGATACCTAACAAAGGCTCTGTTGCTAGTCCAAACTAAAGCCCTAAAATTGGTCTTAAATAAGGCCTTGACACTAATCCTAACTCAGGCCCTAACACTGTCCCTAGCTAAGGCCCTGACAGTACGCCTAACTCAGGCCCTCATACGATTCCGAACAATGGCTCTGATGCTAGTCCTAACTAAGGCCCTGAAATTGGTCCTAAATAAGGCCTTGACACGAATCGTAACTCAGGCCCTAGCACTGTCCCTAACTAAGTCTCTGACAGTACACCTAACTCAGACCCTGACACTGGCCCTAAGCAAGGCCCTGACACTACTCCAAACTCAGTCCCTTACACTGTACCTAACAAAGTCACTGATGCTAGGCCTAACTCAGGCCCTGAAACCGTCTGTAACTAAGGCCCTGCTGCCATCAGTATGTAAAGTCCTGACATTATCCTGAGCTAATATCCTGAACTATGTCTTTCCAAGGTCCTGAAACTGTCCCAAAGTAAGCCCTGACACTGTCCGTAAGTGAAGACCTGAGGCTGTCCCTAACTCAGGCCCTGAAGCTTTCCTTAACTGAAGCCGTGAAGCTGTGACTAACTCAAGCCCTGATCATGTATTTCACGAAGACCTTAAAGCTGATCCAGCAAAGACCCTGATCCTGTTCCAAAGTCATGCCCTGACAGTGTGCCCAGCAAAGGGCCTGACGCTAGGCCTCACTCAGGCCCTGTCGCTCTCCCGAAGTCAGGCCCTGACACTGTCACTAACTAAGGCCCTGACTCTACTCCTAACTCAGTCCCGTACATTGTACCTAACAAAGGCTCTGATGCTAGTCGTAACTCAGAGCCTGACACTGTCTCTAACTAAGGGCTGCTGCCATCAATATCTAAAGTCCTGACATTATCCGGAGCTAATATCCTGACCCATGTCTTACCAAGGTCCTGAAACTGTCCCAAAGTAAGCCCTGACGCTGTCCCTAAGTGAGGCCCTGCAGCTTTCCCTAACTAACTCAGGCCTTGATGCTGTGACTAACTCAGACCCTGGTCATGTCTTTAACTAAGACCCTAAGGCTGATCCAACAGAAGCCCTGAGGCTGCTCCTAAGTCATGCCCTGACAGTGTCCCCAGCTAAGGGTCTGATGCTAGGCCTCACTCAGACCCTATCGCTCTCCCTAAGTCAGGCTCTGATGCTGTCCCTACCTGAAGCCCTAACACGGGTTCTGAATAAGGCCCTGAGAGTCTCAGTAACAAAGGTCTTCACACTATCCTTAGGTCATTTCCTGACACTATCCCTACATGGTAAACGGACACTGTCACTAGCTAATGTCCTGCCTCTTATGCTAACTGAAGCCCTTAGGTTGTGCCTGCCTCAGGCACTGAATTTAGTCCCAAGACCGTGAAACTGTCCCGAACTAAGGCCTAGATGCTCGTCCTACATCTGGCCCTGACACTGTCCCTAACTAAGGCCCTAACACTATTGCTAACTGAGGACCTGACACTGGACCTATCAGGGGCCCGCTACGCCTAACTAACGCCTTGACACTGTCCCTTACTTAGGCCCTGCTACCATCAATATCTAAAGTCCTGACATTATCCTGAGCTAATATCCTAACTCATCTCTTACCAAGGTCCTGAAACTCTCCCTAAGGAAGCCCTGATGCTCTCCCTAAGTGAGGCCTTGAGGCTGTCCCTAACAGAGGCCCTGATAATATCTTTAACATAGCCCCTGAGGCTGATCCTACCGTGGCTCTTATGTTGCTCCTAAGTCATGCCCTGACACTGTCCCTAGCTAAGGCCCTGACGCTAGGCCTCACTCAGGCCCTGTCGCTCTCCCTAAGTCAGGCTCTGACGCTGTCCCTACCCGAAGCCCTGATACTCACTGGTCCTTAATTAGGCCCTGATGCTCTAAGTAACTAAGGTCTTGACACTATCCCTAGGTCATTTCCTGACACTATCCCTAGATCTTAACCTAACCTTCTCTTTAGCTAATGTCGAGATTAGCTAAAGAGATTCTTTAGAACGAGATTCTTTCATCTTCTGAATATGGTTTTCTTAAAAACCTAATTTGTAGAGTGTTACTAACTTTAAACAAAATGTACTCAACTGTTGTGGAATATTCCTTCATAGGAGCGTGCATGGTTCACTTCTGCATCTGCTTGTGGTGGTGTTCAAGTTGCTTTCAGCTGTAGATCCTCTTATGCTAGCTAAATCTGTGATTCTGTCCCTAAATGAGGCCCTGAATTTAGGTCCGAGGCCGTGAACCTGTCCCTAACTGAGGCCTGGAGGCTCGTCCTAACGCAGGTCCTGACACTGTCCCTAACTAAGGCCCTGACACTACACCTAACTCAGTCACTGACACTGTACCTAACAAAGGCTCTGATGCTAGTCCTAACTTAGGCCTGACACTGCCTCTAACTAAGGCCCTGCTGCCGTCAATATCTGAACACCTGACATTATCCGGAGCTAATATCCTGACCCATGTCTTACCAAGGTCCTGAAACTTTCGCAAAGTAAACCCTGACGCTGTCCCTAAGTGAGACCTTGAGGCTGTCCCTAACAGAGGCCCTGATAATATCTTTCACGAAGACCCTAATGCTGATCCTACAGAGGCCTTTCTGCTGCTCCTAAGTCATGCCCTGATACTGTCCCTTACTCAGGCCCCAAAGATAGGCCTCACTTAGGCCCTGTTGCTGTACCTTAGTTAGGCTCTGACGCTGTCCGTACATCAAGCCCTGGCACTGGTCCTGATTAAGGCCCTCGCGCTGCTGCTAACTAAGGCCCTGATGCTCTCAATGACTAAGGTCTTCTCGTTATCCCTTGGTCATTTCCTTTCACTATCTCTGGCCTGGAACCTGACTCTGTCCCGAGAGAATCTCCTGCATCTTATGCTGACTGAAACCCTAATGCTCTCCCTAACTAAGGCCCTGACTACTCCTAACTAAGGCCATGACACTGTCTCTAACAAAGGCCCAGAATCTGTCCCTAATATAGGCCCTGCTGCCAGCAATAACTAAAATCCTGACACTCTCCTGAGAAAATATCCTGACCCATTTCTAACCAAGGTCTTGACACTCTCCCTAAGAAAGCCCTGTCGCTGTCTTTAAGTGAAGACCTGAGGCTGTCCGTAACTCAGGCCCTGAAGCTTTCCCTAACTGAGGCCTTGACGCTGTGACTAACTAGGGCTCTGGTCATCTTTAACTAAGAGCCTAAAGCTGATCCAACAAAGGCACTGATGCTGCTCCTAAGTCACTCCCTGACAGTGTCCCCAGCTGAGGGCCTGACATTAGGCCTCAATCAGACCCTGTCGCTCTCCCTAAGTCAGGCCCTGATACTGTCCCTCCCTGAAGCCCTAACACTGGTTCTGAATAAGGCCCTGATATTCTCAGTAACAAAGGTCTTCACACTATCCTTAGGTCATTTCCTGACACGATTCCTAGCCTTCACCCTAACCCTGTCCCGAGCTAATATCCTACCTCTTCTGCTAACTAAAGACCTTATGCTGTGCCTACCTCAGGCACTGAATTTAGTCCCAAGACCGCAAGACTGACCCTCACTAGGCTCCATGCCCTTATCGTCACAATGTTCCGTGACCACTTTCATCACAATGCTCCACGCCCTTATCATCAAAATGCCCCATGACCCCTGTCATCACAATGCTCCATGACCCCTGTCATCACAATTCTCCATGGCCCTTGTCATCACAATGCTCCATGCACTTGTCATCACAATTCTCCATGACCCTTGTCATCACAGTGCTCCATGGCGCTTGTCATCACAATGATCCAGAGCCTTAGTTCCTGAGTTGGGAGTAGTATCATTGCCTCAATTAGGGAAAATGTCAGTGACTGAGTTGGGAGTAGTGTGAGGGCCCTTGTTAGGGACACTGTCAGTGCCTGAGTTAGGTGTAGTGTCAGGGTTTTAGTTACGTACACTGTCAGTGCCTGAGTTGGGAATAGTGTCAGGGCCTTAGTTAGGGACTGTGTCATTGCCTGAGTTAGGAGTAGTGTCAGGGCCTTAGTTAGGAGTAGCATCAGTGTCTTCGTTAGGTATTGTATCAGCGCCTCAGTCAGGAATAGATTCAGGGCCTTATTTTGGGACAGTGTCAGTGCCTGAGTTAAGAGTTTTGTCGGCGTTAGTTAGGGACCTTTTCAGGGCCTGAGTTAGGAGTAATGTCAGGGCCTTCCTTAGGTATTGTATCAGCGCCTGAGTTAGGAATAGTGTCAAGGCCTTAGTTAGGGACATTGCCAGGGCATGCTTTAGGAGTAGTGTTAGGGTGTGAGTTACGAACAGTGTCAGGGCCTTAGTTAGTGATAGTGTCAGTTCCTGAGTTAGGAGTAGAGTCAGGGCCTAAGTTAGGGACAGTGCCAGTGCGGAGTTCGTAGTAGTATCAGGGCCTTAGTTAGAGACAGTGTCAGGGCCTGAGTTATGAGTAGTGTCAGAGGCTTTGTTAGGGACAGTGTCAGTGCCTGAGTTAAGTGTAGCGTCACAGCTTTAGTTAGGGCCAGTGTCAGGGCCTTAGTTAAGACCAGTGTCAGGGCCTATGATAGGAATCAGATCAGGGCCTGTGTTACGAGTAGTGTCAGGGCCTTAGTTAAGGACCGTGTCAGGGCCTGAGTCCTGACTTATTCCTAACTTTCCTCACTAAGGATTTTTGATACTACTGCTAATTCAGGTCCTGATAATATCCCTTACTAAGGCCCTGACCCTTTCCCTGGCTAAGGCCCTGAACTTCTCCTAAGTCAGGCCCTGATACTGTCCCTAACAATGGCCCTGACACTACACCTAACTTAGGCCCCGAAATGATACCTAACAAAGGCTCTGTTGCTAGTCCAAACTAAAGCCCTAAAATTGGTCTTAAATAAGGCCTTGACACTAATCCTAACTCAGGCCCTAACACTGTCCCTAGCTAAGGCCCTGACAGTACGCCTAACTCAGACCCTGACACTGGCCCTAAGCAAGGCCCTGACACTACCCCTAACTCAGTCCCTTACACTGTACCTAACAAAGTCACTGATGCTAGGCCTAACTCAGGCCCTGAAACCGTCTGTAACTAAGGCCCTGCTGCCATCAGTATGTAAAGTCCTGACATTATCCTGAGCTAATATCCTGACCTATGTCTTTCCAAGGTCCTGAAACTGTCCCAAAGTAAGCCCTGACGCTGTCCGTAAGTGAAGACCTGAGGCTGTCCCTAACTCAGGCCCTGAAGCTTTCCTTAACTGAAGCCTTGAAGCTGTGACTAACTCAGGCCCTGATCATGTATTTCACGAAGACCTTAAAGCTGATCCAGCAAAGACGCTGATGCTGCTCCAAAGTCATGCCCTGACAGTGTGCCCAGCAAAGGGCCTGACGCTAGGCCTCACTCAGGCCCTGTCGCTCTCCCGAAGTCAGGCCGTGACACTGTCACTAACTAAGGCCCTGACTCTACTCCTAACTCAGTCCCGTACATTGTACCTAACAAAGGCTCTGATGCTAGTCGTAACTCAGAGCCTGACACTGTCTCTAACTAAGGGCTGCTGCCATCAATATCTAAAGTCCTGACATTATCCGGAGCTAATATCCTGACCCATGTCTTACCAAGGTCCTGAAACTGTCCCAAAGTAAGCCCTGACGCTGTCCCTAAGTGAGGCTCTGCAGCTTTCCCTAACTAACTCAGGCCTTGATGCTGTGACTAACTCAAACCCTGGTCATGTCTTTAACTAAGACCCTAAGGCTGATCCAACAGAAGCCCTGAGGCTGCTCCTAAGTCATGCCCTGACAGTGTCCCCAGCTAAGGGTCTGATGCTAGGCCTCACTCAGACCCTTTCGCTCTCCCTAAGTCAGGCTCTGATGCTGTCCCTACCTGAAGCCCTAACACGGGTTCTGAATAAGGCCCTGAGAGTCTCAGTAACAAAGGTCTTCACACTATCCTTAGGTCATTTCCTGACACTATCCCTACATGTTAAACTGACACGGTCACTAGCTAATGTCCTGCCTCTTATGCTAACTGAAGCCCTTAGGTTGTGCCTGCCTCAGGCACTGAATTTAGTCCCAAGACCGTGAAACTGTCCCGAACTAAGGCCTAGATGCTCGTCCTACATCTGGCCCTGACACTGTCCCTAACTAAGGCCCTAACACTATTGCTAACTGAGGACCTGACACTGGACCTATCAGGGGCCCGCTACTCCTAACTAACGCCTTGACACTGTCCCTTACTTAGGCCCTGCTACCATCAATATCTAAAGTCCGAACATTATCCTGAGCTAATATCCTAACTCATCTCTTACCAAGGTCCTGAAACTCTCCCTAAGGAAGCCCTGATGCTCTCCCTAAGTGAGGCCTTGAGGCTGTCCCTGACAGAGGCCCTGATAATATCTTTAACATAGCCCCTGAGGCTGATCCTACCGTGGCTCTTATGTTGCTCCTAAGTCATGCCCTGACACTGTCCCTAGCTAAGGCCCTGACGCTAGGCCTCGCTCAGGCCCTGTCGCTCTCCCTAAGTCAGGCTCTGACGCTGTCCCTACCCGAAGCCCTGACACTCACTGGTCCTTAATTAGGCCCTGATGCCCTTAATTAGGCCCTGATGCTCTAAGTAACTAAGGTCTTGACACTATCCCTAGGTCATTTGCTGACACTATCCCTAGATCTTAACCTAACCTTCTCTTTAGCTAATGTCGAGATTAGCTAAAGAGATTCTTTAGAACGAGATTCTTTCATCTTCTGAACATGGTTTTCTTAAAACATAATTTGTAGAGTGTTACTAACTTTAAACAAAATGTACTCAACTGCTGTGGAATATTCCTGCATAGGAGCGTGCATGGTTCACTTCTGCATCTGCTTGTGGTGGTGTTCAAGTTGCTTTCAGCTGTAGATCCTCTTATGCTAGCTAAATCTGTGATTCTGTCCCTAAATGAGGCCCTGAATTTAGGTCCGAGGCCGTGAACCTGTCCCTAACTGAGGCCTGGAGGCTCGTCCTAACGCAGGTCCTGACACTGTCCCTAACTAAGGCCCTGACACTACACCTAACTCAGTCACTGACACTGTACCTAACAAAGGCTCTGATGCTAGTCCTAACTTAGGCCTGACACTGCCTCTAACTAAGGCCCTGCTGCCGTCAATATCTGAACACCTGACATTATCCGGAGCTAATATCCTGACCCATGTCTTACCAAGGTCCTGAAACTTTCCCAAAGTAAGCCCTGACGCTGTCCCTAAGTGAGACCTTGAGGCTGTCCCTAACAGAGGCCCTGATAATATCTTTCACGAAGACCCTAATGCTGATCCTACAGAGGCCTTTCTGCTGCTCCTAAGTCATGCCCTGATACTGTCCCTTACTCAGGCCCCAAAGATAGGCCTCACTTAGGCCCTGTTGCTGTACCTTAGTTAGGCTCTGACGCTGTCCGTACATCAAGCCCTGGCACTGGTCCTGATTAAGGCCCTCACGCTGCTGCTAACTAAGGCCCTGATGCTCTCAATGACTAAGGTCTTCTCGTTCTCCCTTGGTCATTTCCTTTCACTATCTCTGGCCTGGAACCTGACTCTGTCCCGAGAGAATCTCCTGCATCTTATGCTGACTGAAACCCTAATGCTCTCCCTAACTAAGGCCCTGACTACTCCTAACTAAGGCCATGACACTGTCTCTAACAAAGGCCCAGAATCTGTCCCTAATATAGGCCCTGCTGCCAGCAATAACAAAAATCCTGACACTCTCCTGAGATAATATCCTGACCCATTTCTAACCAAGGTCTTGACACTCTCCCTAAGAAAGCCCTGTCGCTGTCTTTAAGTGAAGACCTGAGGCTGTCCGTAACTCAGGCCCTGAAGCTTTCCCTAACTGAGGCCTTGACGCTGTGACTAACTAGGGCTCTGGTCATCTTTAACTAAGAGCCTAAAGCTGATCCAACAAAGGCACTGATGCTGCTCCTAAGTCACTCCCTGACAGTGTCCCCAGCTGAGGGCCTGACATTAGGCCTCACTCAGACCCTGTCGCTCTCCCTAAGTCAGGCCCTGATACTGTCCCTACCTGAAGCCCTAACACTGGTTCTGAATAAGGCCCTGATATTCTCAGTAACAAAGGTCTTCACACTATCCTTAGGTCATTTCCTGACACGATTCCTAGCCTTCACCCTAACCCTGTCCCGAGCTAATATCCTACCTCTTCTGCTAACTAAAGACCTTATGCTGTGCCTACCTCAGGCACTGAATTTAGTCCCAAGACCGCAAGACTGACCCTCACTAGGCTCCATGCCCTTATCGTCACAATGTTCCGTGACCACTTTCATCACAATGCTCCACGCCCTTATCATCAAAATGCCCCATGACCCCTGTCATCACAATGCTCCATGACCCCTGTCATCACAATTCTCCATGGCCCTTGTCATCACAATGCTCCATGCACTTGTCATCACAATTCTCCATGACCCTTGTCATCACAGTGCTCCATGGCGCTTGTCATCACAATGATCCAGAGCCTTAGTTCCTGAGTTGGGAGTAGTATCATTGCCTCAATTAGGGAAAATGTCAGTGACTGAGTTGGGAGTAGTGTGAGGGCCCTTGTTAGGGACACTGTCAGTGCCTGAGTTAGGTGTAGTGTCAGGGTTTTAGTTACGTACACTGTCAGTGCCTGAGTTGGGAATAGTGTCAGGGCCTTAGTTAGGAACTGTGTCATTGCCTGAGTTAGGAGTAGTGTCAGGGCCTTAGTTAGGAGTAGCATCAGTGTCTTCGTTAGGTATTGTATCAGCGCCTCAGTCAGGAATAGATTCAGGGCCTTATTTTGGGACAGTGTCAGTGCCTGAGTTAAGAGTTTTGTCAGCGTTAGTTAGGGACCTTTTCAGGGCCTGAGTTAGGAGTAATGTCAGGGCCTTCCTTAGGTATTGTATCAGCGCCTGAGTTAGGAATAGTGTCAAGGCCTTAGTTAGGGACATTGCCAGGGCATGCTTTAGGAGTAGTGTTAGGGTGTGAGTTACGAACAGTGTCAGGGCCTTAGTTAGTGATAGTGTCAGTTCCTGAGTTAGGAGTAGAGTCAGGGCCTAAGTTAGGGACAGTGCCAGTGCGGAGTTCGTAGTAGTATCAGGGCCTTAGTTAGAGACAGTGTCAGGGCCTGAGTTACGAGTAGTGTCAGAGGCTTTGTTAGGGACAGTGTCAGTGCCTGAGTTAAGAGTAGCGTCACAGCTTTAGTTAGGGCCAGTGTCAGGGCCTTAGTTAAGACCAGTGTCAGGGCCTATGATAGGAATCAGATCAGGGCCTGTGTTACGAGTAGTGTCAGGGCCTTAGTTAAGGACCGTGTCAGGGCCTGAGTCCTGACTTATTCCTAACTTTCCTCACTAAGGATTTTTGATACTACTGCTAATTCAGGTCCTGATAATATCCCTTACTAAGGCCCTGACCCTTTCCCTGGCTAAGGCCCTGAACTTCTCCTAAGTCAGGCCCTGATACTGTCCCTAACAATGGCCCTGACACTACACCTAACTTAGGCCCCGAAATGATACCTAACAAAGGCTCTGTTGCTAGTCCAAACTAAAGCCCTAAAATTGGTCTTAAATAAGGCCTTGACACTAATCCTAACTCAGGCCCTAACACTGTCCCTAGCTAAGGCCCTGACAGTACGCCTAACTCAGACCCTGACACTGGCCCTAAGCAAGGCCCTGACACTACCCCTAACTCAGTCCCTTACACTGTACCTAACAAAGTCACTGATGCTAGGCCTAACTCAGGCCCTGAAACCGTCTGTAACTAAGGCCCTGCTGCCATCAGTATGTAAAGTCCTGACATTATCCTGAGCTAATATCCTGACCTATGTCTTTCCAAGGTCCTGAAACTGTCCCAAAGTAAGCCCTGACGCTGTCCGTAAGTGAAGACCTGAGGCTGTCCCTAACTCAGGCCCTGAAGCTTTCCTTAACTGAAGCCTTGAAGCTGTGACTAACTCAGGCCCTGATCATGTATTTCACGAAGACCTTAAAGCTGATCCAGCAAAGACGCTGATGCTGCTCCAAAGTCATGCCCTGACAGTGTGCCCAGCAAAGGGCCTGACGCTAGGCCTCACTCAGGCCCTGTCGCTCTCCCGAAGTCAGGCCGTGACACTGTCACTAACTAAGGCCCTGACTCTACTCCTAACTCAGTCCCGTACATTGTACCTAACAAAGGCTCTGA
The DNA here is from genome assembly GCF_965194825.1 of Balaenoptera physalus. Classification (NCBI taxonomy): domain Eukaryota; kingdom Metazoa; phylum Chordata; class Mammalia; order Artiodactyla; family Balaenopteridae; genus Balaenoptera; species Balaenoptera physalus. Next base: position 120,358 of record NW_028126134.1, on the reverse strand, counting down.
TGCTAGTCGTAACTCAGAGCCTGACACTGTCTCTAACTAAGGGCTGCTGCCATCAATATCTAAAGTCCTGACATTATCCGGAGCTAATATCCTGACCCATGTCTTACCAAGGTCCTGAAACTGTCCCAAAGTAAGCCCTGACGCTGTCCCTAAGTGAGACCTTGAGGCTGTCCCTAACAGAGGCCCTGATAATATCTTTCACGAAGACCCTAATGCTGATCCTACAGAGGCCTTTCTGCTGCTCCTAAGTCATGCCCTGATACTGTCCCTTACTCAGGCCCCAAAGATAGGCCTCACTTAGGCCCTGTTGCTGTACCTTAGTTAGGCTCTGACGCTGTCCGTACATCAAGCCCTGGCACTGGTCCTGATTAAGGCCCTCACGCTGCTGCTAACTAAGGCCCTGATGCTCTCAATGACTAAGGTCTTCTCGTTATCCCTTGGTCATTTCCTTTCACTATCTCTGGCCTGGAACCTGACTCTGTCCCGAGAGAATCTCCTGCATCTTATGCTGACTGAAACCCTAATGCTCTCCCTAACTAAGGCCCTGACTACTCCTAACTAAGGCCATGACACTGTCTCTAACAAAGGCCCAGAATCTGTCCCTAATATAGGCCCTGCTGCCAGCAATAACAAAAATCCTGACACTCTCCTGAGATAATATCCTGACCCATTTCTAACCAAGGTCTTGACACTCTCCCTAAGAAAGCCCTGTCGCTGTCTTTAAGTGAAGACCTGAGGCTGTCCGTAACTCAGGCCCTGAAGCTTTCCCTAACTGAGGCCTTGACGCTGTGACTAACTAGGGCTCTGGTCATCTTTAACTAAGAGCCTAAAGCTGATCCAACAAAGGCACTGATGCTGCTCCTAAGTCACTCCCTGACAGTGTCCCCAGCTGAGGGCCTGACATTAGGCCTCACTCAGACCCTGTCGCTCTCCCTAAGTCAGGCCCTGATACTGTCCCTCCCTGAAGCCCTAACACTGGTTCTGAATAAGGCCCTGATATTCTCAGTAACAAAGGTCTTCACACTATCCTTAGGTCATTTCCTGACACGATTCCTAGCCTTCACCCTAACCCTGTCCCGAGCTAATATCCTACCTCTTCTGCTAACTAAAGACCTTATGCTGTGCCTACCTCAGGCACTGAATTTAGTCCCAAGACCGCAAGACTGACCCTCACTAGGCTCCATGCCCTTATCGTCACAATGTTCCGTGACCACTTTCATCACAATGCTCCACGCCCTTATCATCAAAATGCCCCATGACCCCTGTCATCACAATGCTCCATGACCCCTGTCATCACAATTCTCCATGGCCCTTGTCATCACAATGCTCCATGCACTTGTCATCACAATTCTCCATGACCCTTGTCATCACAGTGCTCCATGGCGCTTGTCATCACAATGATCCAGAGCCTTAGTTCCTGAGTTGGGAGTAGTATCATTGCCTCAATTAGGGAAAATGTCAGTGACTGAGTTGGGAGTAGTGTGAGGGCCCTTGTTAGGGACACTGTCAGTGCCTGAGTTAGGTGTAGTGTCAGGGTTTTAGTTACGTACACTGTCAGTGCCTGAGTTGGGAATAGTGTCAGGGCCTTAGTTAGGGACTGTGTCATTGCCTGAGTTAGGAGTAGTGTCAGGGCCTTAGTTAGGAGTAGCATCAGTGTCTTCGTTAGGTATTGTATCAGCGCCTCAGTCAGGAATAGATTCAGGGCCTTATTTTGGGACAGTGTCAGTGCCTGAGTTAAGAGTTTTGTCGGCGTTAGTTAGGGACCTTTTCAGGGCCTGAGTTAGGAGTAATGTCAGGGCCTTCCTTAGGTATTGTATCAGCGCCTGAGTTAGGAATAGTGTCAAGGCCTTAGTTAGGGACATTGCCAGGGCATGCTTTAGGAGTAGTGTTAGGGTGTGAGTTACGAACAGTGTCAGGGCCTTAGTTAGTGATAGTGTCAGTTCCTGAGTTAGGAGTAGAGTCAGGGCCTAAGTTAGGGACAGTGTCAGTGCGGAGTTCGTAGTAGTATCAGGGCCTTAGTTAGAGACAGTGTCAGGGCCTGAGTTACGAGTAGTGTCAGAGGCTTTGTTAGGGACAGTGTCAGTGCCTGAGTTAAGAGTAGCGTCACAGCTTTAGTTAGGGCCAGTGTCAGGGCCTTAGTTAAGACCAGTGTCAGGGCCTATGATAGGAATCAGATCAGGGCCTGTGTTACGAGTAGTGTCAGGGCCTTAGTTAAGGACCGTGTCAGGGCCTGAGTCCTGACTTATTCCTAACTTTCCTCACTAAGGATTTTTGATACTACTGCTAATTCAGGTCCTGATAATATCCCTTACTAAGGCCCTGACCCTTTCCCTGGCTAAGGCCCTGAACTTCTCCTAAGTCAGGCCCTGATACTGTCCCTAACAATGGCCCTGACACTACACCTAACTTAGGCCCCGAAATGATACCTAACAAAGGCTCTGTTGCTAGTCCAAACTAAAGCCCTAAAATTGGTCTTAAATAAGGCCTTGACACTAATCCTAACTCAGGCCCTAACACTGTCCCTAGCTAAGGCCCTGACAGTACGCCTAACTCAGACCCTGACACTGGCCCTAAGCAAGGCCCTGACACTACCCCTAACTCAGTCCCTTACACTGTACCTAACAAAGTCACTGATGCTAGGCCTAACTCAGGCCCTGAAACCGTCTGTAACTAAGGCCCTGCTGCCATCAGTATGTAAAGTCCTGACATTATCCTGAGCTAATATCCTGACCTATGTCTTTCCAAGGTCCTGAAACTGTCCCAAAGTAAGCCCTGACGCTGTCCGTAAGTGAAGACCTGAGGCTGTCCCTAACTCAGGCCCTGAAGCTTTCCTTAACTGAAGCCTTGAAGCTGTGACTAACTCAGGCCCTGATCATGTATTTCACGAAGACCTTAAAGCTGATCCAGCAAAGACGCTGATGCTGCTCCAAAGTCATGCCCTGACAGTGTGCCCAGCAAAGGGCCTGACGCTAGGCCTCACTCAGGCCCTGTCGCTCTCCCGAAGTCAGGCCGTGACACTGTCACTAACTAAGGCCCTGACTCTACTCCTAACTCAGTCCCGTACATTGTACCTAACAAAGGCTCTGATGCTAGTCGTAACTCAGAGCCTGACACTGTCTCTAACTAAGGGCTGCTGCCATCAATATCTAAAGTCCTGACATTATCCGGAGCTAATATCCTGACCCATGTCTTACCAAGGTCCTGAAACTGTCCCAAAGTAAGCCCTGACGCTGTCCCTAAGTGAGACCTTGAGGCTGTCCCTAACAGAGGCCCTGATAATATCTTTCACGAAGACCCTAATGCTGATCCTACAGAGGCCTTTCTGCTGCTCCTAAGTCATGCCCTGATACTGTCCCTTACTCAGGCCCCAAAGATAGGCCTCACTTAGGCCCTGTTGCTGTACCTTAGTTAGGCTCTGACGCTGTCCGTACATCAAGCCCTGGCACTGGTCCTGATTAAGGCCCTCACGCTGCTGCTAACTAAGGCCCTGATGCTCTCAATGACTAAGGTCTTCTCGTTATCCCTTGGTCATTTCCTTTCACTATCTCTGGCCTGGAACCTGACTCTGTCCCGAGAGAATCTCCTGCATCTTATGCTGACTGAAACCCTAATGCTCTCCCTAACTAAGGCCCTGACTACTCCTAACTAAGGCCATGACACTGTCTCTAACAAAGGCCCAGAATCTGTCCCTAATATAGGCCCTGCTGCCAGCAATAACTAAAATCCTGACACTCTCCTGAGATAATATCCTGACCCATTTCTAACCAAGGTCTTGACACTCTCCCTAAGAAAGCCCTGTCGCTGTCTTTAAGTGAAGACCTGAGGCTGTCCGTAACTCAGGCCCTGAAGCTTTCCCTAACTGAGGCCTTGACGCTGTGACTAACTAGGGCTCTGGTCATCTTTAACTAAGAGCCTAAAGCTGATCCAACAAAGGCACTGATGCTGCTCCTAAGTCACTCCCTGACAGTGTCCCCAGCTGAGGGCCTGACATTAGGCCTCACTCAGACCCTGTCGCTCTCCCTAAGTCAGGCCCTGATACTGTCCCTACCTGAAGCCCTAACACTGGTTCTGAATAAGGCCCTGATATTCTCAGTAACAAAGGTCTTCACACTATCCTTAGGTCATTTCCTGACACGATTCCTAGCCTTCACCCTAACCCTGTCCCGAGCTAATATCCTACCTCTTATGCTAACTAAAGACCTTATGCTGTGCCTACCTCAGGCACTGAATTTAGTCCCAAGACCGCAAGACTGACCCTCACTAGGCTCCATGCCCTTATCGTCACAATGTTCCGTGACCACTTTCATCACAATGCTCCACGCCCTTATCATCAAAATGCCCCATGACCCCTGTCATCACAATGCTCCATGACCCCTGTCATCACAATTCTCCATGGCCCTTGTCATCACAATGCTCCATGCACTTGTCATCACAATTCTCCATGACCCTTGTCATCACAGTGCTCCATGGCGCTTGTCATCACAATGATCCAGAGCCTTAGTTCCTGAGTTGGGAGTAGTATCATTGCCTCAATTAGGGAAAATGTCAGTGACTGAGTTGGGAGTAGTGTGAGGGCCCTTGTTAGGGACACTGTCAGTGCCTGAGTTAGGTGTAGTGTCAGGGTTTTAGTTACGTACACTGTCAGTGCCTGAGTTGGGAATAGTGTCAGGGCCTTAGTTAGGGACTGTGTCATTGCCTGAGTTAGGAGTAGTGTCAGGGCCTTAGTTAGGAGTAGCATCAGTGTCTTCGTTAGGTATTGTATCAGCGCCTCAGTCAGGAATAGATTCAGGGCCTTATTTTGGGACAGTGTCAGTGCCTGAGTTAAGAGTTTTGTCGGCGTTAGTTAGGGACCTTTTCAGGGCCTGAGTTAGGAGTAATGTCAGGGCCTTCCTTAGGTATTGTATCAGCGCCTGAGTTAGGAATAGTGTCAAGGCCTTAGTTAGGGACATTGCCAGGGTATGCTTTAGGAGTAGTGTTAGGGTGTGAGTTACGAACAGTGTCAGGGCCTTAGTTAGTGATAGTGTCAGTTCCTGAGTTAGGAGTAGAGTCAGGGCCTAAGTTAGGGACAGTGCCAGTGCGGAGTTCGTAGTAGTATCAGGGCCTTAGTTAGAGACAGTGTCAGGGCCTGAGTTACGAGTAGTGTCAGAGGCTTTGTTAGGGACAGTGTCAGTGCCTGAGTTAAGAGTAGCGTCACAGCTTTAGTTAGGGCCAGTGTCAGGGCCTTAGTTAAGACCAGTGTCAGGGCCTATGATAGGAATCAGATCAAGGCCTGTGTTACGAGTAGTGTCAGGGCCTTAGTTAAGGACCGTGTCAGGGCCTGAGTCCTGACTTATTCCTAACTTTCCTCACTAAGGATTTTTGATACTACTGCTAATTCAGGTCCTGATAATATCCCTTACTAAGGCCCTGACCCTTTCCCTGGCTAAGGCCCTGAACTTCTCCTAAGTCAGGCCCTGATACTGTCCCTAACAATGGCCCTGACACTACACCTAACTTAGGCCCCGAAATGATACCTAACAAAGGCTCTGTTGCTAGTCCAAACTAAAGCCCTAAAATTGGTCTTAAATAAGGCCTTGACACTAATCCTAACTCAGGCCCTAACACTGTCCCTAGCTAAGGCCCTGACAGTACGCCTAACTCAGACCCTGACACTGGCCCTAAGCAAGGCCCTGACACTACCCCTAACTCAGTCCCTTACACTGTACCTAACAAAGTCACTGATGCTAGGCCTAACTCAGGCCCTGAAACCGTCTGTAACTAAGGCCCTGCTGCCATCAGTATGTAAAGTCCTGACATTATCCTGAGCTAATATCCTGACCTATGTCTTTCCAAGGTCCTGAAACTGTCCCAAAGTAAGCCCTGACGCTGTCCGTAAGTGAAGACCTGAGGCTGTCCCTAACTCAGGCCCTGAAGCTTTCCTTAACTGAAGCCTTGAAGCTGTGACTAACTCAGGCCCTGATCATGTATTTCACGAAGACCTTAAAGCTGATCCAGCAAAGACGCTGATGCTGCTCCAAAGTCATGCCCTGACAGTGTGCCCAGCAAAGGGCCTGACGCTAGGCCTCACTCAGGCCCTGTCGCTCTCCCGAAGTCAGGCCGTGACACTGTCACTAACTAAGGCCCTGACTCTACTCCTAACTCAGTCCCGTACATTGTACCTAACAAAGGCTCTGATGCTAGTCGTAACTCAGAGCCTGACACTGTCTCTAACTAAGGGCTGCTGCCATCAATATCTAAAGTCCTGACATTATCCGGAGCTAATATCCTGACCCATGTCTTACCAAGGTCCTGAAACTGTCCCAAAGTAAGCCCTGACGCTGTCCCTAAGTGAGACCTTGAGGCTGTCCCTAACAGAGGCCCTGATAATATCTTTCACGAAGACCCTAATGCTGATCCTACAGAGGCCTTTCTGCTGCTCCTAAGTCATGCCCTGATACTGTCCCTTACTCAGGCCCCAAAGATAGGCCTCACTTAGGCCCTGTTGCTGTACCTTAGTTAGGCTCTGACGCTGTCCGTACATCAAGCCCTGGCACTGGTCCTGATTAAGGCCCTCACGCTGCTGCTAACTAAGGCCCTGATGCTCTCAATGACTAAGGTCTTCTCGTTATCCCTTGGTCATTTCCTTTCACTATCTCTGGCCTGGAACCTGACTCTGTCCCGAGAGAATCTCCTGCATCTTATGCTGACTGAAACCCTAATGCTCTCCCTAACTAAGGCCCTGACTACTCCTAACTAAGGCCATGACACTGTCTCTAACAAAGGCCCAGAATCTGTCCCTAATATAGGCCCTGCTGCCAGCAATAACTAAAATCCTGACACTCTCCTGAGATAATATCCTGACCCATTTCTAACCAAGGTCTTGACACTCTCCCTAAGAAAGCCCTGTCGCTGTCTTTAAGTGAAGACCTGAGGCTGTCCGTAACTCAGGCCCTGAAGCTTTCCCTAACTGAGGCCTTGACGCTGTGACTAACTAGGGCTCTGGTCATCTTTAACTAAGAGCCTAAAGCTGATCCAACAAAGGCACTGATGCTGCTCCTAAGTCACTCCCTGACAGTGTCCCCAGCTGAGGGCCTGACATTAGGCCTCACTCAGACCCTGTCGCTCTCCCTAAGTCAGGCCCTGATACTGTCCCTCCCTGAAGCCCTAACACTGGTTCTGAATAAGGCCCTGATATTCTCAGTAACAAAGGTCTTCACACTATCCTTAGGTCATTTCCTGACACGATTCCTAGCCTTCACCCTAACCCTGTCCCGAGCTAATATCCTACCTCTTCTGCTAACTAAAGACCTTATGCTGTGCCTACCTCAGGCACTGAATTTAGTCCCAAGACCGCAAGACTGACCCTCACTAGGCTCCATGCCCTTATCGTCACAATGTTCCGTGACCACTTTCATCACAATGCTCCACGCCCTTATCATCAAAATGCCCCATGACCCCTGTCATCACAATGCTCCATGACCCCTGTCATCACAATTCTCCATGGCCCTTGTCATCACAATGCTCCATGCACTTGTCATCACAATTCTCCATGACCCTTGTCATCACAGTGCTCCATGGCGCTTGTCATCACAATGATCCAGAGCCTTAGTTCCTGAGTTGGGAGTAGTATCATTGCCTCAATTAGGGAAAATGTCAGTGACTGAGTTGGGAGTAGTGTGAGGGCCCTTGTTAGGGACACTGTCAGTGCCTGAGTTAGGTGTAGTGTCAGGGTTTTAGTTACGTACACTGTCAGTGCCTGAGTTGGGAATAGTGTCAGGGCCTTAGTTAGGGACTGTGTCATTGCCTGAGTTAGGAGTAGTGTCAGGGCCTTAGTTAGGAGTAGCATCAGTGTCTTCGTTAGGTATTGTATCAGCGCCTCAGTCAGGAATAGATTCAGGGCCTTATTTTGGGACAGTGTCAGTGCCTGAGTTAAGAGTTTTGTCAGCGTTAGTTAGGGACCTTTTCAGGGCCTGAGTTAGGAGTAATGTCAGGGCCTTCCTTAGGTATTGTATCAGCGCCTGAGTTAGGAATAGTGTCAAGGCCTTAGTTAGGGACATTGCCAGGGCATGCTTTAGGAGTAGTGTTAGGGTGTGAGTTACGAACAGTGTCAGGGCCTTAGTTAGTGATAGTGTCAGTTCCTGAGTTAGGAGTAGAGTCAGGGCCTAAGTTAGGGACAGTGCCAGTGCGGAGTTCGTAGTAGTATCAGGGCCTTAGTTAGAGACAGTGTCAGGGCCTGAGTTACGAGTAGTGTCAGAGGCTTTGTTAGGGACAGTGTCAGTGCCTGAGTTAAGAGTAGCGTCACACCTTTAGTTAGGGCCAGTGTCAGGGCCTTAGTTAAGACCAGTGTCAGGGCCTATGATAGGAATCAGATCAGGGCCTGTGTTACGAGTAGTGTCAGGGCCTTAGTTAAGGACCGTGTCAGGGCCTGAGTCCTGACTTATTCCTAACTTTCCTCACTAAGGATTTTTGATACTACTGCTAATTCAGGTCCTGATAATATCCCTTACTAAGGCCCTGACCCTTTCCCTGGCTAAGGCCCTGAACTTCTCCTAAGTCAGGCCCTGATACTGTCCCTAACAATGGCCCTGACACTACACCTAACTTAGGCCCCGAAATGATACCTAACAAAGGCTCTGTTGCTAGTCCAAACTAAAGCCCTAAAATTGGTCTTAAATAAGGCCTTGACACTAATCCTAACTCAGGCCCTAACACTGTCCCTAGCTAAGGCCCTGACAGTACGCCTAACTCAGACCCTGACACTGGCCCTAAGCAAGGCCCTGACACTACCCCTAACTCAGTCCCTTACACTGTACCTAACAAAGTCACTGATGCTAGGCCTAACTCAGGCCCTGAAACCGTCTGTAACTAAGGCCCTGCTGCCATCAGTATGTAAAGTCCTGACATTATCCTGAGCTAATATCCTGACCTATGTCTTTCCAAGGTCCTGAAACTGTCCCAAAGTAAGCCCTGACGCTGTCCGTAAGTGAAGACCTGAGGCTGTCCCTAACTCAGGCCCTGAAGCTTTCCTTAACTGAAGCCTTGAAGCTGTGACTAACTCAGGCCCTGATCATGTATTTCACGAAGACCTTAAAGCTGATCCAGCAAAGACGCTGATGCTGCTCCAAAGTCATGCCCTGACAGTGTGCCCAGCAAAGGGCCTGACGCTAGGCCTCACTCAGGCCCTGTCGCTCTCCCGAAGTCAGGCCGTGACACTGTCACTAACTAAGGCCCTGACTCTACTCCTAACTCAGTCCCGTACATTGTACCTAACAAAGGCTCTGATGCTAGTCGTAACTCAGAGCCTGACACTGTCTCTAACTAAGGGCTGCTGCCATCAATATCTAAAGTCCTGACATTATCCGGAGCTAATATCCTGACCCATGTCTTACCAAGGTCCTGAAACTGTCCCAAAGTAAGCCCTGACGCTGTCCCTAAGTGAGACCTTGAGGCTGTCCCTAACAGAGGCCCTGATAATATCTTTCACGAAGACCCTAATGCTGATCCTACAGAGGCCTTTCTGCTGCTCCTAAGTCATGCCCTGATACTGTCCCTTACTCAGGCCCCAAAGATAGGCCTCACTTAGGCCCTGTTGCTGTACCTTAGTTAGGCTCTGACGCTGTCCGTACATCAAGCCCTGGCACTGGTCCTGATTAAGGCCCTCACGCTGCTGCTAACTAAGGCCCTGATGCTCTCAATGACTAAGGTCTTCTCGTTATCCCTTGGTCATTTCCTTTCACTATCTCTGGCCTGGAACCTGACTCTGTCCCGAGAGAATCTCCTGCATCTTATGCTGACTGAAACCCTAATGCTCTCCCTAACTAAGGCCCTGACTACTCCTAACTAAGGCCATGACACTGTCTCTAACAAAGGCCCAGAATCTGTCCCTAATATAGGCCCTGCTGCCAGCAATAACTAAAATCCTGACACTCTCCTGAGATAATATCCTGACCCATTTCTAACCAAGGTCTTGACACTCTCCCTAAGAAAGCCCTGTCGCTGTCTTTAAGTGAAGACCTGAGGCTGTCCGTAACTCAGGCCCTGAAGCTTTCCCTAACTGAGGCCTTGACGCTGTGACTAACTAGGGCTCTGGTCATCTTTAACTAAGAGCCTAAAGCTGATCCAACAAAGGCACTGATGCTGCTCCTAAGTCACTCCCTGACAGTGTCCCCAGCTGAGGGCCTGACATTAGGCCTCACTCAGACCCTGTCGCTCTCCCTAAGTCAGGCCCTGATACTGTCCCTCCCTGAAGCCCTAACACTGGTTCTGAATAAGGCCCTGATATTCTCAGTAACAAAGGTCTTCACACTATCCTTAGGTCATTTCCTGACACGATTCCTAGCCTTCACCCTAACCCTGTCCCGAGCTAATATCCTACCTCTTCTGCTAACTAAAGACCTTATGCTGTGCCTACCTCAGGCACTGAATTTAGTCCCAAGACCGCAAGACTGACCCTCACTAGGCTCCATGCCCTTATCGTCACAATGTTCCGTGACCACTTTCATCACAATGCTCCACGCCCTTATCATCAAAATGCCCCATGACCCCTGTCATCACAATGCTCCATGACCCCTGTCATCACAATTCTCCATGGCCCTTGTCATCACAATGCTCCATGCACTTGTCATCACAATTCTCCATGACCCTTGTCATCACAGTGCTCCATGGCGCTTGTCATCACAATGATCCAGAGCCTTAGTTCCTGAGTTGGGAGTAGTATCATTGCCTCAATTAGGGAAAATGTCAGTGACTGAGTTGGGAGTAGTGTGAGGGCCCTTGTTAGGGACACTGTCAGTGCCTGAGTTAGGTGTAGTGTCAGGGTTTTAGTTACGTACACTGTCAGTGCCTGAGTTGGGAATAGTGTCAGGGCCTTAGTTAGGGACTGTGTCATTGCCTGAGTTAGGAGTAGTGTCAGGGCCTTAGTTAGGAGTAGCATCAGTGTCTTCGTTAGGTATTGTATCAGCGCCTCAGTCAGGAATAGATTCAGGGCCTTATTTTGGGACAGTGTCAGTGCCTGAGTTAAGAGTTTTGTCGGCGTTAGTTAGGGACCTTTTCAGGGCCTGAGTTAGGAGTAATGTCAGGGCCTTCCTTAGGTATTGTATCAGCGCCTGAGTTAGGAATAGTGTCAAGGCCTTAGTTAGGGACATTGCCAGGGTATGCTTTAGGAGTAGTGTTAGGGTGTGAGTTACGAACAGTGTCAGGGCCTTAGTTAGTGATAGTGTCAGTTCCTGAGTTAGGAGTAGAGTCAGGGCCTAAGTTAGGGACAGTGCCAGTGCGGAGTTCGTAGTAGTATCAGGGCCTTAGTTAGAGACAGTGTCAGGGCCTGAGTTACGAGTAGTGTCAGAGGCTTTGTTAGGGACAGTGTCAGTGCCTGAGTTAAGAGTAGCGTCACAGCTTTAGTTAGGGCCAGTGTCAGGGCCTTAGTTAAGACCAGTGTCAGGGCCTATGATAGGAATCAGATCAGGGCCTGTGTTACGAGTAGTGTCAGGGCCTTAGTTAAGGACCGTGTCAGGGCCTGAGTCCTGACTTATTCCTAACTTTCCTCACTAAGGATTTTTGATACTACTGCTAATTCAGGTCCTGATAATATCCCTTACTAAGGCCCTGACCCTTTCCCTGGCTAAGGCCCTGAACTTCTCCTAAGTCAGGCCCTGATACTGTCCCTAACAATGGCCCTGACACTACACCTAACTTAGGCCCCGAAATGATACCTAACAAAGGCTCTGTTGCTAGTCCAAACTAAAGCCCTAAAATTGGTCTTAAATAAGGCCTTGACACTAATCCTAACTCAGGCCCTAACACTGTCCCTAGCTAAGGCCCTGACAGTACGCCTAACTCAGACCCTGACACTGGCCCTAAGCAAGGCCCTGACACTACCCCTAACTCAGTCCCTTACACTGTACCTAACAAAGTCACTGATGCTAGGCCTAACTCAGGCCCTGAAACCGTCTGTAACTAAGGCCCTGCTGCCATCAGTATGTAAAGTCCTGACATTATCCTGAGCTAATATCCTGACCTATGTCTTTCCAAGGTCCTGAAACTGTCCCAAAGTAAGCCCTGACGCTGTCCGTAAGTGAAGACCTGAGGCTGTCCCTAACTCAGGCCCTGAAGCTTTCCTTAACTGAAGCCTTGAAGCTGTGACTAACTCAGGCCCTGATCATGTATTTCACGAAGACCTTAAAGCTGATCCAGCAAAGACGCTGATGCTGCTCCAAAGTCATGCCCTGACAGTGTGCCCAGCAAAGGGCCTGACGCTAGGCCTCACTCAGGCCCTGTCGCTCTCCCGAAGTCAGGCCGTGACACTGTCACTAACTAAGGCCCTGACTCTACTCCTAACTCAGTCCCGTACATTGTACCTAACAAAGGCTCTGATGCTAGTCGTAACTCAGAGCCTGACACTGTCTCTAACTAAGGGCTGCTGCCATCAATATCTAAAGTCCTGACATTATCCGGAGCTAATATCCTGACCCATGTCTTACCAAGGTCCTGAAACTGTCCCAAAGTAAGCCCTGACGCTGTCCCTAAGTGAGACCTTGAGGCTGTCCCTAACAGAGGCCCTGATAATATCTTTCACGAAGACCCTAATGCTGATCCTACAGAGGCCTTTCTGCTGCTCCTAAGTCATGCCCTGATACTGTCCCTTACTCAGGCCCCAAAGATAGGCCTCACTTAGGCCCTGTTGCTGTACCTTAGTTAGGCTCTGACGCTGTCCGTACATCAAGCCCTGGCACTGGTCCTGATTAAGGCCCTCACGCTGCTGCTAACTAAGGCCCTGATGCTCTCAATGACTAAGGTCTTCTCGTTATCCCTTGGTCATTTCCTTTCACTATCTCTGGCCTGGAACCTGACTCTGTCCCGAGAGAATCTCCTGCATCTTATGCTGACTGAAACCCTAATGCTCTCCCTAACTAAGGCCCTGACTACTCCTAACTAAGGCCATGACACTGTCTCTAACAAAGGCCCAGAATCTGTCCCTAATATAGGCCCTGCTGCCAGCAATAACTAAAATCCTGACACTCTCCTGAGATAATATCCTGACCCATTTCTAACCAAGGTCTTGACACTCTCCCTAAGAAAGCCCTGTCGCTGTCTTTAAGTGAAGACCTGAGGCTGTCCGTAACTCAGGCCCTGAAGCTTTCCCTAACTGAGGCCTTGACGCTGTGACTAACTAGGGCTCTGGTCATCTTTAACTAAGAGCCTAAAGCTGATCCAACAAAGGCACTGATGCTGCTCCTAAGTCACTCCCTGACAGTGTCCCCAGCTGAGGGCCTGACATTAGGCCTCACTCAGACCCTGTCGCTCTCCCTAAGTCAGGCCCTGATACTGTCCCTCCCTGAAGCCCTAACACTGGTTCTGAATAAGGCCCTGATATTCTCAGTAACAAAGGTCTTCACACTATCCTTAGGTCATTTCCTGACACGATTCCTAGCCTTCACCCTAACCCTGTCCCGAGCTAATATCCTACCTCTTCTGCTAACTAAAGACCTTATGCTGTGCCTACCTCAGGCACTGAATTTAGTCCCAAGACCGCAAGACTGACCCTCACTAGGCTCCATGCCCTTATCGTCACAATGTTCCGTGACCACTTTCATCACAATGCTCCACGCCCTTATCATCAAAATGCCCCATGACCCCTGTCATCACAATGCTCCATGACCCCTGTCATCACAATTCTCCATGGCCCTTGTCATCACAATGCTCCATGCACTTGTCATCACAATTCTCCATGACCCTTGTCATCACAGTGCTCCATGGCGCTTGTCATCACAATGATCCAGAGCCTTAGTTCCTGAGTTGGGAGTAGTATCATTGCCTCAATTAGGGAAAATGTCAGTGACTGAGTTGGGAGTAGTGTGAGGGCCCTTGTTAGGGACACTGTCAGTGCCTGAGTTAGGTGTAGTGTCAGGGTTTTAGTTACGTACACTGTCAGTGCCTGAGTTGGGAATAGTGTCAGGGCCTTAGTTAGGGACTGTGTCATTGCCTGAGTTAGGAGTAGTGTCAGGGCCTTAGTTAGGAGTAGCATCAGTGTCTTCGTTAGGTATTGTATCAGCGCCTCAGTCAGGAATAGATTCAGGGCCTTATTTTGGGACAGTGTCAGTGCCTGAGTTAAGAGTTTTGTCGGCGTTAGTTAGGGACCTTTTCAGGGCCTGAGTTAGGAGTAATGTCAGGGCCTTCCTTAGGTATTGTATCAGCGCCTGAGTTAGGAATAGTGTCAAGGCCTTAGTTAGGGACATTGCCAGGGTATGCTTTAGGAGTAGTGTTAGGGTGTGAGTTACGAACAGTGTCAGGGCCTTAGTTAGTGATAGTGTCAGTTCCTGAGTTAGGAGTAGAGTCAGGGCCTAAGTTAGGGACAGTGCCAGTGCGGAGTTCGTAGTAGTATCAGGGCCTTAGTTAGAGACAGTGTCAGGGCCTGAGTTACGAGTAGTGTCAGAGGCTTTGTTAGGGACAGTGTCAGTGCCTGAGTTAAGAGTAGCGTCACAGCTTTAGTTAGGGCCAGTGTCAGGGCCTTAGTTAAGACCAGTGTCAGGGCCTATGATAGGAATCAGATCAGGGCCTGTGTTACGAGTAGTGTCAGGGCCTTAGTTAAGGACCGTGTCAGGGCCTGAGTCCTGACTTATTCCTAACTTTCCTCACTAAGGATTTTTGATACTACTGCTAATTCAGGTCCTGATAATATCCCTTACTAAGGCCCTGACCCTTTCCCTGGCTAAGGCCCTGAACTTCTCCTAAGTCAGGCCCTGATACTGTCCCTAACAATGGCCCTGACACTACACCTAACTTAGGCCCCGAAATGATACCTAACAAAGGCTCTGTTGCTAGTCCAAACTAAAGCCCTAAAATTGGTCTTAAATAAGGCCTTGACACTAATCCTAACTCAGGCCCTAACACTGTCCCTAGCTAAGGCCCTGACAGTACGCCTAACTCAGACCCTGACACTGGCCCTAAGCAAGGCCCTGACACTACCCTTAACTCAGTCCCTTACACTGTACCTAACAAAGTCACTAATGCTAGGCCTAACTCAGGCCCTGAAACCGTCTGTAACTAAGGCCCTGCTGCCATCAGTATGTAAAGTCCTGACATTATCCTGAGCTAATATCCTGACCTATGTCTTTCCAAGGTCCTGAAACTGTCCCAAAGTAAGCCCTGACGCTGTCCGTAAGTGAAGACCTGAGGCTGTCCCTAACTCAGGCCCTGAAGCTTTCCTTAACTGAAGCCTTGAAGCTGTGACTAACTCAGGCCCTGATCATGTATTTCACGAAGACCTTAAAGCTGATCCAGCAAAGACGCTGATGCTGCTCCAAAGTCATGCCCTGACAGTGTGCCCAGCAAAGGGCCTGACGCTAGGCCTCACTCAGGCCCTGTCGCTCTCCCGAAGTCAGGCCGTGACACTGTCACTAACTAAGGCCCTGACTCTACTCCTAACTCAGTCCCGTACATTGTACCTAACAAAGGCTCTGATGCTAGTCGTAACTCAGAGCCTGACACTGTCTCTAACTAAGGGCTGCTGCCATCAATATCTAAAGTCCTGACATTATCCGGAGCTAATATCCTGACCCATGTCTTACCAAGGTCCTGAAACTGTCCCAAAGTAAGCCCTGACGCTGTCCCTAAGTGAGGCTCTGCAGCTTTCCCTAACTAACTCAGGCCTTGATGCTGTGACTAACTCAGACCCTGGTCATGTCTTTAACTAAGACCCTAAGGCTGATCCAACAGAAGCCCTGAGGCTGCTCCTAAGTCATGCCCTGACAGTGTCCCCAGCTAAGGGTCTGATGCTAGGCCTCACTCAGACCCTTTCGCTCTCCCTAAGTCAGGCTCTGATGCTGTCCCTACCTGAAGCCCTAACACGGGTTCTGAATAAGGCCCTGAGAGTCTCAGTAACAAAGGTCTTCACACTATCCTTAGGTCATTTCCTGACACTATCCCTACATGTTAAACTGACACGGTCACTAGCTAATGTCCTGCCTCTTATGCTAACTGAAGCCCTTAGGTTGTGCCTGCCTCAGGCACTGAATTTAGTCCCAAGACCGTGAAACTGTCCCGAACTAAGGCCTAGATGCTCGTCCTACATCTGGCCCTGACACTGTCCCTAACTAAGGCCCTAACACTATTGCTAACTGAGGACCTGACACTGGACCTATCAGGGGCCCGCTACTCCTAACTAACGCCTTGACACTGTCCCTTACTTAGGCCCTGCTACCATCAATATCTAAAGTCCGAACATTATCCTGAGCTAATATCCTAACTCATCTCTTACCAAGGTCCTGAAACTCTCCCTAAGGAAGCCCTGATGCTCTCCCTAAGTGAGGCCTTGAGGCTGTCCCTGACAGAGGCCCTGATAATATCTTTAACATAGCCCCTGAGGCTGATCCTACCGTGGCTCTTATGTTGCTCCTAAGTCATGCCCTGACACTGTCCCTAGCTAAGGCCCTGACGCTAGGCCTCGCTCAGGCCCTGTCGCTCTCCCTAAGTCAGGCTCTGACGCTGTCCCTACCCGAAGCCCTGACACTCACTGGTCCTTAATTAGGCCCTGATGCTCTAAGTAACTAAGGTCTTGACACTATCCCTAGGTCATTTGCTGACACTATCCCTAGATCTTAACCTAACCTTCTCTTTAGCTAATGTCGAGATTAGCTAAAGAGATTCTTTAGAACGAGATTCTTTCATCTTCTGAACATGGTTTTCTTAAAACATAATTTGTAGAGTGTTACTAACTTTAAACAAAATGTACTCAACTGCTGTGGAATATTCCTGCATAGGAGCGTGCATGGTTCACTTCTGCATCTGCTTGTGGTGGTGTTCAAGTTGCTTTCAGCTGTAGATCCTCTTATGCTAGCTAAATCTGTGATTCTGTCCCTAAATGAGGCCCTGAATTTAGGTCCGAGGCCGTGAACCTGTCCCTAACTGAGGCCTGGAGGCTCGTCCTAACGCAGGTCCTGACACTGTCCCTAACTAAGGCCCTGACACTACACCTAACTCAGTCACTGACACTGTACCTAACAAAGGCTCTGATGCTAGTCCTAACTTAGGCCTGACACTGCCTCTAACTAAGGCCCTGCTGCCGTCAATATCTGAACACCTGACATTATCCGGAGCTAATATCCTGACCCATGTCTTACCAAGGGCCTGAAACTGTCCCAAAGTAAGCCCTGACGCTGTCCCTAAGTGAGACCTTGAGGCTGTCCCTAACAGAGGCCCTGATAATATCTTTCACGAAGACCCTAATGCTGATCCTACAGAGGCCTTTCTGCTGCTCCTAAGTCATGCCCTGATACTGTCCCTTACTCAGGCCCCAAAGATAGGCCTCACTTAGGCCCTGTTGCTGTACCTTAGTTAGGCTCTGACGCTGTCCGTACATCAAGCCCTGGCACTGGTCCTGATTAAGGCCCTCACGCTGCTGCTAACTAAGGCCCTGATGCTCTCAATGACTAAGGTCTTCTCGTTCTCCCTTGGTCATTTCCTTTCACTATCTCTGGCCTGGAACCTGACTCTGTCCCGAGAGAATCTCCTGCATCTTATGCTGACTGAAACCCTAATGCTCTCCCTAACTAAGGCCCTGACTACTCGTAACTAAGGCCATGACACTGTCTCTAACAAAGGCCCAGAATCTGTCCCTAATATAGGCCCTGCTGCCAGCAATAACAAAAATCCTGACACTCTCCTGAGATAATATCCTGACCCATTTCTAACCAAGGTCTTGACACTCTCCCTAAGAAAGCCCTGTCGCTGTCTTTAAGTGAAGACCTGAGGCTGTCCGTAACTCAGGCCCTGAAGCTTTCCCTAACTGAGGCCTTGACGCTGTGACTAACTAGGGCTCTGGTCATCTTTAACTAAGAGCCTAAAGCTGATCCAACAAAGGCACTGATGCTGCTCCTAAGTCACTCCCTGACAGTGTCCCCAGCTGAGGGCCTGACATTAGGCCTCACTCAGACCCTGTCGCTCTCCCTAAGTCAGGCCCTGATACTGTCCCTACCTGAAGCCCTAACACTGGTTCTGAATAAGGCCCTGATATTCTCAGTAACAAAGGTCTTCACACTATCCTTAGGTCATTTCCTGACACGATTCCTAGCCTTCACCCTAACCCTGTCCCGAGCTAATATCCTACCTCTTCTGCTAACTAAAGACCTTATGCTGTGCCTACCTCAGGCACTGAATTTAGTCCCAAGACCGCAAGACTGACCCTCACTAGGCTCCATGCCCTTATCGTCACAATGTTCCGTGACCACTTTCATCACAATGCTCCACGCCCTTATCATCAAAATGCCCCATGACCCCTGTCATCACAATGCTCCATGACCCCTGTCATCACAATTCTCCATGGCCCTTGTCATCACAATGCTCCATGCACTTGTCATCACAATTCTCCATGACCCTTGTCATCACAGTGCTCCATGGCGCTTGTCATCACAATGATCCAGAGCCTTAGTTCCTGAGTTGGGAGTAGTATCATTGCCTCAATTAGGGAAAATGTCAGTGACTGAGTTGGGAGTAGTGTGAGGGCCCTTGTTAGGGACACTGTCAGTGCCTGAGTTAGGTGTAGTGTCAGGGTTTTAGTTACGTACACTGTCAGTGCCTGAGTTGGGAATAGTGTCAGGGCCTTAGTTAGGGACTGTGTCATTGCCTGAGTTAGGAGTAGTGTCAGGGCCTTAGTTAGGAGTAGCATCAGTGTCTTCGTTAGGTATTGTATCAGCGCCTCAGTCAGGAATAGATTCAGGGCCTTATTTTGGGACAGTGTCAGTGCCTGAGTTAAGAGTTTTGTCAGCGTTAGTTAGGGACCTTTTCAGGGCCTGAGTTAGGAGTAATGTCAGGGCCTTCCTTAGGTATTGTATCAGCGCCTGAGTTAGGAATAGTGTCAAGGCCTTAGTTAGGGACATTGCCAGGGCATGCTTTAGGAGTAGTGTTAGGGTGTGAGTTACGAACAGTGTCAGGGCCTTAGTTAGTGATAGTGTCAGTTCCTGAGTTAGGAGTAGAGTCAGGGCCTAAGTTAGGGACAGTGCCAGTGCGGAGTTCGTAGTAGTATCAGGGCCTTAGTTAGAGACAGTGTCAGGGCCTGAGTTACGAGTAGTGTCAGAGGCTTTGTTAGGGACAGTGTCAGTGCCTGAGTTAAGAGTAGCGTCACAGCTTTAGTTAGGGCCAGTGTCAGGGCCTTAGTTAAGACCAGTGTCAGGGCCTATGATAGGAATCAGATCAGGGCCTGTGTTACGAGTAGTGTCAGGGCCTTAGTTAAGGACCGTGTCAGGGCCTGAGTCCTGACTTATTCCTAACTTTCCTCACTAAGGATTTTTGATACTACTGCTAATTCAGGTCCTGATAATATCCCTTACTAAGGCCCTGACCCTTTCCCTGGCTAAGGCCCTGAACTTCTCCTAAGTCAGGCCCTGATACTGTCCCTAACAATGGCCCTGACACTACACCTAACTTAGGCCCCGAAATGATACCTAACAAAGGCTCTGTTGCTAGTCCAAACTAAAGCCCTAAAATTGGTCTTAAATAAGGCCTTGACACTAATCCTAACTCAGGCCCTAACACTGTCCCTAGCTAAGGCCCTGACAGTACGCCTAACTCAGACCCTGACACTGGCCCTAAGCAAGGCCCTGACACTACCCCTAACTCAGTCCCTTACACTGTACCTAACAAAGTCACTGATGCTAGGCCTAACTCAGGCCCTGAAACCGTCTGTAACTAAGGCCCTGCTGCCATCAGTATGTAAAGTCCTGACATTATCCTGAGCTAATATCCTGACCTATGTCTTTCCAAGGTCCTGAAACTGTCCCAAAGTAAGCCCTGACGCTGTCCGTAAGTGAAGACCTGAGGCTGTCCCTAACTCAGGCCCTGAAGCTTTCCTTAACTGAAGCCTTGAAGCTGTGACTAACTCAGGCCCTGATCATGTATTTCACGAAGACCTTAAAGCTGATCCAGCAAAGACGCTGATGCTGCTCCAAAGTCATGCCCTGACACTGTGCCCAGCAAAAGGCCTGACGCTAGGCCTCACTCAGGCCCTGTCGCTCTCCCGAAGTCAGGCCGTGACACTGTCACTAACTAAGGCCCTGACTCTACTCCTAACTCAGTCCCGTACATTGTACCTAACAAAGGCTCTGATGCTAGTCGTAACTCAGAGCCTGACACTGTCTCTAACTAAGGGCTGCTGCCATCAATATCTAAAGTCCTGACATTATCCGGAGCTAATATCCTGACCCATGTCTTACCAAGGTCCTGAAACTGTCCCAAAGTAAGCCCTGACGCTGTCCCTAAGTGAGACCTTGAGGCTGTCCCTAACAGAGGCCCTGATAATATCTTTCACGAAGACCCTAATGCTGATCCTACAGAGGCCTTTCTGCTGCTCCTAAGTCATGCCCTGATACTGTCCCTTACTCAGGCCCCAAAGATAGGCCTCACTTAGGCCCTGTTGCTGTACCTTAGTTAGGCTCTGACGCTGTCCGTACATCAAGCCCTGGCACTGGTCCTGATTAAGGCCCTCACGCTGCTGCTAACTAAGGCCCTGATGCTCTCAATGACTAAGGTCTTCTCGTTATCCCTTGGTCATTTCCTTTCACTATCTCTGGCCTGGAACCTGACTCTGTCCCGAGAGAATCTCCTGCATCTTATGCTGACTGAAACCCTAATGCTCTCCCTAACTAAGGCCCTGACTACTCCTAACTAAGGCCATGACACTGTCTCTAACAAAGGCCCAGAATCTGTCCCTAATATAGGCCCTGCTGCCAGCAATAACTAAAATCCTGACACTCTCCTGAGATAATATCCTGACCCATTTCTAACCAAGGTCTTGACACTCTCCCTAAGAAAGCCCTGTCGCTGTCTTTAAGTGAAGACCTGAGGCTGTCCGTAACTCAGGCCCTGAAGCTTTCCCTAACTGAGGCCTTGACGCTGTGACTAACTAGGGCTCTGGTCATCTTTAACTAAGAGCCTAAAGCTGATCCAACAAAGGCACTGATGCTGCTCCTAAGTCACTCCCTGACAGTGTCCCCAGCTGAGGGCCTGACATTAGGCCTCACTCAGACCCTGTCGCTCTCCCTAAGTCAGGCCCTGATACTGTCCCTACCTGAAGCCCTAACACTGGTTCTGAATAAGGCCCTGATATTCTCAGTAACAAAGGTCTTCACACTATCCTTAGGTCATTTCCTGACACGATTCCTAGCCTTCACCCTAACCCTGTCCCGAGCTAATATCCTACCTCTTCTGCTAACTAAAGACCTTATGCTGTGCCTACCTCAGGCACTGAATTTAGTCCCAAGACCGCAAGACTGACCCTCACTAGGCTCCATGCCCTTATCGTCACAATGTTCCGTGACCACTTTCATCACAATGCTCCACGCCCTTATCATCAAAATGCCCCATGACCCCTGTCATCACAATGCTCCATGACCCCTGTCATCACAATTCTCCATGGCCCTTGTCATCACAATGCTCCATGCACTTGTCATCACAATTCTCCATGACCCTTGTCATCACAGTGCTCCATGGCGCTTGTCATCACAATGATCCAGAGCCTTAGTTCCTGAGTTGGGAGTAGTATCATTGCCTCAATTAGGGAAAATGTCAGTGACTGAGTTGGGAGTAGTGTGAGGGCCCTTGTTAGGGACACTGTCAGTGCCTGAGTTAGGTGTAGTGTCAGGGTTTTAGTTACGTACACTGTCAGTGCCTGAGTTGGGAATAGTGTCAGGGCCTTAGTTAGGGACTGTGTCATTGCCTGAGTTAGGAGTAGTGTCAGGGCCTTAGTTAGGAGTAGCATCAGTGTCTTCGTTAGGTATTGTATCAGCGCCTCAGTCAGGAATAGATTCAGGGCCTTATTTTGGGACAGTGTCAGTGCCTGAGTTAAGAGTTTTGTCAGCGTTAGTTAGGGACCTTTTCAGGGCCTGAGTTAGGAGTAATGTCAGGGCCTTCCTTAGGTATTGTATCAGCGCCTGAGTTAGGAATAGTGTCAAGGCCTTAGTTAGGGACATTGCCAGGGCATGCTTTAGGAGTAGTGTTAGGGTGTGAGTTACGAACAGTGTCAGGGCCTTAGTTAGTGATAGTGTCAGTTCCTGAGTTAGGAGTAGAGTCAGGGCCTAAGTTAGGGACAGTGCCAGTGCGGAGTTCGTAGTAGTATCAGGGCCTTAGTTAGAGACAGTGTCAGGGCCTGAGTTACGAGTAGTGTCAGAGGCTTTGTTAGGGACAGTGTCAGTGCCTGAGTTAAGAGTAGCGTCACACCTTTAGTTAGGGCCAGTGTCAGGGCCTTAGTTAAGACCAGTGTCAGGGCCTATGATAGGAATCAGATCAGGGCCTGTGTTACGAGTAGTGTCAGGGCCTTAGTTAAGGACCGTGTCAGGGCCTGAGTCCTGACTTATTCCTAACTTTCCTCACTAAGGATTTTTGATACTACTGCTAATTCAGGTCCTGATAATATCCCTTACTAAGGCCCTGACCCTTTCCCTGGCTAAGGCCCTGAACTTCTCCTAAGTCAGGCCCTGATACTGTCCCTAACAATGGCCCTGACACTACACCTAACTTAGGCCCCGAAATGATACCTAACAAAGGCTCTGTTGCTAGTCCAAACTAAAGCCCTAAAATTGGTCTTAAATAAGGCCTTGACACTAATCCTAACTCAGGCCCTAACACTGTCCCTAGCTAAGGCCCTGACAGTACGCCTAACTCAGACCCTGACACTGGCCCTAAGCAAGGCCCTGACACTACCCCTAACTCAGTCCCTTACACTGTACCTAACAAAGTCACTGATGCTAGGCCTAACTCAGGCCCTGAAACCGTCTGTAACTAAGGCCCTGCTGCCATCAGTATGTAAAGTCCTGACATTATCCTGAGCTAATATCCTGACCTATGTCTTTCCAAGGTCCTGAAACTGTCCCAAAGTAAGCCCTGACGCTGTCCGTAAGTGAAGACCTGAGGCTGTCCCTAACTCAGGCCCTGAAGCTTTCCTTAACTGAAGCCTTGAAGCTGTGACTAACTCAGGCCCTGATCATGTATTTCACGAAGACCTTAAAGCTGATCCAGCAAAGACGCTGATGCTGCTCCAAAGTCATGCCCTGACAGTGTGCCCAGCAAAGGGCCTGACGCTAGGCCTCACTCAGGCCCTGTCGCTCTCCCGAAGTCAGGCCGTGACACTGTCACTAACTAAGGCCCTGACTCTACTCCTAACTCAGTCCCGTACATTGTACCTAACAAAGGCTCTGATGCTAGTCGTAACTCAGAGCCTGACACTGTCTCTAACTAAGGGCTGCTGCCATCAATATCTAAAGTCCTGACATTATCCGGAGCTAATATCCTGACCCATGTCTTACCAAGGTCCTGAAACTGTCCCAAAGTAAGCCCTGACGCTGTCCCTAAGTGAGACCTTGAGGCTGTCCCTAACAGAGGCCCTGATAATATCTTTCACGAAGACCCTAATGCTGATCCTACAGAGGCCTTTCTGCTGCTCCTAAGTCATGCCCTGATACTGTCCCTTACTCAGGCCCCAAAGATAGGCCTCACTTAGGCCCTGTTGCTGTACCTTAGTTAGGCTCTGACGCTGTCCGTACATCAAGCCCTGGCACTGGTCCTGATTAAGGCCCTCACGCTGCTGCTAACTAAGGCCCTGATGCTCTCAATGACTAAGGTCTTCTCGTTCTCCCTTGGTCATTTCCTTTCACTATCTCTGGCCTGGAACCTGACTCTGTCCCGAGAGAATCTCCTGCATCTTATGCTGACTGAAACCCTAATGCTCTCCCTAACTAAGGCCCTGACTACTCCTAACTAAGGCCATGACACTGTCTCTAACAAAGGCCCAGAATCTGTCCCTAATATAGGCCCTGCTGCCAGCAATAACTAAAATCCTGACACTCTCCTGAGATAATATCCTGACCCATTTCTAACCAAGGTCTTGACACTCTCCCTAAGAAAGCCCTGTCGCTGTCTTTAAGTGAAGACCTGAGGCTGTCCGTAACTCAGGCCCTGAAGCTTTCCCTAACTGAGGCCTTGACGCTGTGACTAACTAGGGCTCTGGTCATCTTTAACTAAGAGCCTAAAGCTGATCCAACAAAGGCACTGATGCTGCTCCTAAGTCACTCCCTGACAGTGTCCCCAGCTGAGGGCCTGACATTAGGCCTCACTCAGACCCTGTCGCTCTCCCTAAGTCAGGCCCTGATACTGTCCCTACCTGAAGCCCTAACACTGGTTCTGAATAAGGCCCTGATATTCTCAGTAACAAAGGTCTTCACACTATCCTTAGGTCATTTCCTGACACGATTCCTAGCCTTCACCCTAACCCTGTCCCGAGCTAATATCCTACCTCTTCTGCTAACTAAAGACCTTATGCTGTGCCTACCTCAGGCACTGAATTTAGTCCCAAGACCGCAAGACTGACCCTCACTAGGCTCCATGCCCTTATCGTCACAATGTTCCGTGACCACTTTCATCACAATGCTCCACGCCCTTATCATCAAAATGCCCCATGACCCCTGTCATCACAATGCTCCATGACCCCTGTCATCACAATTCTCCATGGCCCTTGTCATCACAATGCTCCATGCACTTGTCATCACAATTCTCCATGACCCTTGTCATCACAGTGCTCCATGGCGCTTGTCATCACAATGATCCAGAGCCTTAGTTCCTGAGTTGGGAGTAGTATCATTGCCTCAATTAGGGAAAATGTCAGTGACTGAGTTGGGAGTAGTGTGAGGGCCCTTGTTAGGGACACTGTCAGTGCCTGAGTTAGGTGTAGTGTCAGGGTTTTAGTTACGTACACTGTCAGTGCCTGAGTTGGGAATAGTGTCAGGGCCTTAGTTAGGGACTGTGTCATTGCCTGAGTTAGGAGTAGTGTCAGGGCCTTAGTTAGGAGTAGCATCAGTGTCTTCGTTAGGTATTGTATCAGCGCCTCAGTCAGGAATAGATTCAGGGCCTTATTTTGGGACAGTGTCAGTGCCTGAGTTAAGAGTTTTGTCAGCGTTAGTTAGGGACCTTTTCAGGGCCTGAGTTAGGAGTAATGTCAGGGCCTTCCTTAGGTATTGTATCAGCGCCTGAGTTAGGAATAGTGTCAAGGCCTTAGTTAGGGACATTGCCAGGGCATGCTTTAGGAGTAGTGTTAGGGTGTGAGTTACGAACAGTGTCAGGGCCTTAGTTAGTGATAGTGTCAGTTCCTGAGTTAGGAGTAGAGTCAGGGCCTAAGTTAGGGACAGTGCCAGTGCGGAGTTCGTAGTAGTATCAGGGCCTTAGTTAGAGACAGTGTCAGGGCCTGAGTTACGAGTAGTGTCAGAGGCTTTGTTAGGGACAGTGTCAGTGCCTGAGTTAAGAGTAGCGTCACACCTTTAGTTAGGGCCAGTGTCAGGGCCTTAGTTAAGACCAGTGTCAGGGCCTATGATAGGAATCAGATCAGGGCCTGTGTTACGAGTAGTGTCAGGGCCTTAGTTAAGGACCGTGTCAGGGCCTGAGTCCTGACTTATTCCTAACTTTCCTCACTAAGGATTTTTGATACTACTGCTAATTCAGGTCCTGATAATATCCCTTACTAAGGCCCTGACCCTTTCCCTGGCTAAGGCCCTGAACTTCTCCTAAGTCAGGCCCTGATACTGTCCCTAACAATGGCCCTGACACTACACCTAACTTAGGCCCCGAAATGATACCTAACAAAGGCTCTGTTGCTAGTCCAAACTAAAGCCCTAAAATTGGTCTTAAATAAGGCCTTGACACTAATCCTAACTCAGGCCCTAACACTGTCCCTAGCTAAGGCCCTGACAGTACGCCTAACTCAGACCCTGACACTGGCCCTAAGCAAGGCCCTGACACTACCCCTAACTCAGTCCCTTACACTGTACCTAACAAAGTCACTGATGCTAGGCCTAACTCAGGCCCTGAAACCGTCTGTAACTAAGGCCCTGCTGCCATCAGTATGTAAAGTCCTGACATTATCCTGAGCTAATATCCTGACCTATGTCTTTCCAAGGTCCTGAAACTGTCCCAAAGTAAGCCCTGACGCTGTCCGTAAGTGAAGACCTGAGGCTGTCCCTAACTCAGGCCCTGAAGCTTTCCTTAACTGAAGCCTTGAAGCTGTGACTAACTCAGGCCCTGATCATGTATTTCACGAAGACCTTAAAGCTGATCCAGCAAAGACGCTGATGCTGCTCCAAAGTCATGCCCTGACAGTGTGCCCAGCAAAGGGCCTGACGCTAGGCCTCACTCAGGCCCTGTCGCTCTCCCGAAGTCAGGCCGTGACACTGTCACTAACTAAGGCCCTGACTCTACTCCTAACTCAGTCCCGTACATTGTACCTAACAAAGGCTCTGATGCTAGTCGTAACTCAGAGCCTGACACTGTCTCTAACTAAGGGCTGCTGCCATCAATATCTAAAGTCCTGACATTATCCGGAGCTAATATCCTGACCCATGTCTTACCAAGGTCCTGAAACTGTCCCAAAGTAAGCCCTGACGCTGTCCCTAAGTGAGACCTTGAGGCTGTCCCTAACAGAGGCCCTGATAATATCTTTCACGAAGACCCTAATGCTGATCCTACAGAGGCCTTTCTGCTGCTCCTAAGTCATGCCCTGATACTGTCCCTTACTCAGGCCCCAAAGATAGGCCTCACTTAGGCCCTGTTGCTGTACCTTAGTTAGGCTCTGACGCTGTCCGTACATCAAGCCCTGGCACTGGTCCTGATTAAGGCCCTCACGCTGCTGCTAACTAAGGCCCTGATGCTCTCAATGACTAAGGTCTTCTCGTTATCCCTTGGTCATTTCCTTTCACTATCTCTGGCCTGGAACCTGACTCTGTCCCGAGAGAATCTCCTGCATCTTATGCTGACTGAAACCCTAATGCTCTCCCTAACTAAGGCCCTGACTACTCCTAACTAAGGCCATGACACTGTCTCTAACAAAGGCCCAGAATCTGTCCCTAATATAGGCCCTGCTGCCAGCAATAACTAAAATCCTGACACTCTCCTGAGATAATATCCTGACCCATTTCTAACCAAGGTCTTGACACTCTCCCTAAGAAAGCCCTGTCGCTGTCTTTAAGTGAAGACCTGAGGCTGTCCGTAACTCAGGCCCTGAAGCTTTCCCTAACTGAGGCCTTGACGCTGTGACTAACTAGGGCTCTGGTCATCTTTAACTAAGAGCCTAAAGCTGATCCAACAAAGGCACTGATGCTGCTCCTAAGTCACTCCCTGACAGTGTCCCCAGCTGAGGGCCTGACATTAGGCCTCACTCAGACCCTGTCGCTCTCCCTAAGTCAGGCCCTGATACTGTCCCTACCTGAAGCCCTAACACTGGTTCTGAATAAGGCCCTGATATTCTCAGTAACAAAGGTCTTCACACTATCCTTAGGTCATTTCCTGACACGATTCCTAGCCTTCACCCTAACCCTGTCCCGAGCTAATATCCTACCTCTTCTGCTAACTAAAGACCTTATGCTGTGCCTACCTCAGGCACTGAATTTAGTCCCAAGACCGCAAGACTGACCCTCACTAGGCTCCATGCCCTTATCGTCACAATGTTCCGTGACCACTTTCATCACAATGCTCCACGCCCTTATCATCAAAATGCCCCATGACCCCTGTCATCACAATGCTCCATGACCCCTGTCATCACAGTTCTCCATGGCCCTTGTCATCACAATGCTCCATGCACTTGTCATCACAATTCTCCATGACCCTTGTCATCACAGTGCTCCATGGCGCTTGTCATCACAATGATCCAGAGCCTTAGTTCCTAAGTTGGGAGTAGTATCATTGCCTCAATTAGGGAAAATGTCAGTGACTGAGTTGGGAGTAGTGTGAGGGCCCTTGTTAGGGACACTGTCAGTGCCTGAGTTAGGTGTAGTGTCAGGGTTTTAGTTACGTACACTGTCAGTGCCTGAGTTGGGAATAGTGTCAGGGCCTTAGTTAGGGACTGTGTCATTGCCTGAGTTAGGAGTAGTGTCAGGGCCTTAGTTAGGAGTAGCATCAGTGTCTTCGTTAGGTATTGTATCAGAGCCTCAGTCAGGAATAGATTCAGGGCCTTATTTTGGGACAGTGTCAGTGCCTGAGTTAAGAGTTTTGTCGGCGTTAGTTAGGGACCTTTTCAGGGCCTGAGTTAGGAGTAATGTCAGGGCCTTCCTTAGGTATTGTATCAGCGCCTGAGTTAGGAATAGTGTCAAGGCCTTAGTTAGGGACATTGCCAGGGCATGCTTTAGGAGTAGTGTTAGGGTGTGAGTTACGAACAGTGTCAGGGCCTTAGTTAGTGATAGTGTCAGTTCCTGAGTTAGGAGTAGAGTCAGGGCCTAAGTTAGGGACAGTGCCAGTGCTGAGTTCGTAGTAGTATCAGGGCCTTAGTTAGAGACATTGTCAGGGCCTGCGTTACGAGTTGTGTCAGAGGCTTTGTTAGGGACAGTGTCAGTGCCTGAGTTAAGAGTGGCGTCACAGCTTTAGTTAGGGCCAGTGTCAGGGCCTTAGTTAAGACCAGTGTCAGGGCCTATGATAGGAATGAGATCAGGGCCTTTGTTACGAGTAGTGTCAGGGCCTTAGTTAAGGGCAGTGTCAGGGCCTGAGTCCTGACTTATTCATAACTTTCCTCACTAAGGATTCTTGACACTACTGCTAATTCAGGTCCTGATAATATCCCTTACTAAGGCCCTGACCCTTTCCCTGGCTAAGGCCCTGAACTTCTCCTAAGTCAGGCCCTGATACTGTCCCTAAAAATGGCCCTGACACTACACCTAACTTAGGCCCCGAAATGATACCTAACAAAGGCTCTGTTGCTAGTCCAAACTAAAGCCCTAAAATTGGTCTTAAATAAGGCCTTGACACTAATCCTAACTCAGGCCCTAACACGGTCCCTAGCTAAGGCCCTGACAGTACGCCTAACTCAGGCCCTCATACGATTCCGAACAATGGCTCTGATGCTAGTCCAAACTAAGGCCCTGAAATTGGTCCTAAATAAGGCCTTGACACGAATCGTAACTCAGGCCCTAGCACTGTCCCTAACTAGGTCTCTGACAGTACACCTAACTCAGACCCTGACACTGGCCCTAAGCAAGGCCCTGACACTACTCCTAACTCAGTCCCTTACACTGTACCTAACAAAGTCACTGATGCTAGGCCTAACTCAGGCCCTGAAACCGTCTGTAACTAAGGCCCTGCTGCCATCAGTATGTAAAGTCCTGACATTATCCTGAGCTAATATCCTGACCTATGTCTTTCCAAGGTCCTGAAACTGTCCCAAAGTAAGCCCTGACGCTGTCCGTAAGTGAAGACCTGAGGCTGTCCCTAACTCAGGCCCTGAAGGTTTCCTTAACTGAAGCCGTGAAGCTCTTACTAACTCAGGCTCTGATCACGTATTTCACGAAGACATTAAAGCTGATCCAGCAAAGACCCTGATCCTGTTCCAAAGTCATGCCCTGACAGTGTGCCCAGCAAAGGGCCTGACGCTAGGCCTCACTCAGGCCCTGTCGCTCTCCCGAAGTCAGGCGCTGACACTGTCACTAACTAAGGCCCTGACTGTACTCCTAACTCAGTCCCGTACATTGTACCTAACAAAGGCTCTGATGCTAGTCGTAACTCAGGGCCTGACACTGTCTCTAACTAAGGGCTGCTGCCATCAGTATCTAAAGTCCTGACATTATCCGGAGCTAATATCCTGACCCATGTCTTACCAAGGTCCTGAAACTGTCCCAAAGTAAGCCCTGACGCTGTCCCTAAGTGAGGCCCTGCAGCTTTCCCTAACTAACTCAGGCCTTGATGCTGTGACTAACTCAGACCCTGGTCATGTCTTTAACTAAGACCCTAAGGCTGATCCAACAGAAGCCCTGAGGCTGCTCCTAAGTCATGCCCTGACAGTGTCCCCAGCTAAGGGTCTGATGCTAGGCCTCACTCAGACCCTATCGCTCTCCCTAAGTCAGGCTCTGATGCTGTCCCTACCTGAAGCCCTAACACGGGTTCTGAATAAGGCCCTGAGAGTCTCAGTAACAAAGGTCTTCACACTATCCTTAGGTCATTTCCTGACACTATCCCTATATGTTAAACTGACACTGTCACTAGCTAATGTCCTGCCTCTTATGCTAACTGAAGCCCTTAGGTTGTGCCTGCCTCAGGCACTGAATTTAGTCCCAAGACCGTGAAACTGTCCCGAACTAAGGCCTAGATGCTCGTCCTACACCTGGCCCTGACACTGTCCCTAACTAAGGCCCTAACACTATTGCTAACTGAGGACCTGACACTGGACCTATCAGGGGCCCGCTACTCCTAACTAACGCCTTGACACTGTCCCTCTCTTAGGCCCTGCTACCATCAATATCTAAAGTCCTGACATTATCCTGAGCTAATATCCTAACTCATCTCTTAACAAGGTCCTGAAACTCTCCCTAAGGAAGCCCTGATGCTCTCCCTAAGTGAGGCCTTGAGGCTGTCCCTGACAGAGGCCCTGATAATATCTTTAACATAGCCCCTGAGGCTGATCCTACCGTGGCTCTTATGTTGCTCCTAAGTCATGCCCTGACACTGTCCCTAGCTAAGGCCCTGACGCTAGGCCTCGCTCAGGCCCTGTCGCTCTCCCTACGTCAGGCTCTGACGCTGTCCCTACCCGAAGCCCTGACACTCACTGGTCCTTAATTAGGCCCTGATGCTCTAAGTAACTAAGGTCTTGACACTATCCCTAGGTCATTTCCTGACACTATCCCTAGATCTTAACCTAACCTTCTCTTTAACTAATGTCGAGATTAGCTAAAGAGATTCTTTAGAACGAGATTCTTTCATCTTCTGAATATGGTTTTCTTAAAAACATAATTTGTACAGTGTTACTAACTTTAAACAAAATGTACTCAACTGCTGTGGAATATTCCTTCATAGGAGCGTGCATGGTTCACTTCTGCATCTGCTTGTGGTGGTGTTCAAGTTGCTTTCAGCTGTAGATCCTCTTATGCTAGCTAAATCTGTGATTCTGTCCCTAAATGAGGCCCTGAATTTAGGTCCGAGGCCGTGAACCTGTCCCTAACTGAGGCCTGGAGGCTCGTCCTAACGCAGGTCCTGACACTGTCCCTAACTAAGGCCCTGACACTGCACCTAACTCAGTCACTGACACTGTACCTAACAAAGGCTCTGATGCTAGTCCTAACTTAGGCCTGACACTGCCTCTAACTAAGGCCCTGCTGCCGTCAATATCTGAACACCTTACATTATCCGGAGCTAATATCCTGACCCATGTCTTACCAAGGTCCTGAAACTTTCCCAAAGTAAGCCCTGACGCTGTCCCTAAGTGAGGCCTTGAGGCTGTCCCTAACAGAGGCCCTGATAATATCTTTCACGAAGACCCTAATGCTGATCCTACAGAGGCCTTTCTGCTGCTCCTAAGTCATGCCCTGATACTGTCCCTTACTCAGGCCCCAAAGATAGGCCTCACTTAGGCCCTGTTGCTGTACCTTAGTTAGGCTCTGACGCTGTCCGTACATCAAGCCCTGGCACTGGTCCTGATTAAGGCCCTCACGCTGCTGCTAACTAAGGCCCTGATGCTCTCAATGACTAAGGTCTTCTCGTTCTCCCTTGGTCATTTCCTTTCACTATCTCTGGCCTGGAACCTGACTCTGTCCCGAGAGAATCTCCTGCATCTTATGCTGACTGAAACCCTAATGCTCTCCCTAACTAAGGCCCTGACTACTCCTAACTAAGGCCATGACACTGTCTCTAACAAAGGCCCAGAATCTGTCCCTAATATAGGCCCTGCTGCCAGCAATAACTAAAATCCTGACACTCTCCTGAGATAATATCCTGACCCATTTCTAACCAAGGTCTTGACACTCTCCCTAAGAAAGCCCTGTCGCTGTCTTTAAGTGAAGACCTGAGGCTGTCCGTAACTCAGGCCCTGAAGCTTTCCCTAACTGAGGCCTTGACGCTGTGACTAACTAGGGCTCTGGTCATCTTTAACTAAGAGCCTAAAGCTGATCCAACAAAGGCACTGATGCTGCTCCTAAGTCACTCCCTGACAGTGTCCCCAGCTGAGGGCCTGACATTAGGCCTCACTCAGACCCTGTCGCTCTCCCTAAGTCAGGCCCTGATACTGTCCCTACCTGAAGCCCTAACACTGGTTCTGAATAAGGCCCTGATATTCTCAGTAACAAAGGTCTTCACACTATCCTTAGGTCATTTCCTGACACGATTCCTAGCCTTCACCCTAACCCTGTCCCGAGCTAATATCCTACCTCTTATGCTAACTAAAGACCTTATGCTGTGCCTACCTCAGGCACTGAATTTAGTCCCAAGACCGCAAGACTGACCCTCACTAGGCTCCATGCCCTTATCGTCACAATGTTCCGTGACCACTGTCATCACAATGCTCCACGCCCTTATCATCAAAATGCCCCATGACCCCTGTCATCACAATGCTCCACGACCATTTTCATCACAATGCTCCATGACCACTTTCATCACAATGCCCCATGAACTCTGTCATCACAATGCCCCATGACCCCTGTCATCACAATGCTCCATGATCCCTTCCATCACAATGCTCCGGGACCCCTTTCATCAAAATGCGCCATGACCATTTTCATCACAATGCTCATGACCCCTGGCATCCCAATGCTCCATGACCACTCTCATCGCAATGCTTCATGACCCTTGTCATCGCAATGCTACATACCATTGTCATCACAATGCTCCATACCCCATATCATCACATTGGCCCATGACCCTTGTCTCACAATGTTCCATGCTCTTGTGATCACAATGCTCCATGCCCCATATCATCACAATTCTCCATTACCCTTGTCATCACAATGCTCCAGGTCCCCTGTCATTCACAAAGCCAAATGACACCTGTCATCACAATGCTCCATGACCCCCGTCATCACAATGCTCCATAGCGCTTTTCATCACAATCCTCCATGACCACTTTCATCACAATGCTCCATGACCATTTTCATCACAATGCTCCATGACCACTTTCATCACAATGCCCCATGAAATCTGTCATCACAATGCTACATACCATTGTCATCACAATGCTCCATACCCCATATCATCACATCGGCCCATAACCTTTCTCTCACAATGTTCCATGCTCTTGTGATCACAATGCTCCATGCCCCCTGTCATCAAAATGCTCCATGACCCCGGTCATCACAATGCTCCATTACCCTTGTCATCACAATGCTCCAGGTCCCCTGTCATTCACAAAGCCAAATGACACCTGTCATCACAAGGCTTCATGGCCCTTGTCCTCACAATGCCCCATGACACCTGTCATCAAATTGCTCCATGTCCCCGTTTATCACAATGCTCTAAATTACCCCTGTAATCACAGTGCTCCATATCCCTTTTCCTCACAATGCTCCATGCCCCTTTTCATCACAATGAGCCATGAAAACTTTCATCAGAATGCTCCATTACCCCTGTCTCATGTCCCCTTTCATCACAATGCATCACAATTACCACTGTAATCACAGTGCTCCATAACTCCTTTCATCACAGTGCTCCATGCCCCCTGTCATCGCAATGCTCCATGACCCCTTTCATCACAATGCTCCATTAATCCTTTCATCGCACTGCTCTATGACTTTTGTCATCACAATGCTCCATGCCCTTCTCATCACAATGCTCCATGGCCTTTGTCATCACAATGCTCCATGTTCAATGTAATCACAGTGGTCCACGACCTCTGTCATCACAATGTTCCATGAGACATTTCATCACAAAGCTCCATGACACTTGTCATCACAATGCTCCATGGCGCTTTGCATCACAATGCTCCATGACCACATTCAGCACAGGGGTCCATGACCCTTTTCATCACAATATTCCATTGCCCTTGCCATCACAATGCCCCATGGCGCTTGTCATCACAATGCTCCATGACCCCTTGTCATCACAATGCCCCATGGCCCCTTTCATCACAATGCTCCCAGACGTCTTTCATCACAATGCTCCATGACCACTTTCATCACTATGCTCCATGTGCCCTGTTCATCACAATGCTCCATGACCCCTTTTCATCACAATGCTCCATGACCATTTTCATCACAAGGCTCCATGCCCTTATCATCACAGTGCCCCATGACCCCTTCCATCACAATGCTCCATGACCCCTTTCATCAAAATGCGCCATGAACATTGTCATAACAAAGCTCCATGACCACGTTCATCACAATGCTCCATGGCTCTTGTCATCACAAAGCTCCATGGTGCTTGTCATCACAAGGCTCCATGACCACTGTAATCACAATGATCCATGACCTCTTTGATAACAATTCTCCATTACC
Organism: Balaenoptera physalus; assembly: GCF_965194825.1. Taxonomy (NCBI): domain Eukaryota; kingdom Metazoa; phylum Chordata; class Mammalia; order Artiodactyla; family Balaenopteridae; genus Balaenoptera; species Balaenoptera physalus. The sequence goes on along the minus strand of NW_028126134.1, from coordinate 86,177 downwards.
CCTTTCCTCACAATGATCCTTGGCGCTTGTCATCACAATGCTCCATGATCCCTGTAATCATAATGATCCTTGACCCCTTTCATGACAATGCTCCATTACCCCACGAATCACAATGATCCATGGTGATTGTCATCACAATGCTCCATGACCCTTGTCATCACAATGCTCCAGGTCGTTGTAATCACAGTGTTCCATGACCCCTTTCACCACAAAGCTCCAAGATGCCTGTCATCACAATACCCCATGACTCCTATCATCACAATGCTCCATGGCACTTGTCATCACAATGCTCCATGACCCCTGTCATCACAATGCTCCATAGCGCTTTTCATCACTATCCTCCGTGACCATTTTCATCACAATTCTCCATGACAACTTTCATCACAATGCCCCATGAACTCTGTCATCACAATGCTCCATGGCCCTTGTCATCACAATTCTCCATGACCCCGGTCATCACAATTCTCCATGGCCTTGTCATCACAATGCTCCATGCACTTGTCATCACAATTCTCCATGACCCTTGTCATCACAGTGCTCCATGGCGCTTGTCATCACAATGATCCAGAGCCTTAGTTCCTGAGTTGGGAGTAGTATCATTGCCTCAATTAGGGAAAATGTCAGTGACTGAGTTGGGAGTAGTGTGAGGGCCCTTGTTAGGGACACTGTCCGTGCCTGAGTTACGTGTAGTGTCAGGGTTTTAGTTACGTACACTGTCAGTGCCTGAGTTGGGAATAGTGTCAGGGCCTTAGTTATGGACTGTGTCATTGCCTGAGTTAGGAGTAGTGTCAGGGCCTTTGTTAGGAGTAGCATCAGTGCCTTCGTTAGGTATTGTATCAGGGCCTCAGTTAGGAATAGATTCAGGGCCTTATTTTGGGACAGTGTCAGTGCCTGAGTTAGGAGTTTTGTCGGCCTTAGTTAGGGACCTTTTCAGGGCCTGAGTTAGGAGTAATGTCAGGGCCTTCCTTAGGTATTGTATCAGTGCCTTAGTTAGGAATAGTGTCAAGGCCTTAGTTAGGGACATTGCCAGGGCATGCTTTAGGAGTAGTGTTAGGGTGTGAGTTATGAACAGTGTCAGGGCCTTAGTTAGTGACAGTGTCAGTTCCTGAGTTAGGAGTAGAGTCAGGGCCTAAGTTAGGGACAGTGCCAGTGCTGAGTTCGTAGTAGTATCAGGGCCTTAGTTAGAGACAGTGTCAGGGCCTGAGTTAGGAGTAGTGTCAGAGGCTTTCTTAGGGACAGTGTCAGTGCCTGAGTTAAGAGTAGCGTCACAGCTTTAGTTAGGGCCAGTGTCAGGGCCTTAGTTAAGACCAGTGTCAGGGCCTATGATAGGAATCAGATCAGGGCCTGTGTTACGAGTAGTTTCAGGGCCTTAGTTAAGGACCGTGTCAGGGCCTGAGTCCTGACTTATTCCTAAATTTCCTCACTAAGGATTTTTGACACAACTGCTAATTCAGGTCCTGATAATATCCCTTACTAAGGCCCTGACCCTTTCCCTGGCTAAGGCCCTGAACTTCTCCTAAGTCAGGCCCTGATACTGTCCCTAACAATGGCCCTGACACTACACCTAACTTAGGCCCCGAAATGATACCTAACAAAGACTCTGTTGCTAGTCCAAACTAAAGCCCTAAAATTGGTCTTAAAGAAGGCCTTGACACTAATCCTAACTCAGGCCCTAACACTGTCCCTAGCTAAGGCCCTGACAGTACGCCTAACTCAGGCCCTCATACGATTCCGAACAATGGCTCTGATGCTAGTCCAAACTAAGGCCCTGAAATTGGTCCTAAATAAGGCCTTGACACGAATCGTAACTCAGGCCCTAGCACTGTCCCTAACTAGGTCTCTGACAGTACACCTAACTCAGACCCTGACACTGGCCCTAAGCAAGGCCCTGACACTACTCCTAACTCAGTCCCTTACACTGTACCTAACAAAGTCACTGATGCTAGGCCTAACTCAGGCCCTGAAACCGTCTGTAACTAAGGCCCTGCTGCCATCAGTATGTAAAGTCCTGACATTATCCTGAGCTAATATCCTGACCTATGTCTTTCCAAGGTCCTGAAACTGTCCCAAAGTAAGCCCTGACGCTGTCCGTAAGTGAAGACCTGAGGCTGTCCCTAACTCAGGCCCTGAAGCTTTCCTTAACTGAAGCCTTGAAGCTGTGACTAACTCAGGCCCTGATCATGTATTTCACGAAGACCTTAAAGCTGATCCAGCAAAGACGCTGATGCTGCTCCAAAGTCAGGCCCTGACAGTGTGCCCAGCAAAGGGCCTGACGCTAGGCCTCACTCAGGCCCTGTCGCTCTCCCGAAGTCAGGCCCTGACACTGTCACCAACTAAGGCCCTGATTCTACTCCTAACTCAGTCCCGTACATTGTACCTAACAAAGGCTCTGATGCTAGTCGTAACTCAGGGCCTGACACTGTCTCTAACTAAGGGCTGCTGCCATCAATATCTAAAGTCCTGACATTATCCGGAGCTAATATCCTGACCCATGTCTTACCAAGGTCCTGAAACTGTCCCAAGGTAAGCCCTGACGCTGTCCCTAAGTGAGGCCCTGCAGCTTTCCCTAACTAACTCAGGCCTTGATGCTGTGACTAACTCAGACCCTGGTCATGTCTTTAACTAAGACCCTAAGGCTGATCCAACAGAAGCCCTGAGGCTGCTCCTAAGTCATGCCCTGACAGTGTCCCCAGCTAAGGGTCTGATGCTAGGCCTCACTCAGACCCTATCGCTCTCCCTAAGTCAGGCTCTGATGCTGTCCCTACCTGAAGCCCTAACACGGGTTCTGAATAAGGCCCTGAGAGTCTCAGTAACAAAGGTCTTCACACTATCCTTAGGTCATTTCCTGACACTATCCCTACATGTTAAACTGACACTGTCACTAGCTAATGTCCTGCCTCTTATGCTAACTGAAGCCCTTAGGTTGTGCCTGCCTCAGGCACTGAATTTAGTCCCAAGACCGTGAAACTGTCCCGAACTAAGGCCTAGATGCTCGTCCTACATCTGGCCCTGACACTGTCCCTAACTAAGGCCCTAACACTATTGCTAACTGAGGACCTGACACTGGACCTATCAGGGGCCCGCTACTCCTAACTAACGCCTTGACACTGTCCCTTACTTAGGCCCTGCTACCATCAATATCTAAAGTCCGAACATTATCCTGAGCTAATATCCTAACTCATCTCTTACCAAGGTCCTGAAACTCTCCCTAAGGAAGCCCTGATGCTCTCCCTAAGTGAGGCCTTGAGGCTGTCCCTAACAGAGGCACTGATAATATCTTTAACATAGCCCCTGAGGCTGATCCTACCGTGGCTCTTATGTTGCTCCTAAGTCATGCCCTGACACTGTCCCTAGCTAAGGCCCTGACGCTAGGCCTCGCTCAGGCCCTGTCGCTCTCCCTAATTCAGGCTCTGACGCTGTCCCTACCCGAAGCCCTGACACTCACTGGTCCTTAATTAGGCCCTGATGCTCTAAGTAACTAAGGTCTTGACACTATCCCTAGGTCATTTCCTGACACTATCCCTAGATCTTAACCTAACCTTCTCTTTAGCTAATGTCGAGATTAGCTAAAGAGATTCTTTAGAACGAGATTCTTTCATCTTCTGAATATGGTTTTCTTAAAAACATAATTTGTAGAGTGTTACTAACTTTAAACAAAATGTACTCAACTGCTGTGGAATATTCCTTCATAGGAGCGTGCATGGTTCACTTCTGCATCTGCTTGTGGTGGTGTTCAAGTTGCTTTCAGCTGTAGATCCTCTTATGCTAGCTAAATCTGTGATTCTGTCCCGAAATGAGGCCCTGAATTTAGGTCCGAGGCCGTGAACCTGTCCCTATCTGACGCCTGGAGGCTCGTCCTAACGCAGGTCCTGACACTGTCCCTAACTAAGGCCCTGACACTACACCTAACTCAGTCACTGACACTGTACCTAACAAAGACTCTGATGCTAGTCCTAACTTAAGCCTGACACTGCCTCTAACTAAGGCCCTGCTGCCGTCAATATCTGAACACCTGACATTATCCGGAGCTAATATCCTCACCCATGTCTTACCAAGGTCCTGAAACTTTCCCAAAGTAAGCCCTGACGCTGTCCCTAAGTGAGACCTTGAGGCTGTCCCTAACAGAGGCCCTGATAATATCTTTCACGAAGACCCTAATGCTGATCCAACAGAGGCCTTTCTGCTGCTCCTAAGTCATGCCCTGATACTGTCCCTTACTCAGGCCCCAAAGATAGGCCTTACTTAGGCCCTGTTGCTGTACCTTAGTTAGGCCCTAACGCTGTCCGTACATCAAGCCCTGGCACTGGTCCTGATTAAGGCCCTCACGCTGCTGCTAACTAAGGCCCTGATGCTCTCAATGACTAAGGTCTTCTCGTTATCCCTTGGTCATTTCCTTTCACTATCTCTGGCCTGGAACCTGACTCTGTCCCGAGAGAATCTCCTGCATCTTATGCTGACTGAAACCCTAATGCTCTCCCTAACTAAGGCCCTGACTACTCCTAACTAAGGCCATGACACTGTCTCTAACAAAGGCCCAGAATCTGTCCCTAATATAGGCCCTGCTGCCAGCAATAACTAAAATCCTGACACTCTCCTGAGATAATATCCTGACCCATTTCTAACCAAGGTCTTGACACTCTCCCTAAGAAAGCCCTGTCGCTGTCTTTAAGTGAAGACCTGAGGCTGTCCGTAACTCAGGCCCTGAAGCTTTCCCTAACTGAGCCCTTGACGCTGTGACTAACTAGGGCTCTGGTCATCTTTAACTAAGAGCCTAAAGCTGATCCAACAAAGGCACTGATGCTGCTCCTAAGTCACTCCCTGACAGTGTCCCCAGCTGAGGGCCTGACATTAGGCCTCACTCAGACCCTGTCGCTCTCCCTAAGTCAGGCCCTGATACTGTCCCTACTTGAAGCCCTAACACTGGTTCTGAATAAGGCCCTGATATTCTCAGTAACAAAGGTCTTCACACTATCCTTAGGTCATTTCCTGACACGAATCCTAGCCTTCACCCTAACCCTGTCCCGAGCTAATATCCTACCTCTTATGCTAACTAAAGACCTTATGCTGTGCCTACCTCAGGCACTGAATCTGGTCCCAAGACCGCTAGACTGTCTCTCACTAGGCTCCATGCCCTTATCGTCACAATGTTCCGTGACCACTGTCATCACAATGCTCCACGCCCTTATCATCAAAATGCCCCGAGACCCCTGTCATCACAATGCTCCATGACCCCCATCATCACAATGCTCCATAGCGCTTTTCATCACAATCCTCCATGACCACTTTCATCACAATGCTCCATGACCATTTTCATCACAATGCTCCATGACCACTTTCATCACAATGCCCCATGAACTCTGTCATCACAATGCTACATACCATTGTCATCACAATGCTCCATACCCCATGTCATCACATTGGCCCATGACCCTTGTCTCACAATGTTCCATGCTCTTGTGATCACAATGCTCCATGCCCCCTGTCATCACAATGCTCCATGACCCCGGTCATCACAATGCTCCATTACCCTTGTCATCACAATGCTCCAGGTCCCCTGTCATTCACAAAGTCAAATGACACCTGTCATCACAATGCTTCATGGCCCTTGTCCTCACAATGCCCCATGACACCTGTCATCAAATTGCTCCATGTCCCCGTTTATCACAATGCTCTAAATTACCCCTGTAATCACAGTGCTCCATAACCCTTTTCCTCACAATGCTCCATGCCCCTTTTCATCACAATGAGCCATGAAAACTTTCATCAGAATGCTCCATTACCCCTGTCTCATGTCCCCTTTCATCACAATGCATCACAATTACCACTGTAATCACAGTGCTCCATAACTCCTTTCATCACAGTGCTCCATGCCCCCTGTCATCGCAATGCTCCATGACCCCTTTCATCACAATGCTCCATTAATCCTTTCATCGCACTGCTCTATGACTTTTGTCATCACAATGCTCCAAGCCCTTCTCATCACAATGCTCCATGGCCTTTGTCATCACAATGCTCCATGTTCAATGTAATCACAGTGCTCCACGACCTCTGTCATCACAACGTTCCATGAGACATTTCATCACAAAGCTCCATGACACTTGTCATCACAATGCTCCATGGCGCTTTGCATCACAATGCTCCATGACCACATTCAGCACAGGGGTCCATGACCCTTTTCATCACAATATTCCATTGCCCTTGCCATCACAATGCCCCATGGCGCTTGTCATCACAATGCTCCATGACCCCTTGTCATCACAATGCCCCATGGCCCCTTTCATCACAATGCTCCCAGACGTCTTTCATCACAACGCTCCATGACCACTTTCATCACAATGCTCCATGTGCCCTGTTCATCACAATGCTCCATGACCCCTTTTCATCACAATGCTCCATGAACCCTTTCATCACAATGCTCCATGACCATTTTCATCACAAGGCTCCATGCCCTTATCATCACAGTGCTCCATGAACCCTTTCATCACAATGCTCCATGGCCCTTCTCATCACAATGCCACATGACCCCTTCCATCACAATTCTCCGTGACCCCTTTCATCAAAATGCGCCATGAACATTGTCATAAAAAAGCTCCATGACCACGTTCATCACAATGCTCCATGACCGCTTTCCTCACAATGATCCTTGGCGCTTGTCATCACAATGCTCCATGATCCCTGTAATCATAATGATCCTTGACCCCTTTCATGACAATGCTCCATTACCCCACTAATCACAATGATCCATGGTGATTGTCATCACAATGCTCCATGACCCTTGTCATCACAATGCTCCAGGTCGTTGTAATCACAATGTTCCATGACCCCTTTCACCACAAAGCTCCAAAATCCCTGTCATCACAATGCCCCATGACTCCTCTCATCACAATGCTCCATGGCACTTGTCATCACAATGCTCCATGACCCCTGTCATCACAATGCTCCACAGCACTTTTCATCACTATCGTCCATGACCACTTTCATCACAATGCTCCATGACCATTTTCATCACAATGCTCCATGACCACTTTCATCACAATGCCCCATGAACTCTGTCATCACAATGCTCCATGGCCCTTGTCATCACAATTCTCCATGACCCCGGTCATCACAATTCTCCATGACCCTTGTCGTCACAATGCTCCATGGCGCTTGTCATCACAATGATCCAGAGCCTTAGTTCCTGAGTTGGGAGTAGTATCTTTGCCTCAATTAGGGAAAATGTCAGTGACTGAGTTGGGGGTAGTGTGAGGGCCCTTGTGAGGGACACTGTCAGTGCCTGAGTTAGGTGTAGTGTCAGGGTTTTAGTTACGTACACTGTCAGTGCATGAGTTGGGAATAGTGTCCGGGCCTTAGTTATGGACTGTGTCATTGCCTGAGTTAGGAGTAGTGTCAGGGCCTTAGTTAGGAGTAGCATCAGTGTCTTCGTTAGGTATTGTATCAGCGCCTCAGTTAGGAATAGATTCAGGGCCTTATTTTGGGACAGTGTCAGTGCCTGAGTTAAGAGTTTTGTCGGCGTTAGTTAGGGACCTTTTCAGGGCCTGAGTTAGGAGTAATGTCAGGGCCTTCCTTAGGTATTGTATCAGTGCCTGAGTTAGGAATAGTGTCAAGGCCTTAGTTAGGGACATTGTCAGGGCATGATTTAGGAGTAGTGTTAGGGTGTGAGTTATGAACAGTGTCAGGGCCTTAGTTAGTGATAGTGTCAGTTCCTGAGTTAGGAGTAGAGTCAGGGCCTAAGTTAGGGACAGTGCCAGTGCTGAGTTCGTAGTAGTATCAGGGCCTTAGTTAGAGACAGTGTCAGGGCCTGAGTTACGAGTAGTGTCAGAGGCTTTGTTAGGGACAGTGTCAGGGCCTGAGTTAAGAGTGGCGTCACAGCTTTAGTTAGGGCCAGTGTCAGGGCCTTAGTTAAGGACAGTGTCAGGGCCTGAGTCCTGACTTATTCCTAACTTTCCTCACTAAGGATTTTTGACACTACTGCTAATTCAGGTCCTGATAATATCCCTTACTAAGGCCCTGACCCTTTCCCTGGCTAAGGCCCTGAACTTCTCCTAAGTCAGGCCCTGATACTGTCCCTAACAATGGCCCTGACACTACACCTAACTTAGGCCCCGAAATGATACCTAACAAAGACTCTGTTGCTAGTCCAAACTAAAGCCCTAAAATTGGTCTTATAGAAGGGCTTGACACTAATCCTAACTCAGGCCCTAACACTGTCCCTAGCTAAGGCCCTGACAGTACGCCTAACTCAGGCCCTCATACGATTCCTAACAATGGCTCTGATGCTAGTCCAAACTAAGGCCCTGAAATTGGTCCTAAATAAGGCCTTGACACGAATCGTAACTCAGGCCCTAGCACTGTCCCTAACTAGGTCTCTGACAGTACACCTAACTCAGACCCTGACACTGGCCCTAAGCAAGGCCCTGACACTACTCCTAACTCAGTCCCTTACACTGTACCTAACAAAGTCACTGATGCTAGGCCTAACTCAGGCCCTGAAACCGTCTGTAACTAAGGCCCTGCTGCCATCAGTATGTAAAGTCCTGACATTATCCTGAGCTAATATCCTGACCTATGTCTTTCCAAGGTCCTGAAACTGTCCCAAAGTAAGCCCTGACGCTGTCCGTAAGTGAAGACCTGAGGCTGTCCCTAACTCAGGCCCTGAAGCTTTCCTTAACTGAAGCCTTGAAGCTGTGACTAACTCAGGCCCTGATCATGTATTTCACGAAGACCTTAAAGCTGATCCAGCAAAGACGCTGATGCTGCTCCAAAGTCAGGCCCTGACAGTGTGCCCAGCAAAGGGCCTGACGCTAGGCCTCACTCAGGCCCTGTCGCTCTCCCGAAGTCAGGCCCTGACACTGTCACCAACTAAGGCCCTGATTCTACTCCTAACTCAGTCCCGTACATTGTACCTAACAAAGGCTCTGATGCTAGTCGTAACTCAGGGCCTGACACTGTCTCTAACTAAGGGCTGCTGCCATCAATATCTAAAGTCCTGACATTATCCGGAGCTAATATCCTGACCCATGTCTTACCAAGGTCCTGAAACTGTCCCAAGGTAAGCCCTGACGCTGTCCCTAAGTGAGGCCCTGCAGCTTTCCCTAACTAACTCAGGCCTTGATGCTGTGACTAACTCAGACCCTGGTCATGTCTTTAACTAAGACCCTAAGGCTGATCCAACAGAAGCCCTGAGGCTGCTCCTAAGTCATGCCCTGACAGTGTCCCCAGCTAAGGGTCTGATGCTAGGCCTCACTCAGACCCTATCGCTCTCCCTAAGTCAGGCTCTGATGCTGTCCCTACCTGAAGCCCTAACACGGGTTCTGAATAAGGCCCTGAGAGTCTCAGTAACAAAGGTCTTCACACTATCCTTAGGTCATTTCCTGACACTATCCCTACATGTTAAAGTGACACGGTCACTAGCTAATGTCCTGCCTCTTATGCTAACTGAAGCCCTTAGGTTGTGCCTGCCTCAGGCACTGAATTTAGTCCCAAGACCGTGAAACTGTCCCGAACTAAGGCCTAGATGCTCGTCCTACATCTGGCCCTGACACTGTCCCTAACTAAGGCCCTAACACTATTGCTAACTGAGGACCTGACACTGGACCTATCAGGGGCCCGCTACTCCTAACTAACGCCTTGACACTGTCCCTTACTTAGGCCCTGCTACCATCAATATCTAAAGTCCGAACATTATCCTGAGCTAATATCCTAACTCATCTCTTACCAAGGTCCTGAAACTCTCCCTAAGGAAGCCCTGATGCTCTCCCTAAGTGAGGCCTTGAGGCTGTCCCTAACAGAGGCCCTGATAATATCTTTAACATAGCCCCTGAGGCTGATCCTACCGTGGCTCTTATGTTGCTCCTAAGTCATGCCCTGACACTGTCCCTAGCTAAGGCCCTGACGCTAGGCCTCACTCAGGCCCTGTCGCTCTCCCTAAGTCAGGCTCTGACGCTGTCCCTACCCGAAGCCCTGACACTCACTGGTCCTTAATTAGGCCCTGATGCTCTAAGTAACTAAGGTCTTGACACTATCCCTAGGTCATTTCCTGACACTATCCCTAGATCTTAACCTAACCTTCTCTTTAGCTAATGTCGAGATTAGCTAAAGAGATTCTTTAGAACGAGATTCTTTCATCTTCTGAATATGGTTTTCTTAAAAACATAATTTGTAGAGTGTTACTAACTTTAAACAAAATGTACTCAACTGCTGTGGAATATTCCTTCATAGGAGCGTGCATGGTTCACTTCTGCATCTGCTTGTGGTGGTGTTCAAGTTGCTTTCAGCTGTAGATCCTCTTATGCTAGCTAAATCTGTGATTCTGTCCCGAAATGAGGCCCTGAATTTAGGTCCGAGGCCGTGAACCTGTCCCTATCTGACGCCTGGAGGCTCGTCCTAACGCAGGTCCTGACACTGTCCCTAACTAAGGCCCTGACACTACACCTAACTCAGTCATTGACACTGTACCTAACAAAGACTCTGATGCTAGTCCTAACTTAGGCCTGACACTGCCTCTAACTAAGGCCCTGCTGCCGTCAATATCTGAACACCTGACATTATCCGGAGCTAATATCCTGACCCATGTCTTACCAAGGTCCTGAAACTTTCCCAAAGTAAGCCCTGACGCTGTCCCTAAGTGAGACCTTGAGGCTGTCCCTAACAGAGGCCCTGATAATATCTTTCACGAAGACCCTAATGCTGATCCTACAGAGGCCTTTCTGCTGCTCCTAAGTCATGCCCTGATACTGTCCCTTACTCAGGCCCCAAAGATAGGCCTTACTTAGGCCCTGTTGCTGTACCTTAGTTAGGCCCTAACGCTGTCCGTACATCAAGCCCTGGCACTGGTCCTGATTAAGGCCCTCACGCTGCTGCTAACTAAGGCCCTGATGCTCTCAATGACTAAGGTCTTCTCGTTATCCCTTGGTCATTTCCTTTCACTATCTCTGGCCTGGAACCTGACTCTGTCCCGAGAGAATCTCCTGCATCTTATGCTGACTGAAACCCTAATGCTCTCCCTAACTAAGGCCCTGACTACTCCTAACTAAGGCCATGACACTGTCTCTAACAAAGGCCCAGAATCTGTCCCTAATATAGGCCCTGCTGCCAGCAATAACTAAAATCCTGACACTCTCCTGAGATAATATCCTGACCCATTTCTAACCAAGGTCTTGACACTCTCCCTAAGAAAGCCCTGTCGCTGTCTTTAAGTGAAGACCTGAGGCTGTCCGTAACTCAGGCCCTGAAGCTTTCCCTAACTGAGCCCTTGACGCTGTGACTAACTAGGGCTCTGGTCATCTTTAACTAAGAGCCTAAAGCTGATCCAACAAAGGCACTGATGCTGCTCCTAAGTCACTCCCTGACAGTGTCCCCAGCTGAGGGCCTGACATTAGGCCTCACTCAGACCCTGTCGCTCTCCCTAAGTCAGGCCCTGATACTGTCCCTACTTGAAGCCCTAACACTGGTTCTGAATAAGGCCCTGATATTCTCAGTAACAAAGGTCTTCACACTATCCTTAGGTCATTTCCTGACACGAATCCTAGCCTTCACCCTAACCCTGTCCCGAGCTAATATCCTACCTCTTATGCTAACTAAAGACCTTATGCTGTGCCTACCTCAGGCACTGAATCTGGTCCCAAGACCGCTAGACTGTCTCTCACTAGGCTCCATGCCCTTATCGTCACAATGTTCCGTGACCACTGTCATCACAATGCTCCACGCCCTTATCATCAAAATGCCCCGAGACCCCTGTCATCACAATGCTCCATGACCCCCATCATCACAATGCTCCATAGCGCTTTTCATCACAATCCTCCATGACCACTTTCATCACAATGCTCCATGACCATTTTCATCACAATGCTCCATGACCACTTTCATCACAATGCCCCATGAACTCTGTCATCACAATGCTACATACCATTGTCATCACAATGCTCCATACCCCATGTCATCACATTGGCCCATGACCCTTGTCTCACAATGTTCCATGCTCTTGTGATCACAATGCTCCATGCCCCCTGTCATCACAATGCTCCATGACCCCGGTCATCACAATGCTCCATTACCCTTGTCATCACAATGCTCCAGGTCCCCTGTCATTCACAAAGTCAAATGACACCTGTCATCACAATGCTTCATGGCCCTTGTCCTCACAATGCCCCATGACACCTGTCATCAAATTGCTCCATGTCCCCGTTTATCACAATGCTCTAAATTACCCCTGTAATCACAGTGCTCCATAACCCTTTTCCTCACAATGCTCCATGCCCCTTTTCATCACAATGAGCCATGAAAACTTTCATCAGAATGCTCCATTACCCCTGTCTCATGTCCCCTTTCATCACAATGCATCACAATTACCACTGTAATCACAGTGCTCCATAACTCCTTTCATCACAGTGCTCCATGCCCCCTGTCATCGCAATGCTCCATGACCCCTTTCATCACAATGCTCCATTAATCCTTTCATCGCACTGCTCTATGACTTTTGTCATCACAATGCTCCAAGCCCTTCTCATCACAATGCTCCATGGCCTTTGTCATCACAATGCTCCATGTTCAATGTAATCACAGTGCTCCACGACCTCTGTCATCACAACGTTCCATGAGACATTTCATCACAAAGCTCCATGACACTTGTCATCACAATGCTCCATGGCGCTTTGCATCACAATGCTCCATGACCACATTCAGCACAGGGGTCCATGACCCTTTTCATCACAATATTCCATTGCCCTTGCCATCACAATGCCCCATGGCGCTTGTCATCACAATGCTCCATGACCCCTTGTCATCACAATGCCCCATGGCCCCTTTCATCACAATGCTCCCAGACGTCTTTCATCACAACGCTCCATGACCACTTTCATCACAATGCTCCATGTGCCCTGTTCATCACAATGCTCCATGACCCCTTTTCATCACAATGCTCCATGAACCCTTTCATCACAATGCTCCATGACCATTTTCATCACAAGGCTCCATGCCCTTATCATCACAGTGCTCCATGAACCCTTTCATCACAATGCTCCATGGCCCTTCTCATCACAATGCCACATGACCCCTTCCATCACAATTCTCCGTGACCCCTTTCATCAAAATGCGCCATGAACATTGTCATAAAAAAGCTCCATGACCACGTTCATCACAATGCTCCATGACCGCTTTCCTCACAATGATCCTTGGCGCTTGTCATCACAATGCTCCATGATCCCTGTAATCATAATGATCCTTGACCCCTTTCATGACAATGCTCCATTACCCCACTAATCACAATGATCCATGGTGATTGTCATCACAATGCTCCATGACCCTTGTCATCACAATGCTCCAGGTCGTTGTAATCACAATGTTCCATGACCCCTTTCACCACAAAGCTCCAAAATCCCTGTCATCACAATGCCCCATGACTCCTCTCATCACAATGCTCCATGGCACTTGTCATCACAATGCTCCATGACCCCTGTCATCACAATGCTCCACAGCACTTTTCATCACTATCGTCCATGACCACTTTCATCACAATGCTCCATGACCATTTTCATCACAATGCTCCATGACCACTTTCATCACAATGCCCCATGAACTCTGTCATCACAATGCTCCATGGCCCTTGTCATCACAATTCTCCATGACCCCGGTCATCACAATTCTCCATGACCCTTGTCGTCACAATGCTCCATGGCGCTTGTCATCACAATGATCCAGAGCCTTAGTTCCTGAGTTGGGAGTAGTATCATTGCCTCAATTAGGGAAAATGTCAGTGACTGAGTTGGGAGTAGTGTGAGGGCCCTTGTGAGGGACACTGTCAGTGCCTGAGTTAGGTGTAGTGTCAGGGTTTTAGTTACGTACACTGTCAGTGCCTGAGTTGGGAATAGTGTCAGGGCCTTAGTTATGGACTGTGTCATTGCCTGAGTTAGCAGTAGTGTCAGGGCCTTAGTTAGGAGTAGCATCAGTGTCTTCGTTAGGTATTGTATCAGCGCCTCAGTTAGGAATAGATTCAGGGCCTTATTTTGGGACAGTGTCAGTGCCTGAGTTAGGAGTTTTCTCGGCGTTAGTTAGGGACCTTTTCAGGGCCTGAGTTAGGAGTAATGTCAGGGCCTTCCTTAGGTATTGTATCAGTGCCTGAGTTAGGAATAGTGTCAAGGCCTTAGTTAGGGACATTGTCAGGGCATGATTTAGGAGTAGTGTTAGGGTGTGAGTCATGAACAGTGTCAGGGCCTTAGTTAGTGACAGTGTCAGTTCCTGAGTTAGGAGAAGAGTCAGGGCCTAAGTTAGGGACAGTGCCAGTGCTGAGTTCGTAGTAGTATCAGGGCCTTAGTTAGAGACAGTGTCAGGGCCTGCGTTACGTGTTGTGTCAGAGGCTTTGTTAGGGACAGTGTCAGTGCCTGAGTTAAGAGTGGCGTCACAGCTTTAGTTAGGGCCAGTGTCAGGGCCTTAGTTAAGACCAGTGTCAGGGACTATGATAGGAATGAGATCAGGGCCTGTGTTACGAGTAGTGTCAGGGCCTTAGTTAAGGGCAGTGTCAGGGCCTGAGTCCTGACTTATTCATAACTTTCCTCACTAAGGATTCTTGACACTACTGCTAATTCAGGTCCTGATAATATCCCTTACTAAGGCCCTGACCCTTTCCCTGGCTAAGGCCCTGAACTTCTCCTAAGTCAGGCCCTGATACTGTCCCTAACAATGGCCCTGACACTACACCTAACTTAGGCCCCGAAATGATACCTAACAAAGGCTCTGTTGCTAGTCCAAACTAAAGCCCTAAAATTGGTCTTAAATAAGGCCTTGACACTAATCCTAACTCAGGCCCTAACACTGTCCCTAGCTAAGGCCCTGACAGTACGCCTAACTCAGGCCCTCATACGGTTCCTAACAATGGCTCTGATGCTAGTCCAAACTAAGGCCCTGAAATTGGTCCTAAATAAGGCCTTGACACGAATCGTAACTCAGGCCCTAGCACTGTCCCTAACTAGGTCTCTGACAGTACACCTAACTCAGACCCTGACACTGGCCCTAAGCAAGGCCCTGACACTACTCCTAACTCAGTCCCTTACACTGTACCTAACAAAGTCACTGATGCTAGGCCTAACTCAGGCCCTGAAACCGTCTGTAACTAAGGCCCTGCTGCCCTCAGTATGTAAAGTCCTGACATTATCCTGAGCTAATATCCTGACCTATATCTTTCCAAGGTCCTGAAACTGTCCCAAAGTAAGCCCTGACGCTGTCCGTAAGTGAAGACCTGAGGCTGTCCCTAACTCAGGCCCTGAAGCTTTCCTTAACTGAAGCCTTGAAGCTGTGACTAACTCAGTCCCTGATCATGTATTTCACGAAGACCTTAAAGCTGATCCAGCAAAGACGCTGATGCTGCTCCAAAGTCATGCCCTGACAGTGTGCCCAGCAAAGGGCCTGACGCTAGGCCTCTCTCAGGCCCTGTCGCTCTCCCGAAGTCAGGCCCTGACACTGTCACTAACTAAGGCCCTGACTCTACTCCTAACTCAGTCCCGTACATTGTACCTAACAAAGGCTCTGATGCTAGTCGTAACTCAGGGCCTGACACTGTCTCTAACTAAGGGCTGCTGCCATCAATATCTAAAGTCCTGACATTATCCGGAGCTAATATCCTGACCCATGTCTTACCAAGGTCCTGAAACTGTCCCAAGGTAAGCCCTGACGCTGTCCCTAAGTGAGGCCCTGCAGCTTTCCCTAACTAACTCAGGCCTTGATGCTGTGACTAACTCAGACCCTGGTCATGTCTTTAACTAAGACCCTAAGGCTGATCCAACAGAAGCCCTGAGGCTGCTCCTAAGTCATGCCCTGACAGTGTCCCCAGCTAAGGGTCTGATGCTAGGCCTCACTCAGACCCTATCGCTCTCCCTAAGTCAGGCTCTGATGCTGTCCCTACCTGAAGCCCTAACACGGGTTCTGAATAAGGCCCTGAGAGTCTCAGTAACAAAGGTCTTCACACTATCCTTAGGTCATTTCCTGACACTATCCCTACATGTTAAACTGACACGGTCACTAGCTAATGTCCTGCCTCTTATGCTAACTGAAGCCCTTAGGTTGTGCCTGCCTCAGGCACTGAATTTAGTCCCAAGACCGTGAAACTGTCCCGAACTAAGGCCTAGATGCTCGTCCTACATCTGGCCCTGACACTGTCCCTAACTAAGGCCCTAACACTATTGCTAACTGAGGACCTGACACTGGACCTATCAGGGGCCCGCTACTCCTAACTAACGCCTTGACACTGTCCCTTACTTAGGCCCTGCTACCATCAATATCTAAAGTCCGAACATTATCCTGAGCTAATATCCTAACTCATCTCTTACCAAGGTCCTGAAACTCTCCCTAAGGAAGCCCTGATGCTCTCCCTAAGTGAGGCCTTGAGGCTGTCCCTAACAGAGGCCCTGATAATATCTTTAACATAGCCCCTGAGGCTGATCCTACCGTGGCTCTTATGTTGCTCCTAAGTCATGCCCTGACACTGTCCCTAGCTAAGGCCCTGACGCTAGGCCTCACTCAGGCCCTGTCGCTCTCCCTAAGTCAGGCTCTGACGCTGTCCCTACCCGAAGCCCTGACACTCACTGGTCCTTAATTAGGCCCTGATGCTCTAAGTAACTAAGGTCTTGACACTATCCCTAGGTCATTTCCTGACACTATCCCTAGATCTTAACCTAACCTTCTCTTTAGCTAATGTCGAGATTAGCTAAAGAGATTCTTTAGAACGAGATTCTTTCATCTTCTGAATATGGTTTTCTTAAAAACATAATTTGTAGAGTGTTACTAACTTTAAACAAAATGTACTCAACTGCTGTGGAATATTCCTTCATAGGAGCGTGCATGGTTCACTTCTGCATCTGCTTGTGGTGGTGTTCAAGTTGCTTTCAGCTGTAGATCCTCTTATGCTAGCTAAATCTGTGATTCTGTCCCGAAATGAGGCCCTGAATTTAGGTCCGAGGCCGTGAACCTGTCCCTATCTGACGCCTGGAGGCTCGTCCTAACGCAGGTCCTGACACTGTCCCTAACTAAGGCCCTGACACTACACCTAACTCAGTCACTGACAGTGTACCTAACAAAGACTCTGATGCTAGTCCTAACTTAGGCCTGACACTGCCTCTAACTAAGGCCCTGCTGCCGTCAATATCTGAACACCTGACATTATCCGGAGCTAATATCCTGACCCATGTCTTACCAAGGTCCTGAAACTTTCCCAAAGTAAGCCCTGACGCTGTCCCTAAGTGAGACCTTGAGGCTGTCCCTAACAGAGGCCCTGATAATATCTTTCACGAAGACCCTAATGCTGATCCTACAGAGGCCTTTCTGCTGCTCCTAAGTCATGCCCTGATACTGTCCCTTACTCAGGCCCCAAAGATAGGCCTTACTTAGGCCCTGTTGCTGTACCTTAGTTAGGCCCTAACGCTGTCCGTACATCAAGCCCTGGCACTGGTCCTGATTAAGGCCCTCACGCTGCTGCTAACTAAGGCCCTGATGCTCTCAATGACTAAGGTCTTCTCGTTATCCCTTGGTCATTTCCTTTCACTATCTCTGGCCTGGAACCTGACTCTGTCCCGAGAGAATCTCCTGCATCTTATGCTGACTGAAACCCTAATGCTCTCCCTAACTAAGGCCCTGACTACTCCTAACTAAGGCCATGACACTGTCTCTAACAAAGGCCCAGAATCTGTCCCTAATATAGGCCCTGTTGCCAGCAATAACTAAAATCCTGACACTCTCCTGAGATAATATCCTGACCCATTTCTAACCAAGGTCTTGACACTCTCCCTAAGAAAGCCCTGTCGCTGTCTTTAAGTGAAGACCTGAGGCTGTCCGTAACTCAGGCCCTGAAGCTTTCCCTAACTGAGCCCTTGACGCTGTGACTAACTAGGGCTCTGGTCATCTTTAACTAAGAGCCTAAAGCTGATCCAACAAAGGCACTGATGCTGCTCCTAAGTCACTCCCTGACAGTGTCCCCAGCTGAGGGCCTGACATTAGGCCTCACTCAGACCCTGTCGCTCTCCCTAAGTCAGGCCCTGATACTGTCCCTACTTGAAGCCCTAACACTGGTTCTGAATAAGGCCCTGATAGTCTCAGTAACAAAGGTCTTCACACTATCCTTAGGTCATTTCCTGACACGAATCCTAGCCTTCACCCTAACCCTGTCCCGAGCTAATATCCTACCTCTTATGCTAACTAAAGACCTAATGCTGTGCCTACCTCAGGCACTGAATCTGGTCCCAAGACCGCTAGACTGTCTCTCACTAGGCTCCATGCCCTTATCGTCACAATGTTCCGTGACCACTGTCATCACAATGCTCCACACCCTTATCATCAAAATGCCCCGAGACCCCTGTCATCACAATGCTCCATGACCCCCATCATCACAATGCTCCATAGCGCTTTTCATCACAATCCTCCATGACCACTTTCATCACAATGCTCCATGACCATTTTCATCACAATGCTCCATGACCACTTTCATCACAATGCCCCATGAACTCTGTCATCACAATGCTACATACCATTGTCATCACAATGCTCCATACCCCATGTCATCACATTGGCCCATGACCCTTGTCTCACAATGTTCCATGCTCTTGTGATCACAATGCTCCATGCCCCCTGTCATCACAATGCTCCATGACCCCGGTCATCACAATGCTCCATTACCCTTGTCATCACAATTCTCCAGGTCCCCTGTCATTCACAAAGCCAAATGACACCTGTCATCACAATGCTTCATGGCCCTTGTCCTCACAATGCCCCATGACACCTGTCATCAAATTGCTCCATGTCCCCGTTTATCACAATGCTCTAAATTACCCCTGTAATCACAGTGCTCCATAACCCTTTTCCTCACAGTGCTCCATGCCCCTTTTCATCACAATGAGCCATGAAAACTTTCATCAGAATGCTCCATTACCCCTGTCTCATGTCCCCTTTCATCACAATGCATCACAATTACCACTGTAATCACAGTGCTCCATAACTCCTTTCATCACAGTGCTCCATGCCCCCTGTCATCGCAATGCTCCATGACCCCTTTCATCACAATGCTCCATTAATCCTTTCATCGCACTGCTCTATGACTTTTGTCATCACAATGCTCCAAGCCCTTCTCATCACAATGCTCCATGGCCTTTGTCATCACAATGCTCCATGTTCAATGTAATCACAGTGCTCCACGACCTCTGTCATCACAACGTTCCATGAGACATTTCATCACAAAGCTCCATGACACTTGTCATCACAATGCTCCATGGCGCTTTGCATCACAATGCTCCATGACCACATTCAGCACAGGGGTCCATGACCCTTTTCATCACAATATTCCATTGCCCTTGCCATCACAATGCCCCATGGCGCTTGTCATCACAATGCTCCATGACCCCTTGTCATCACAATGCCCCATGGCCCCTTTCATCACAATGCTCCCAGACGTCTTTCATCACAATGCTCCATGACCACTTTCATCACAATGCTCCATGTGCCCTGTTCATCACAATGCTCCATGACCCCTTTTCATCACAATGCTCCATGACCATTTTCATCACAAGGCTCCATGCCCTTATCATCACAGTGCTCCATGAACCCATTCATCACAAGGCTCCATGGCCCTTCTCATCACAATGCCACATGACCCCTTCCATCACAATTCTCCGTGACCCCTTTCATCAAAATGCGCCATGAACATTGTCATAAAAAAGCTCCATGACCACGTTCATCACAATGCTCCATGACCGCTTTCCTCACAATGATCCTTGGCGCTTGTCATCACAATGCTCCATGATCCCTGTAATCATAATGATCCTTGACCCCTTTCATGACAATGCTCCATTACCCCACTAATCACAATGATCCATGGTGATTGTCATCACAATGCTCCATGACCCTTGTCATCACAATGCTCCAGGTCGTTGTAATCACAATGTTCCATGACCCCTTTCACCACAAAGCTCCAAAATCCCTGTCATCCCAATGCCCCATGACTCCTCTCATCACAATGCTCCATGGCACTTGTCATCACAATGCTCCATGACCCCTGTCATCACAATGCTCCACAGCACTTTTCATCACTATCCTCCATGACCACTTTCATCACAATGCTCCATGACCATTTTCATCACAATGCTCCATGACCACTTTCATCACAATGCCCCATGAACTCTGTCATCACAATGCTCCATGGCCCTTGTCATCACAATTCTCCATGACCCCGGTCATCACAATTCTCCATGGCCTTGTCATCACAATGCTCCATGCACTTGTCATCACAATTCTCCATGACCCTTGTCGTCACAATGCTCCATGGCGCTTGTCATCACAATGATCCAGAGCCTTAGTTCCTGAGTTGGGAGTAGTATCATTGCCTCAATTAGGGAAAATGTCAGTGACTGAGTTGGGGGTAGTGTGAGGGCCCTTGTGAGCGACACTGTCAGTGCCTGAGTTAGGTGTAGTGTCAGGGTTTTAGTTACGTACACTGTCAGTGCATGAGTTGGGAATAGTGTCCGGGACTTAGTTATGGACTGTGTCATTGCCTGAGTTAGGAGTAGTGTCAGGGCCTGAGTTAGGAGTAGCATCAGTGTCTTCGTTAGGTATTGTATCAGCGCCTCAGTTAGGAATAGATTCAGGGCCTTATTTTGGGACAGTGTCAGTGCCTGAGTTAAGAGTTTTGTCGGCGTTAGTTAGGGACCTTTTCAGGGCCTGAGTTAGGAGTAATGTCAGGGCCTTCCTTAGGTATTGTATCAGTGCCTGAGTTAGGAATAGTGTCAAGGCCTTAGTTAGGGACATTGTCAGGGCATGATTTAGGAGTAGTGTTAGGGTGTGAGTTATGAACAGTGTCAGGGCCTTAGTTAGTGATAGTGTCAGTTCCTGAGTTAGGAGTAGAGTCAGGGCCTAAGTTAGGGACAGTGCCAGTGCTGAGTTCGTAGTAGTATCAGGGCCTTAGTTAGAGACAGTGTCAGGGCCTGAGTTACGAGTAGTGTCAGAGGCTTTGTTAGGGACAGTGTCAGGGCCTGAGTTAAGAGTGGCGTCACAGCTTTAGTTAGGGCCAGTGTCAGGGCCTTAGTTAAGGACAGTGTCAGGGCCTGAGTCCTGACTTATTCCTAACTTTCCTCACTAAGGATTTTTGACACTACTGCTAATTCAGGTCCTGATAATATCCCTTACTAAGGCCCTGACCCTTTCCCTGGCTAAGGCCCTGAACTTCTCCTAAGTCAGGCCCTGATACTGTCCCTAACAATGGCCCTGACACTACACCTAACTTAGGCCCCGAAATGATACCTAACAAAGACTCTGTTGCTAGTCCAAACTAAAGCCCTAAAATTGGTCTTAAAGAAGGCCTTGACACTAATCCTAACTCAGGCCCTAACACTGTCCCTAGCTAAGGCCCTGACAGTACGCCTAACTCAGGCCCTCATACGATTCCTAACAATGGCTCTGATGCTAGTCCAAACTAAGGCCCTGAAATTGGTCCTAAATAAGGCCTTGACACGAATCGTAACTCAGGCCCTAGCACTGTCCCTAACTAGGTCTCTGACAGTACACCTAACTCAGACCCTGACACTGGCCCTAAGCAAGGCCCTGACACTACTCCTAACTCAGTCCCTTACACTGTACCTAACAAAGTCACTGATGCTAGGCCTAACTCAGGCCCTGAAACCGTCTGTAACTAAGGCCCTGCTGCCATCAGTATGTAAAGTCCTGACATTATCCTGAGCTAATATCCTGACCTATGTCTTTCCAAGGTCCTGAAACTGTCCCAAAGTAAGCCCTGACGCTGTCCGTAAGTGAAGACCTGAGGCTGTCCCTAACTCAGGCCCTGAAGCTTTCCTTAACTGAAGCCTTGAAGCTGTGACTAACTCAGGCCCTGATCATGTATTTCACGAAGACCTTAAAGCTGATCCAGCAAAGACGCTGATGCTGCTCCAAAGTCAGGCCCTGACAGTGTGCCCAGCAAAGGGCCTGACGCTAGGCCTCACTCAGGCCCTGTCGCTCTCCCGAAGTCAGGCCCTGACACTGTCACCAACTAAGGCCCTGACTCTACTCCTAACTCAGTCCCGTACATTGTACCTAACAAAGGCTCTGATGCTAGTCGTAACTCAGGGCCTGACACTGTCTCTAACTAAGGGCTGCTGCCATCAATATCTAAAGTCCTGACATTATCCGGAGCTAATATCCTGACCCATGTCTTACCAAGGTCCTGAAACTGTCCCAAAGTAAGCCCTGACGCTGTCCCTAAGTGAGGCCCTGCAGCTTTCCCTAACTAACTCAGGTCTTGATGCTGTGACTAACTCAGACCCTGGTCATGTGTTTAACTAAGACCCTAAGGCTGATCCAACAGAAGCCCTGAGGCTGCTCCTAAGTCATGCCCTGACAGTGTCCCCAGCTAAGGGTCTGATGCTAGGCCTCACTCAGACCCTATCGCTCTCCCTAAGTCAGGCTCTGATGCTGTCCCTACCTGAAGCCCTAACACCGGTTCTGAATAAGGCCCTGAGAGTTTCAGTAACAAAGGTCTTCACACTATCCTTAGGTCATTTCCTGACACTATCCCTACATGTTAAACTGACACTGTCACTAGCTAATGTCCTGCCTCTTATGCTAACTGAAGCCCTTAGGTTGTGCCTGCCTCAGGCACTGAATTTAGTCCCAAGACCGTGAAACTGTCCCGAACTAAGGCCTAGATGCTCGTCCTACATCTGGCCCTGACACTGTCCCTAACTAAGGCCCTAACACTATTGCTAACTGAGGACCTGACACTGGACCTATCAGGGGCCCGCTACTCCTAACTAACGCCTTGACACTGTCCCTTACTTAGGCCCTGCTACCATCAATATCTAAAGTCCGAACATTATCCTGAGCTAATATCCTAACTCATCTCTTACCAAGGTCCTGAAACTCTCCCTAAGGAAGCCCTGATGCTCTCCCTAAGTGAGGCCTTGAGGCTGTCCCTAACAGAGGCCCTGATAATATCTTTAACATAGCCCCTGAGGCTGATCCTACCGTGGCTCTTATGTTGCTCCTAAGTCATGCCCTGACACTGTCCCTAGCTAAGGCCCTGACGCTAGGCCTCACTCAGGCCCTGTCACTCTCCCTAAGTCAGGCTCTGACGCTGTCCCTACCCGAAGCCCTGACACTCACTGGTCCTTAATTAGGCCCTGATGCTCTAAGTAACTAAGGTCTTGACACTATCCCTAGGTCATTTCCTGACACTATCCCTAGATCTTAACCTAACCTTCTCTTTAGCTAATGTCGAGATTAGCTAAAGAGATTCTTTAGAACGAGATTCTTTCATCTTCTGAATATGGTTTTCTTAAAAACATAATTTGTAGAGTGTTACTAACTTTAAACAAAATGTACTCAACTGCTGTGGAATATTCCTTCATAGGAGCGTGCATGGTTCACTTCTGCATCTGCTTGTGGTGGTGTTCAAGTTGCTTTCAGCTGTAGATCCTCTTATGCTAGCTAAATCTGTGATTCTGTCCCGAAATGAGGCCCTGAATTTAGGTCCGAGGCCGTGAACCTGTCCCTATCTGACGCCTGGAGGCTCGTCCTAACGCAGGTCCTGACACTGTCCCTAACTAAGGCCCTGACACTACACCTAACTCAGTCACTGACACTGTACCTAACAAAGACTCTAATGCTAGTCCTAACTTAGGCCTGACACTGCCTCTAACTAAGGCCCTGCTGCCGTCAATATCTGAACACCTGACATTATCCGGAGCTAATATCCTGACCCATGTCTTACCAAGGTCCTGAAACTTTCCCAAAGTAAGCCCTGACGCTGTCCCTAAGTGAGACCTTGAGGCTGTCCCTAACAGAGGCCCTGATAATATCTTTCACGAAGACCCTAATGCTGATCCTACAGAGGCCTTTCTGCTGCTCCTAAGTCATGCCCTGATACTGTCCCTTACTCAGGCCCCAAAGATAGGCCTCACTTAGGCCCTGTTGCTGTACCTTAGTTAGGCCCTAACGCTGTCCGTACATCAAGCCCTGGCACTGGTCCTGATTAAGGCCCTCACGCTGCTGCTAACTAAGGCCCTGATGCTCTCAATGACTAAGGTCTTCTCGTTATCCCTTGGTCATTTCCTTTCACTATCTCTGGCCTGGAGCCTGACTCTGTCCCGAGAGAATCTCCTGCATCTTATGCTGACTGAAACCCTAATGCTCTCCCTAACTAAGGCCCTGACTACTCCTAACTAAGGCCATGACACTGTCTCTAACAAAGGCCCAGAATCTGTCCCTAATATAGGCCCTGCTGCCAGCAATAACTAAAATCCTGACACTCTCCTGAGATAATATCCTGACCCATTTCTAACCAAGGTCTTGACACTCTCCCTAAGAAAGCCCTGTCGCTGTCTTTAAGTGAAGACCTGAGGCTGTCCGTAACTCAGGCCCTGAAGCTTTCCCTAACTGAGCCCTTGACGCTGTGACTAACTAGGGCTCTGGTCATCTTTAACTAAGAGCCTAAAGCTGATCCAACAAAGGCACTGATGCTGCTCCTAAGTCACTCCCTGACAGTGTCCCCAGCTGAGGGCCTGACATTAGGCCTCACTCAGACCCTGTCGCTCTCCCTAAGTCAGGCCCTGATACTGTCCCTACTTGAAGCCCTAACACTGGTTCTGAATAAGGCCCTGATATTCTCAGTAACAAAGGTCTTCACACTATCCTTAGGTCATTTCCTGACACGAATCCTAGCCTTCACCCTAACCCTGTCCCGAGCTAATATCCTACCTCTTATGCTAACTAAAGACCTTATGCTGTGCCTACCTCAGGCACTGAATCTGGTCCCAAGACCGCTAGACTGTCTCTCACTAGGCTCCATGCCCTTATCGTCACAATGTTCCGTGACCACTGTCATCACAATGCTCCACGCCCTTATCATCAAAATGCCCCGAGACCCCTGTCATCACAATGCTCCATGACCCCCATCATCACAATGCTCCATAGCGCTTTTCATCACAATCCTCCATGACCACTTTCATCACAATGCTCCATGACCATTTTCATCACAATGCTCCATGACCACTTTCATCACAATGCCCCATGAACTCTGTCATCACAATGCTACATACCATTGTCATCACAATGCTCCATACCCCATGTCATCACATTGGCCCATGACCCTTGTCTCACAATGTTCCATGCTCTTGTGATCACAATGCTCCATGCCCCCTGTCATCACAATGCTCCATGACCCCGGTCATCACAATGCTCCATTACCCTTGTCATCACAATGCTCCAGGTCCCCTGTCATTCACAAAGTCAAATGACACCTGTCATCACAATGCTTCATGGCCCTTGTCCTCACAATGCCCCATGACACCTGTCATCAAATTGCTCCATGTCCCCGTTTATCACAATGCTCTAAATTACCCCTGTAATCACAGTGCTCCATAACCCTTTTCCTCACAATGCTCCATGCCCCTTTTCATCACAATGAGCCATGAAAACTTTCATCAGAATGCTCCATTACCCCTGTCTCATGTCCCCTTTCATCACAATGCATCACAATTACCACTGTAATCACAGTGCTCCATAACTCCTTTCATCACAGTGCTCCATGCCCCCTGTCATCGCAATGCTCCATGACCCCTTTCATCACAATGCTCCATTAATCCTTTCATCGCACTGCTCTATGACTTTTGTCATCACAATGCTCCAAGCCCTTCTCATCACAATGCTCCATGGCCTTTGTCATCACAATGCTCCATGTTCAATGTAATCACAGTGCTCCACGACCTCTGTCATCACAACGATCCATGAGACATTTCATCACAAAGCTCCATGACACTTGTCATCACAATGCTCCATGGCGCTTTGCATCACAATGCTCCATGACCACATTCAGCACAGGGGTCCATGACCCTTTTCATCACAATATTCCATTGCCCTTGCCATCACAATGCCCCATGGCGCTTGTCATCACAATGCTCCATGACCCCTTGTCATCACAATGCCCCATGGCCCCTTTCATCACAATGCTCCCAGACGTCTTTCATCACAATGCTCCATGACCACTTTCATCACAATGCTCCATGTGCCCTGTTCATCACAATGCTCCATGACCCCTTTTCATCACAATGCTCCATGACCATTTTCATCACAAGGTTCCATGCCCTTATCATCACAGTGCTCCATGAACCCTTTCATCACAATGCTCCATGGCCCTTCTCATCACAATGCCACATGACCCCTTCCATCACAATTCTCCGTGACCCCTTTCATCAAAATGCGCCATGAACATTGTCATAAAAAAGCTCCATGACCACGTTCATCACAATGCTCCATGACCGCTTTCCTCACAATGATCCTTGGCGCTTGTCATCACAATGCTCCATGATCCCTGTAATCATAATGATCCTTGACCCCTTTCATGACAATGCTCCATTACCCCACTAATCACAATGATCCATGGTGATTGTCATCACAATGCTCCATGACCCTTGTCATCACAATGCTCCAGGTCGTTGTAATCACAATGTTCCATGACCCCTTTCACCACAAAGCTCCAAAATCCCTGTCATCACAATGCCCCATGACTCCTCTCATCACAATGCTCCATGGCACTTGTCATCACAATGCTCCATGACCCCTGTCATCACAATGCTCCACAGCACTTTTCATCACTATCCTCCATGACCACTTTCATCACAATGCTCCATGACCATTTTCATCACAATGCTCCATGACCACTTTCATCACAATGCCCCATGAACTCTGTCATCACAATGCTCCATGGCCCTTGTCATCACAATTCTCCATGACCCCGGTCATCTCAATTCTCCATGGCCTTGTCATCACAATGCTCCATGCACTTGTCATCACAATTCTCCATGACCCTTGTCGTCACAATGCTCCATGGCGCTTGTCATCACAATGATCCAGAGCCTTAGTTCCTGAGTTGGGAGTAGTATCATTGCCTCAATTAGGGAAAATGTCAGTGACTGAGTTGGGGGTAGTGTGAGGGCCCTTGTGAGCGACACTGTCAGTGCCTGAGTTAGGTGTAGTGTCAGGGTTTTAGTTACGTACACTGTCAGTGCATGAGTTGGGAATAGTGTCCGGGCCTTAGTTATGGACTGTGTCATTGCCTGAGTTAGGAGTAGTGTCAGGGCCTTAGTTAGGAGTAGCATCAGTGTCTTCGTTAGGTATTGTATCAGCGCCTCAGTTAGGAATAGATTCAGGGCCTTATTTTGGGACAGTGTCAGTGCCTGAGTTAAGAGTTTTGTCGGCGTTAGTTAGGGACCTTTTCAGGGCCTGAGTTAGGAGTAATGTCAGGGCCTTCCTTAGGTATTGTATCAGTGCCTGAGTTAGGAATAGTGTCAAGGCCTTAGTTAGGGACATTGTCAGGGCATGATTTAGGAGTAGTGTTAGGGTGTGAGTTATGAACAGTGTCAGGGCCTTAGTTAGTGATAGTGTCAGTTCCTGAGTTAGGAGTAGAGTCAGGGCCTAAGTTAGGGACAGTGCCAGTGCTGAGTTCGTAGTAGTATCAGGGCCTTAGTTAGAGACAGTGTCAGGGCCTGAGTTACGAGTAGTGTCAGAGGCTTTGTTAGGGACAGTGTCAGGGCCTGAGTTAAGAGTGGCGTCACAGCTTTAGTTAGGGCCAGTGTCAGGGCCTTAGTTAAGGACAGTGTCAGGGCCTGAGTCCTGACTTATTCCTAACTTTCCTCACTAAGGATTTTTGACACTACTGCTAATTCAGGTCCTGATAATATCCCTTACTAAGGCCCTGACCCTTTCCCTGGCTAAGGCCCTGAACTTCTCCTAAGTCAGGCCCTGATACTGTCCCTAACAATGGCCCTGACACTACACCTAACTTAGGCCCCGAAATGATACCTAACAAAGACTCTGTTGCTAGTCCAAACTAAAGCCCTAAAATTGGTCTTAAAGAAGGCCTTGACACTAATCCTAACTCAGGCCCTAACACTGTCCCTAGCTAAGGCCCTGACAGTACGCCTAACTCAGGCCCTCATACGATTCCTAACAATGGCTCTGATGCTAGTCCAAACTAAGGCCCTGAAATTGGTCCTAAATAAGGCCTTGACACGAATCGTAACTCAGGCCCTAGCACTGTCCCTAACTAGGTCTCTGACAGTACACCTAACTCAGACCCTGACACTGGCCCTAAGCAAGGCCCTGACACTACTCCTAACTCAGTCCCTTACACTGTACCTAACAAAGTCACTGATGCTAGGCCTAACTCAGGCCCTGAAACCGTCTGTAACTAAGGCCCTGCTGCCCTCAGTATGTAAAGTCCTGACATTGTCCTGAGCTAATATCCTGACCTATGTCTTTCCAAGGTCCTGAAACTGTCCCAAAGTAAGCCCTGACGCTGTCCGTAAGTGAAGACCTGAGGCTGTCCCTAACTCAGGCCCTGAAGCTTTCCTTAACTGAAGCCTTGAAGCTGTGACTAACTCAGGCCCTGATCATGTATTTCACGAAGACCTTAAAGCTGATCCAGCAAAGACGCTGATGCTGCTCCAAAGTCATGCCCTGACAGTGTGCCCAGCAAAGGGCCTGACGCTAGGCCTCACTCAGGCCCTGTCGCTCTCCCGAAGTCAGGCCCTGACACTGTCACTAACTAAGGCCCTGACTCTACTCCTAACTCAGTCCCGTACATTGTACCTAACAAAGGCTCTGATGCTAGTCGTAACTCAGAGCCTGACACTGTCTCTAACTAAGGGCTGCTGCCATCAATATCTAAAGTCCTGACATTATCCGGAGCTAATATCCTGACCCATGTCTTACCAAGGTCCTGAAACTGTCCCAAAGTAAGCCCTGACGCTGTCCCTAAGTGAGGCCCTGCAGCTTTCCCTAACTAACTCAGGCCTTGATGCTGTGACTAACTCAGACCCTGGTCATATCTTTAACTAAGACCCTAAGGCTGATCCAACAGAAGCCCTGAGGCTGCTCCTAAGTCATGCCCTGACAGTGTCCCCAGCTAAGGGTCTGATGCTAGGCCTCACTCAGACCCTATCGCTCTCCCTAAGTCAGGCTCTGATGCTGTCCCTACCTGAAGCCCTAACACGGGTTCTGAATAAGGCCCTGAGAGTCTCAGTAACAAAGGTCTTCACACTATCCTTAGGTCATTTCCTGACACTATCCCTACATGTTAAACTGACACTGTCACTAGCTAATGTCCTGCCTCTTATGCTAACTGAAGCCCTTAGGTTGTGCCTGCCTCAGGCACTGAATTTAGTCCCAAGACCGTGAAACTGTCCCGAACTAAGGCCTAGATGCTCGTCCTACATCTGGCCCTGACACTGTCCCTAACTAAGGCCCTAACACTATTGCTAACTGAGGAACTGACACTGGACCTATCAGGGGCCCGCTACTCCTAACTAACGCCTTGACACTGTCCCTTACTTAGGCCCTGCTACCATCAATATCTAAAGTCCGAACATTATCCTGAGCTAATATCCTAACTCATCTCTTACCAAGGTCCTGAAACTCTCCCTAAGGAAGCCCTGATGCTCTCCCTAAGTGAGGCCGTGAGGCTGTCCCTAACAGAGGCCCTGATAATATCTTTAACATAGCCCCTGGGGCTGATCCTACCGTGGCTCTTATGTTGCTCCTAAGTCATGCCCTGACACTGTCCCTAGCTAAGGCCCGGACGCTAGGCCTCACTCAGGCCCTGTCGCTCTCCCTAAGTCAGGCTCTGACGCTGTCCCTACCCGAAGCCCTGACACTCACTGGTCCTTAATTAGGCCCTGATGCTCTAAGTAACTAAAGTCTTGACACTATCCCTAGGTCATTTCCTGACACTATCCCTAGATCTTAACCTAACCTTCTCTTTAGCTAATGTCGAGATTAGCTAAAGAGATTCTTTAGAACGAGATTCTTTCATCTTCTGAATATGGTTTTCTTAAAAACATAATTTGTAGAGTGTTACTAACTTTAAACAAAATGTACTCAACTGCTGTGGAATATTCCTTCATAGGAGCGTGCATGGTTCACTTCTGCCTCTGCTTGTGGTGGTGTTCAAGTTGCTTTCAGCTGTAGATCCTCTTATGCTAGCTAAATCTGTGATTCTGTCCCGAAATGAGGCCCTGAATTTAGGTCCGAGGCCGTGAACCTGTCCCTAACTGAGGCCTGGAGGCTCGTCCTAACGCAGGTCCTGACACTGTCCCTAACTAAGGCCCTGACACTACACCTAACTCAGTCACTGACACTGTACCTAACAAAGGCTCTGATGCTAGTCCTAACTTAGGCCTGACACTGCCTCTAACTAAGGCCCTGCTGCCGTCAATATCTGAACACCTGACATTATCCGGAGCTAATATCCTGACCCATGTCTTACCAAGGTCCTGAAACTTTCCCAAAGTAAGCCCTGACGCTGTCCCTAAGTGAGACCTTGAGGCTGTCCCTAACAGAGGCCCTGATAATATCTTTCACGAAGACCCTAATGCTGATCCTACAGAGGCCTTTCTGCTGCTCCTAAGTCATGCCCTGATACTGTCCCTTACTCAGGCCCCAAAGATAGGCCTCACTTAGGCCCTGTTGCTGTACCTTAGTTAGGCTCTGACGCTGTCCGTACATCAAGCCCTGGCACTGGTCCTGATTAAGGCCCTCACGCTGCTGCTAACTAAGGCCCTGATGCTCTCAATGACTAAGGTCTTCTCGTTATCCCTTGGTCATTTCCTTTCACTATCTCTGGCCTGGAACCTGACTCTGTCCCGAGAGAATCTCCTGCATCTTATGCTGACTGAAACCCTAATGCTCTCCCTAACTAAGGCCCTGACTACTCCTAACTAAGGCCATGACACTGTCTCTAACAAAGGCCCAGAATCTGTCCCTAATATAGGCCCTGCTGCCAGCAATAACTAAAATCCTGACACTCTCCTGAGATAATATCCTGACCCATTTCTAACCAAGGTCTTGACACTCTCCCTAAGAAAGCCCTGTCGCTGTCTTTAAGTGAAGACCTGAGGCTGTCCGTAACTCAGGCCCTGAAGCTTTCCCTAACTGAGGCCTTGACGCTGTGACTAACTAGGGCTCTGGTCATCTTTAACTAAGAGCCTAAAGCTGATCCAACAAAGGCACTGATGCTGCTCCTAAGTCACTCCCTGACAGTGTCCCCAGCTGAGGGCCTGACATTAGGCCTCACTCAGACCCTGTCGCTCTCCCTAAGTCAGGCCCTGATACTGTCCCTACCTGAAGCCCTAACACTGGTTCTGAATAAGGCCCTGATATTCTCAGTAACAAAGGTCTTCACACTATCCTTAGGTCATTTCCTGACACGATTCCTAGCCTTCACCCTAACCCTGTCCCGAGCTAATATCCTACCTCTTATGCTAACTAAAGACCTTATGCTGTGCCTACCTCAGGCACTGAATCTGGTCCCAAGACCGCTAGACTGTCTCTCACTAGGCTCCATGCCCTTATCGTCACAATGTTCCGTGACCACTGTCATCACAATGCTCCACGCCCTTATCATCAAAATGCCCCATGACCCCTGTCATCACAATGCTCCATGACCCCCGCCATCACAATGCTCCATAGCGCTTTTCATCACAATCCTCCATGACCACTTTCATCACAATGCTCCATGACCATTTTCATCACAATGCTCCATGACCACTTTCATCACAATGCCCCATGAACTCTGTCATCACAATGCTACATACCATTGTCATCACAATGCTCCATACCCCATGTCATCACATTGGCCCATGACCCTTGTCTCACAATGTTCCATGCTCTTGTGATCACAATGCTCCATGCCCCCTGTCATCACAATGCTCCATGACCCCGGTCATCACAATGCTCCATTACCCTTGTCATCACAATGCTCCAGGTCCCCTGTCATTCACAAAGTCAAATGACACCTGTCATCACAATGCTTCATGGCCCTTGTCCTCACAATGCCCCATGACACCTGTCATCAAATTGCTCCATGTCCCCGTTTATCACAATGCTCTAAATTACCCCTGTAATCACAGTGCTCCATAACCCTTTTCCTCACAATGCTCCATGCCCCTTTTCATCACAATGAGCCATGAAAACTTTCATCAGAATGCTCCATTACCCCTGTCTCATGTCCCCTTTCATCACAATGCATCACAATTACCACTGTAATCACAGTGCTCCATAACTCCTTTCATCACAGTGCTCCATGCCCCCTGTCATCGCAATGCTCCCTGACCCCTTTCATCACAATGCTCCATTAATCCTTTCATCGCACTGCTCTATGACTTTTGTCATCACAATGCTCCAAGCCCTTCTCATCACAATGCTCCATGGCCTTTGTCATCACAATGCTCCATGTTCAATGTAATCACAGTGCTCCACGACCTCTGTCATCACAATGTTCCATGAGACATTTCAACACAGAGCTCCATGACACTTGTCATCACAATGCTCCATGGCGCTTTGCATCACAATGTTCCATGACCACATTCAGCACAGGGGTCCATTACCCTTTTCGTCACAATATTCCATTGCCCTTGCCATCACAATGCCCCATGGCGCTTGTCATCACAATGCTCCATGACCACTTTCATCACAATGCTCCATGTGCCCTGTTCATCACAATGCTCCATGACCCCTTTTCATCACAATGCTCCATGACCATTTTCATCACAAGGCTCCATGCCCTTCTCATCACAATGCCCCATGACCCCTTCCATCACAATGATCCATGACCCCTTTCATCAAAATGCGCCATGAACATTGTCATAACAAAGCTCCATGACCACGTTCATCACAATGCTCCATGACCCCTTTCCTTACAATGCTAAATGGCTCTTGTCATCACAAAGCTCCATGGTGCTTGTCATCACAAGGCTCCATGACCACTGTAATCACAATGATCCATGACCTCTTTGATAACAATTCTCCATTACCCCTTTCATCACAATGATCCTTGGCGCTTGTCATCACAATGCTCCATGATCCCTGTAATCACAATGATCCTTGACCCCTTTCATCACAATATTCCATGGCCGCTTTCATCACAATGCTCCATAACCCCTGTCATCACAATGCCCCATGACCCATTTCCCCACAATGCTCCCTGAGCCATGTCATCACAATGCTACTTGTCTTTCTCATTACAATGCTCCATGTCCCCTGTAATCAGAGTCTTCCATGACCCCTTTCATCACAACTCTCCTTAACACTTTTCTCACAATGCTCCATGCCATTATCATCACAAAATTTCATGCCCCCTCTCACCACAATGCTCCAAGCCCACTCTCAACACAATGCTCCATGACTCTTGTCTCACAATGCTCCACGCCCTTTTCATCACAATGCTCCATGACCCCTGTCATCACAATGCTCCATGCCCCCTTTCATTACAATGTTCCATGCCCCCTGTCATCACAAGGCTCCATGCCCTTATCATCACAATGCTCCATGACACCTGTCTTCGCAATGTTCCATGCACTTATCATCACAATACTCCTTGACCCTTGTCTAAAATGCTACATGGCGGTGACATCACAATGTTCCATGCACCCTGTCATTACAAGGCTCCATGACACTTGTCATCACAATGTTCCATGGCCCCTAACATTCAAAATGCCATATGACCACTTTCATCACAATGCTCTAAGGCCCTTGTCATCACAATGCCCCATGAACCCTGTCATCACAACGCTCCAGGCCCCCTGTCATCACAATGAGCCATGACACCTTTCATCACAATGCTCCATAACCACTGTCATCACAATGATCCATGGCCCTTGTCATCACAATGCTCCCTGGTGCATGTCATCACAAAGATCCATGACCACTTTCAGCACAATGCTCCATGACCCCTTTCATCAAAATTCTCCATGACCATTGACATCACAATGCTCCAGGAACCCTGTCATTACAATGCTCCCTGACCCCTGTCATCACCATGATCCATGGCCCTTGTCATCACAGTGCTCCTTCGCTCTTGTCGTAACAATGCTCCATGATCCCTGTCATCACAATGATCCATGATTCCTTTCATCACAATTCTCCTTTTCCCCTTTCACACAATGATCCCTGGAGCTTGTCAAAACAATGCTCCTTGATTCCCTGTAATCACAATGATCCATGACCCCTTTCATGACAATGCTCCATTACCCCACTAATCACAATGATCCATGGTGATTTTCATCACAATGCTCCATGACCCTTGTCATCACAATGCTCCAGGTCGTTGTAATCACAATGCTCCATGACCACTTTCACCACTAAAGCTCCAAGATCCCTGTCATCACAATGCCCCATGACTCATATCATCACAATGCTCCATGGCACTTGTCATCACAATGCTCCATGACCCCTGTCATCACAATGCTCCATAGCGTTTTTCATCACAATCCTCCATGACCACTTTCATCACATTGCTCCATGGCACTTGTCATCACAATGCTCCATGACCCCTGTCATCACAATGCTCCATAGCGCTTTTCATCACAATCCTCCATGACCACTTTCATCACAATGCTCCATGACCATTTTCATCACAATGCTCCATGACCCCTTTCATCAAAATGCGCCATGAACATTGTCATAACAAAGCTCCATGACCACGTTCATCAAAATGCTCCATGACCCCTTTCCTTACAATGCTCCATGGCTC
This sequence comes from Balaenoptera physalus, assembly GCF_965194825.1. Lineage (NCBI taxonomy): Eukaryota > Metazoa > Chordata > Mammalia > Artiodactyla > Balaenopteridae > Balaenoptera > Balaenoptera physalus. Next base: position 51,628 of record NW_028126134.1, on the reverse strand, counting down.
TAGTCATCACAAAGCTCCATGGCGCTTGTCATCACAAGGCTCCATGACCACTGTAATCACAATGATCCATGACCCCTTTGATAACAATTCTCCATTACCCCTTTCCTCACAATGATCCTTGGTGCTTGCCATCACAATGCTCCATGATCCCTATAATCACAATGATCCTTGACCCCTTTCATCACAATGTTCCATGGCCGCTTTCATCACAATGCTCCATAACCCCTGTCATCACAATGCCCCATGACCCATTTCCCCACAATGCTCCCTGAGCCATGTCATCACAATGCTACTTGTCTTTCTCATTACAATGCTCCATGTCCTCTGTAATCATAGTCTTCCATGACCCCTTTCATCACTACTCTCCTTAACACTTTTCTCACAATGCTCCATGCCATTGTCATCACAAAGTTTCATGCCCCCTGTCACCACAATGCTCCAAGCCCACTCTCAACACAATGCTCCATGAGACTTGTCTCACAATGCTCCACGCCCTTTTCATCACAATGCTCCATTACCCCTGTCATCACAATGCTCCATGGCCCTTGTCATCACAATTCTCCAAGACCCCGGTCATCACAATTCTCCATGGCCCTTGTCATCACAATGCTCCATGCACTTGTCATCACAATTCTCCATGACCCTTGTCATCACAATGCTCCATGGCGCTTGTCATCACAATGATCCAGAGCCTTAGTTCCTGAGTTGGGAGTAGTATCATTGCCTCAATTAGGGAAAATGTCAGTGACTGAGTTGGGAGTAGTGTGAGGGCCCTTGTTAGGGACACTGTCAGTGCCTGAGTTAGGTGTAGTGTCAGGGTTTTAGTTACGTACACTGTCAGTGCCTGAGTTGGGAATAGTGTCAGGGCGTTAGTTATGGACTGTGTCATTGCCTGAGTTAGGAGTAGTGTCAGGGCCTTAATTAGGAGTAGCATGAGTGCCTTCATTAGGTATTGTATCAGCGCCTCAGTTAGGAATAGATTCAGGGCCTTATTTTGGGACAGTGTCAGTGCCTGAGTTAGGAGTTTTGTCGGCCTTCGTTAGGGACCTTTTCAGGGCCTGAGTTAGGAGTAATGTCAGGGCCTTCCTTTGGTATTGTATCAGTGCCTGAGTTAGGAATAGTGTCAAGGCCTTAGTTAAGGACATTGCCAGGGCATGATTTAGGAGTAGTGTTAGGGTGTGAGTTATGAACAGTGTCAGGGCCTTAGTTAGTGACAGTGTCAGTTCCTGAGTTAGGAGTAGAGTCAGGGCCTAAGTTAGGGACAGTGCCAGTGCTGAGTTCGTAGTAGTATCAGGGCCTTAGTTAGAGACAGTGTCAGGGCCTGAGTTAGGAGTAGTGTCAGAGGCTTTGTTAGGGACAGTGTCAGTGCCTGAGTTAAGAGTAGCGTCACAGCTTTAGTTAGGGCCAGTGTCAGGGCCTTAGTTAAGACCAGTGTCAGGGCCTATGATAGGAATCAGATCAGGGCCTGTGTTACGAGTAGCGTCAGGGCCTTAGTTAAGGACAGTGTCAGGGCCTGAGTCCTGACTTATTCCTAACTTTCCTCACTAAGGATTTTTGACACTACTGCTAATTCAGGTCCTGATAATATCCCTTACTAAGGCCCTGACCCTTTCCCTGGCTAAGGCCCTGACCTTCTCCTAAGTCAGGCCCTGATACTGTCCCTAACAATGGCCCTGACACTACACCTAACATAGGCCCTGATACTGTCCCTAACAATGGCCCTGACACTACACCTAACTTAGGCCCCGAAATGATACCTAACAAAGGCTCTGTTGCTAGTCCAAACTAAAACCATAAAATTGGTCTTAAGTAAGGCCTTGACACTAATCCTAACTCAGGCCCTAACACTGTCCCTAGTTAAGGCCCTGACAGTACGCCTAACTCAGGCCCTCATACGATTCCTAACAATGGCTCTGATGCTAGTCCAAACTAAGGACCTGAAATTGGTCCTAAATAAGGCCTTGACACGAATCATAACTCAGGCCCTAGCACTGTCCCTAACTAGGTCTCTGACAGTACACCTAACTCAGACCCTGACACTGGCCCTAAGCAAGGCCCTGACACTACTCCTAACTCAGTCCCTTACACTGTACCTAACAAAGTCACTGATGCTAGACCTAACTCAGGCCCTGAAACCGTCTGTAACTAAGGCCCTGCTGCCCTCAGTATGTAAAGTCCTGACATTGTCCTGAGCTAATATCCTGACCTATGTCTTTCCAAGGTCCTGAAACTGTCCCAAAGTAAGCCCTGACGCTGTCCGTAAGTGAAGACCTGAGGCTGTCCCTAACTCAGGCCCTGAAGCTTTCCTTAACTGAAGCCTTGAAGCTGTGACTAACTCAGGCCCTGATCATGTATTTCACGAAGACCTTAATGCTGATCCAGCAAAGACGCTGATGCTGCTCCAAAGTCATGCCCTGACAGTGTGCCCAGCAAAGGGCCTGACGCTAGGCCTCACTCAGGCCCTGTCGCTCTCCCGAAGTCAGGCCCTGACACTGTCACTAACTAAGGCCCTGACTCTACTCCTAACTCAGTCCCGTACATTATACCTAACAAAGGCTCTGATGCTAGTCGTAACTCAGGGCCTGACACTGTCTCTAACTAAGGGCTGCTGCCATCAATATCTAAAGTCCTGACATTATCCGGAGCTAATATCCTGACCCATGTCTTACCAAGGTCCTGAAACTGTCCCAAAGTAAGCCCTGACGCTGTCCCTAAGTGAGGCCCTGCAGCTTTCCCTAACTAACTCAGGCCTCGATGCTGTGACTAACTCAGACCCTGGTCATGTCTTTAACTAAGACCCTAAGGCTGATCCAACAGAAGCCCTGAGGCTGCTCCTAAGTCATGCCCTGACAGTGTCGCCAGCTAAGGGTCTGATGCTAGGCCTCACTCAGACCCTATCGCTCTCCCTAAGTCAGGCTCTGATGCTGTCCCTACCTGAAGCCCTAACACGGGTTCTGAATAAGGCCCTGAGAGTCTCAGTAACAAAGGTCTTCACACTATCCTTAGGTCATTTCCTGACACTATCCCTACATGTTAAACTGACACTGTCACTAGCTAATGTCCTGCCTCTTATGCTAACTGAAGCCCTTAGGTTGTGCCTGCCTCAGGCACTGAATTTAGTCCCAAGACCGTGAAACTGTCCCGAACTAAGGCCTAGATGCTCGTCCTACATCTGGCCCTGACACTGTCCCTAACTAAGGCCCTAACACTATTGCTAACTGAGGACCTGACACTGGACCTATCAGGGGCCCGCTACTCCTAACTAACGCCTTGACACTGTCCCTTACTTAGGCCCTGCTACCATCAATATCTAAAGTCCGAACATTATCCTGAGCTAATATCCTAGCTCATCTCTTACCAAGGTCCTGAAACTCTCCCTAAGGAAGCCCTGATGCTCTCCCTAACACAGGCCCTAATAATATCTTTAACATAGCCCCTGAGGCTGATCCTACCGTGGCTCTTATGTTGCTCCTAAGTCATGCCCTGACACTGTCCCTAGCTAAGGCCCTGACGCTAGGCCTCACTCAGGCCCTGTCGCTCTCCCTAAGTCAGGCTCTGACGCTGTCCCTACCCGAAGCCCTGACACTCACTGGTCCTTAATTAGGCCCTGATGCTCTAAGTAACTAAGGTCTTGACACTATCCCTAGGTCATTTCCTGACACTATCCCTAGATCTTAACCTAACCTTCTCTTTAGCTAATGTCGAGATTAGCTAAAGAGATTCTTTAGACCGAGATTCTTTCATCTTCTGAATATGGTTTTCTTAAAAACATAATTTGTATAGTGTTACTAACTTTAAACAAAATGTACTCAACTGCTGTGGAATATTCCTTCATAGGAGCGTGCATGGTTCACTTCTGCATCTGCTTGTGGTGGTGTTCAAGTTACTTTCAGCTGTAGATCCTCTTATGCTAGCTAAATCTGTGATTCTGTCCCTAAATGAGGCCCTGAATTTAGGTCCGAGGCCGTGAACCTGTCCCTAACTAGGTCCTGGAGGCTCGTCCTAACTCAGACCCTGACACTGTCCCTAACTAAGGCCCTGACACTACACCTAACTCAGTCACTGACACTGTACCTAACAAAGGCTCTGATGCTAGTCCTAACTTAGGCCTGACACTTCCTCTAACTAAGGCCCTGTTGCCGTCAATATCTGAACACCTGACATTATCCGGAGCTAATATCCTGACCCATGTCTTACCAAGGTCCTGAAACTTTCCCAAAGTAAGCCCTGACGCTGTCCCTAAGTGAGACCTTGAGGCTGTCCCTAACAGAGGCCCTGATAATATCTTTTACGAAGACCCGAATGCTGATCCTACAGAGGCCTTTCTGCTGCTCCTAAGTCATGCCCTGATACTGTCCCTTACTCAGGCCCCAAAGATAGGCCTCACTTAGGCCCTGTTGCTGTACCTTAGTTAGGCTCTGACGCTGTCCGTACATCAAGCCCTGGCACTGGTCCTGATTAAGGCCCTCACGCTGCTGCTAACTAAGGCCCTGATGCTCTCAATGACTAAGGTCTTCTCGTTATCCCTTGGTCATTTCCTTTCACTATCTCTGGCCTGGAACCTGACTCTGTCCCGAGAGAATCTCCTGCATCTTATGCTGACTGAAACCCTAATGCTCTCCCTAACTAAGGCCCTGACTACTCCTAACTAAGGCCATGACACTGTCTCTAACAAAGGCCCAGAATCTGTCCCTAATATAGGCCCTGCTGCCAGCAATAACTAAAACCCTGACACTCTCCTGAGATAATATCCTGACCCATTTCTAACCAAGGTCTTGACACTCTCCCTAAGGAAGCCCTGTCGCTGTCTTTAAGTGAAGACCTGAGGGTGTCCGTAACTCAGGCCCTGAAGCTTTCCCTAACTGAGGCCTTGACGCTGTGACTAACTAGGGCTCTGGTCATCTTTAACTAAGAGCTTAAAGCTGATCCAACAAAGGCACTGATGCTGCTCCTAAGTCACTCCCTGACAGTGTCCCCAGCTGAGGGCCTGACATTAGGCCTCACTCAGACCCTGTCGCTCTCCCTAAGTCAGGCCCTGATACTGTCCCTACGTGAAGCCCTAACACTGGTTCTGAATAAGGCCCTGATAGTCTCAGTAACAAAGGTCTTCACACTATCCTTAGATCATTTCCTGACACGAATCCTAGCCTTCACCCTAACCCTGTCCCGAGCTAATATCCTACCTCTTATGCTAACTAAAGACCTTATGCTGTGCCTACCTCAGGCACTGAATCTGGTCCCAAGACCGCTAGACTGTCTCTCACTAGGCTCCATGCCCTTATCGTCACAATGTTCCGTGACCACTGTCATCACAATGCTCTACGCCCTTATCATCAAAATGCCCCACGCCCTTATCATCAAAATGCCCCAAGACCCCTGTCATCACAATGCTCCATGACCCCCGTCATGAAAATGGTCCATAGCGCTTTTCAGCACAATCCTCCATGACCACTTTCATCACAATGCTCCATGACCATTTTCATCACAATGCTTCATGACCACTTTCATCACAATGCCCCATGAACTCTGTCATCACAATGCTACATACCATTGTCATCACAATGCTCCATACCCCATGTCATCACATTGGCCCATGAACCTTGTCTCACAATGTTCCATGCTCTTGTGATCACAATGCTCCATGCCCCCTGTCATCACAATGCTCCATGACCCCTGTCATCACAATGCTCCATTACCCTTGTCATCACAATGCTCCAGGTCCCCTGTCATTCACAAAGCCAAATGACACCTGTCATCACAATGCTTCATGGCCCTTGTCCTCACAATGCCCCATGACACCTGTCATCAAATTGCTCCATGTCCCCGTTTATCACAATGCTCTAAATTACCCCTGTCATCACAGTGCTCCATAACCCTTTTCCTCACAATGCTCCATGCCCCTTTTCATCACAATGAGCCATGAAAACTTTCATCAGAATGCTCCATTACCCCTGTCTCATGTCCCCTTTCATCACAATGCATCACAATTACCACTGTAATCACAGTGCTCCATAACTCCTTTCATCACAGTGCTCCATGCCCCCTGTCATCGCAATGCTCCATGACCCCTTTCATCACAATGCTCCATTAATCCTTTCATCGCACTGCTCTATGACTTTTGTCATCACAATGCTCCATGCCCTTCTCATCACAATGCTCCATGGCGTTGTCATCACAATGCTCCATGTTCAATGTAATCACAGTGCTCCACGACCTCTGTCATCACAATGTTCCATGAGACATTTCATCACAAAGCTCCATGACACTTGTCATCACAATGCTCCATGGCGCTTTGCATCACAATGCTCCATGACCACATTCAGCACAGGGGCCAATGACCCTTTTCATCACAATATTCCATGGCCCTTGCTATCACAATGCCGCATGGCGCTTGTCATCACAATGCTCCATGACCCCTTGTCATCACAATGCCTCATGGCCCCTTTCATCACAGTGCTCCCAGACGTCTTTCATCACAATGCTCCATGACCACTTTCATCACAATGCTCCATGTGCCCTGTTCATCACAGTGCTCCATGAACCCTTTCATCACAATGCTCCATGGCCCTTCTCATCACAATGCCCCATGACCCCTTCCATCACAATGCTCCATGACCCCTTTCATCAAAATGCGCCATGAACATTGTCATAACAAAGCTCCATCACCACGTTCATCCCAATGCTCCATTACAGCTTTCCTCACAATGATCCTTGGCGCTTGTCATCACAATGCTCCATGATCCCTGTAATCATAATGATCCTTGACCCCTTTCATGACAATGCTCCATTACCCCACTAATCACAATGATCCATGGTGATTGTCATCACAATGCTCCATGGTCCTTGTCATCACAATTCTCCATGACCCCGGTCATCACAATTCTCCATGGCCTTGTAATCACAATGCTCCATGCACTTGTCATCACATTTCTCCATGACCCTTGTCGTCACATTGCTCCATGGCGCTTGTCATCACAATGATCCAGAGCCTTAGTTCCTGAATTGGGAGTAGTATCATTGCCTCAATTAGGGAAAATGTCAGTGACTGAGTTGGGAGTAGTGTGAGGGCCCTTGTTAGGGACACTGTCCGTGCCTGAGTTAGGTGTAGTGTCAGGGTTTTAGTTACGTACACTGTCAGTGCCTGAGTTGGGAATAGTGTCAGGGCCTTAGTTATGGACTGTGTCATTGCCTGAGATAGGAATAGTGTTAAGGCCTTAGTTAGGGACATTGCCACGGCATGCTTTAGGAGTAGTGTTAGGGTGTGAGTTATGAACAGTGTCAGGGCCATAGTTAGTGACAGTGTCAGTTCCTGAGTTAGGAGTAGAGTCAGGGCCTAAGTTAGGGACAGTGCCAGTGCTCAGTTCGTAGTAGTATCAGGGCCTTAGTTAGAGACAGTGTCAGGGCCTGAGTTAGGAGTAGTGTCAGAGACTTTCTTATGGACAGTGTCAGTGCCTGAGTTAAGAGTAGTGTCACAGTTTTAGTTAGGGCCAGTGTCAGGGCGTTAGTTAAGACCAGTGTCAGGGCCTACGATAGGAATCAGATCAGGGCCTTTTTTACAAGTAGTGTCAGGGCCTTAGTTAAGGACAGTGTCAGGGCCTGAGTCCTGACTTATTCCTAACTTTCCTCACTAAGGATTTTTGACACAACTGCTAATTCAGGTCCTAATAATATCCCTTACTAAGGCCCTGACCCTTTCCCTGTCTAAGGCCCTGATCTTCTCCTAAGTCAGGCCCTGATACTGTTCCTAACAATGGCCCTGACACTACACCTAACTTAGGCCCCGAAAGGATACCTAACAAAGGCTCTGTTGCTAGTCCAAACTAAAGCCCTAAAATTGGTCTTAAATAAGACCTTGACACTAATCCTAACTCAGGCCCTAACACTGTCCCTAGCTAAGGCCCTGACAGTACGCCTAACTCAGGCCCTCATACGATTCCGAACAATGGCTCTGATGCTAGTCCAAACTAAGGACCTGAAATTGGTCCTAAATAAGGCCTTGACACGAATCGTAACTCATGCCCTAGCACTGTCCCTAACTAGGTCTCTGACAGTACACCTAACTCAGACCCTGACACTGGCCCTAAGCAAGGCCCTGACACTACTCCTAACTCAGTCCCTTACACTGTACCTAACAAAGTCACTGATGCTAGGCCTAACTCAGGCCCTGAAACCGTCTGTAACTAAGGCCCTGCTGACATCAGTATGTAAAGTCCTGACATTATCCTGAGCTAATATCCTGACCTATGTCTTTCCAAGGTCCTGAAACTGTCCCAAAGTAAGCCCTGACGCTGTCCGTAAGTGAAGACCTGAGGCTGTCCCTAACTCAGGGCCTGAAGCTTTCCTTAACTGAAGCCTTGAAGCTGTGACTAACTCAGGCCCTGATCATGTATTTCACGAAGACCTTAAAGCTGATCCAGCAAAGACGCTTATGCTGCTCCAAAGTCATGCCCTGACAGTGTGCTCAGCAAAGGGCCTGACGCTAGGACTCACTCAGGCCCTGTCGCTCTCCCGAAGTCAGGCCCTGACACTGTCACTAACTAAGGCCCTGACTCTACTCCTAACTCAGTCCCGTACATTGCACCTAACAAAGGCTCTGATGCTAGTCGTAACTCAGGGCCTGACACTGTCTCTAACTAAGGGCTGCTGCCATCAATATCTAAAGTCCTGACATTATCCGGAGCTAATATCCTGACCCATGTCTTACCAAGGTCCTGAAACTGTCCCAAAGTAAGCCCTGACGCTGTCCCTAAGTGAGGCCCTGCAGCTTTCCCTAACTAACTCAGGCCTTGATGCTGTGACTAACTCAGACCCTGGTCATGTCTTTAACTAAGACCCTAAGGCTGATCCAACAGAAGCCCTGAGGCTGCTCCTAAGTCATGCCCTGACAGTGTCCCCAGCTAAGGGTCTGATGCTAGGCCTCACTCAGACCCTATCGCTCTCCCTAAGTCAGGCTCTGATGCTGTCCCTACCTGAAGCCCTAAAACGGGTTCTGAATAAGGCCCTGAGAGTCTCAGTAACAAAGGTCTTCACACTATCCTTAGGTCATTTCCTGACACTATCCCTACATGTTAAACTGACACTGTCACTAGCTAATGTCCTGCCTCTTATGCTAACTGAAGCCCTTAGGTTGTGCCTGCCTCAGGCACTGAATTTAGTCCCAAGACCGTGAAACTGTCCCGAACTAAGGCCTAGATGCTCGTCCTACATCTGGCCCTGACACTGTCCCTAACTAAGGCCCTAACACTATTGCTAACTGAGGACCTGACACTGGACCTATCAGGGGCCCGCTACTCCTAACTAACGCCTTGACACTGTCCCTTACTTAGGCCCTGCTACCATCAATATCTAAAGTCCGAACATTATCCTGAGCTAATATCCTAACTCATCTCTTACCAAGGTCCTGAAACTCTCCCTAAGGAAGCCCTGATGCTCTCCCTAAGTGAGGCCTTGAGGCTGTCCCTAACAGAGGCCCTGATAATATCTTTAACATAGCCCCTGGGGCTGATCCTACCATGGCTCTTATGTTGCTCCTAAGTCATGCCCTGACACTGTCCCTAGCTAAGGCCCTGACGCTAGGCCTCACTCAGGCCCTGTCGCTCTCCCTAAGTCAGGCTCTGACGCTGTCCCTACCCGAAGTCCTGACACTCACTGGTCCTTAATTAGGCCCTGATGCTCTAAGTAACTAAGGTCTTGACACTATCCCTAGGTCATTTCCTGACACTATCCCTAGATCTTAACCTAACCTTCTCTTTAGCTAATGTCGAGATTAGCTAAAGAGATTCTTTAGAACGAGATTCTTTCATCTTCTGAATATGGTTTTCTTAAAAACATAATTTGTATAGTGTTACTAACTTTAAACAAAATGTACTCAACTGCTGTGGAATATTCCTTCATAGGAGCGTGCATGGTTCACTTCTGCCTCTGCTTGTGGTGGTGTTCAAGTTGCTTTCAGCTGTAGATCCTCTTATGCTAGCTAAATCTGTGATTCTGTCCCTAAATGAGGCCCTGAATTTAGGTCCGAGGCCGTGAACCTGTCCCTAACTGAGGCCTGGAGGCTCGTCCTAACGCAGGTCCTGACACTGTCCCTAACTAAGGCCCTGACACTACACCTAACTCAGTCACTGACACTGTACCTAACAAAGGCTCTGATGCTAGTCCTAACTTTGGCCTGACACTGCCTCTAACTAAGGCCCTGCTGCCGTCAATATCTGAACACCTGACATTATCCGGAGCTAATATCCTGACCCATGTCTTACCAAGGTCCTGAAACTTTCCCAAAGTAAGCCCTGACGCTGTCCCTAAGTGAGACCTTGAGGCTGTCCCTAACAGAGGCCCTGATAATATCTTTCACGAAGACCCTAATGCTGATCCTACAGAGGCCTTTCTGCTGCTCCTAAGTCATGCCCTGATACTGTCCCTTACTCAGGCCCCAAAGATAGGCCTCACTTAGGCCCCGTTGCTGTACCTTAGTTAGGCTCTGACGCTGTCCGTACATCAAGCCCTGGCACTGGTCCTGATTAAGGCCCTCACGCTGCTGCTAACTAAGGCCCTGATGCTCTCAATGACTAAGGTCTTCTCGTTATCCCTTGGTCATTTCCTTTCACTATCTCTGGCCTGGAGCCTGACTCTGTCCCGAGGTAATCTCCTGCATCTTATGCTGACTGAAACCCTAATGCTCTCCCTAACTAAGGCCCTGACTACTCCTAACTAAGGCCATGACACTGTCTCTAACAAAGGCCCAGAATCTGTCCCTAATATAGGCCCTGCTGCCAGCAATAACTAAAATCCTGACACTCTCCTGAGATAATATCCTGACCCATTTCTAACCAAGGTCTTGACACTCTCCCTAAGAAAGCCCTGTCGCTGTCTTTAAGTGAAGACCTGAGGCTGTCCGTAACTCAGGCCCTGAAGCTTTCCCTAAGTGAGGCCTTGACGCTGTGACTAACTAGGGCTCTGGTCATCTTTAACTAAGAGCCTAAAGCTGATCCAACAAAGGCACTGATGCTGCTCCTAAGTCACTCCCTGACAGTGTCCCCAGCTGAGGGCTTGACATTAGGCCTCACTCAGACCCTGTCGCTCTCCCTAAGTCAGGCCCTGATACTGTCCCTACCTGAAGCCCTAACACTGGTTCTGAATAAGGCCCTGATAGTCTCAGTAACAAAGGTCTTCACACTATCCTTAGGTCATTTCCTGACACGAATCCTAGCCTTCACCCTAACCCTGTCCCGAGCTAATATCCTACCTCTTATGCTAACTAAAGACCTTATGCTGTGCCTACCTCAGGCACTGAATCTGGTCCCAAGACCGCTAGACTGTCTCTCACTAGGCTCCATGCCCTTATCGTCACAATGTTCCGTGACCACTGTCATCACAATGCTCCACACCCTTATCATCAAAATGCCCCGAGACCCCTGTCATCACAATGCTCCATGACCCCCGCCATCACCATGCTCCATAGCGCTTTTCATCACAATCCTCCATGACTACTTTCATCACAATGCTCCATGACCATTTTCATCACAATGCTCCATGACCACTTTCATCACAATGCCCCATGAACTCTGTCATCACAATGCTACATACCATTGTCATCACAATGCTCCATACCCCATGTCATCACATTGGCCCATGACCCTTGTCTCACAATGTTCCATGCTCTTGTGATCACAATGCTCCATGCCCCCTGTCATCACAATGCTCCATGACCCCGGTCATCACAATGCTCCATTACCCTTGTCATCACAATGCTCCAGGTCCCCTGTCATTCACAAAGTCAAATGACACCTGTCATCACAATGCTTCATGGTCCTTGTCCTCACAGTGCCCCATGACACCTGTCATCAAATTGCTCCATGTCCCCGTTTATCACAATGCTCTAAATTACCCCTGTAATCACAGTGCTCCATAACCCTTTTCCTCACAATGCTCCATGCCCCTTTTCATCACAATGAGCCATGAAAACTTTCATCAGAATGCTCCATTACCCCTGTCTCATGTCCCCTTTCATCACAATGCATCACAATTACCACTGTAATCACAGTGCTCCATAACTCCTTTCATCACAGTGCTCCATGCCCCCTGTCATCGCAATGCTCCATGACCCCTTTCATCACAATGCTCCATTAATCCTTTCATCGCACTGCTCTATGACTTTTGTCATCACAATGCTCCAAGCCCTTCTCATCACAATGCTCCATGGCCTTTGTCATCACAATGCTCCATGTTCAATGTAATCACAGTGCTCCACGACCTCTGTCATCACAATGTTCCATGAGACATTTCATCACAAAGCTCCATGACACTTGTCATCACAATGCTCCATGGCGCTTTGCATCACAATGCTCCATGACCACATTCAGCACAGGGGTCCATGACCCTTTTCTTCACAATATTCCATTGCCCTTGCCATCACAATGCCCCATGGCGCTTGTTATCACAATGCTCCATGACCACTTTCATCACAATGCTCCATGTGCCCTGTTCATCACAATGTTCCATGACCCCTTTTCATCACAATGCTACATGACCATTTTCATCACAAGGCTCCATGCCCTTCTCATCACAATGCCCCATGACCCCTTCCATCACAATGCTCCATGACCCCTTTCATCAAAATGCGCCATGAACATTGTCATAACAAAGCTCCATGACCACGTTCATCACAATGCTCCATGACCCCTTTCCTTACAATGCTCCATGGCTCTTGTCATCACAAAGCTCCATGGTGCTTGTCATCACAAGGCTCCATGACCACTGTAATCACAATGATCCATGACCTCTTTGATAACAATTCTCCATTACCCCTTTCATCACAATGATCCTTGGCGCTTGTCATCACAATGCTCCATGATCCCTGTAATCACAATGATCCTTGACCCCTTTCATCACAATATTCCATGGCCGCTTTCATCACAATGCTCCATAACCCCTGTCATCACAATGCCCCATGACCCATTTCCCCACAATGCTCCCTGAGCCATGTCATCACAATGCTACTTGTCTTTCTCATTACAATGCTCCATGTTCCCTGTAATCAGAGTCTTCCATGACCCCTTTCATCACAACTCTCCTTAACTCTTTTCTCACAATGCTCCATGCCATTATCATCACAAAGTTTCATGCCCCCTCTCACCACAATGCTCCAAGCCCACTCTCAACACAATGCTCCATGACTCTTGTCTCACAATGCTCCACGCCCTTTTCATCACAATGCTCCATGACCCCTGTCATCACAATGCTCCATGCCCCCTTTCATTACAATGTTCCATGCCCCCTGTCATCACAAGGCTCCATGCCCTTATCATCACAATGCTCCATGACACCTGTCTTCGCAATGTTCCATGCACTTATCATCACAATACTCCTTGACCCTTGTCTAAAATGCTACATGGCGGTGACATCACAATGTTCCATGCACCCTGTCATTACAAGGCTCCATGACACTTGTCATCACAATGTTCCATGGCCCCTATCATTCAAAATGCCATATGACCACTTTCATCACAATGCTCTAAGGCCCTTGTCATCACAATGCCCCATGAACCCTGTCATCACAATGCTCCAGGCCCCCTGTCATCACAATGAGCCATGACACCTTTCATCACAATGCTCCATAACCACTGTCATCACAATGATCCATGGCCCTTGTCATCACAGTGCTCCCTGGTGCATGTCATCACAAAGATCCATGACCACTTTCAGCACAATGCTCCATGACCCCTTTTATCAAAATTCTCCATGACCATTGTCATCACAATGCTCCAGGAGCCCTGTCATTACAATGCTCCCTGACCCCTGTCATCACCATGATCCATGGCCCTTGTCATCACAGTGCTCCTTCGCTCTTGTCGTAACAATGCTCCATGATCCCTGTCATCACAATGATCCATGATTCCTTTCATCACAATTCTCCTTTTCCCCTTTCACACAATGATCCCTGGAGCTTGTCAAAACAATGCTCCTTGATTCCCTGTAATCACAATAATCCATGACCCCTTTCATGACAATGCTCCATTACCCCACTAATCACAATGATCCATGGTGATTGTCATCACAATGCTCCATGACCCTTGTCATCACAATGCTCCAGTTCGTTGTAATCACAATGCTCCATGACCACTTTCACCACTAAAGCTCCAAGATCCCTGTCATAACAATGCCCCATGACTCATATCATCACAATGCTCCATGGCACTTGTCATCACAATGCTCCATGACCCCTGTCATCACAATGCTCCATAGCGCTTTTCATCACAATCCTCCATGACCACTTTCATCACAATGCTCCATGACCATTTTCATCACAATGCTCCATGATCCCTTTCATCAAAATGCGCCATGAACATTGTCATAACAAAGCTCCATGACCACGTTCATCTAAATACTCCATGACCCCTTTCCTTACAATGCTCCATGCCTCTAGTCATCACAAAGCTCCATGGCGCTTGTCATCACAAGGCTCCATGACCACTGTAATCACAATGATCCATGACCCCTTTGATAACAATTCTCCATTACCCCTTTCCTCACAATGATCCTTGGTGCTTGTCATCACAATGCTCCATGATCCCTATAATCACAATGATCCTTGACCCCTTTCATCACAATGTTCCATGGCCGCTTTCATCACAATGCTCCATAACCCCTGTCATCACAATGCCCCATGACCCAATTCCCCACAATGCTCCCTGAGCCATGTCATCACAATGCTACTTGTCTTTCTCATTACAATGCTCCATGTCCCCTGTAATCATAGTCTTCCATGACCCCTTTCATCACTACTCTCCTTAACACTTTTCTCACAATGCTCCATGCCATTGTCATCACAAAGTTTCATGCCCCCTGTCACCACAATGCTCCAAGCCCACTCTCAACACAATGCTCCATGAGACGTGTCCCACAATGCTCCACGCCCTTTTCATCACAATGCTCCATTACCCCTGTCATCACAATGCTCCATGGCCCTTGTCATCACAATTCTCCATGACCCCGGTCATCACAATTCTCCATGGCCCTTGTCATCACAATGCTCCATGCACTTGTCATCACAATTCTCCATAACCCTTGTCATCACAATGCTCCATGGCGCTTGTCATCACAATGATCCAGAGCCTTAGTTCCTGAGTTGGGAGTAGTATCATTGCCTCAATTAGGTAAAATGTCAGTGACTGAGTTGGGAGTAGTGTGAGGGCCCTTGTTAGGGACACTGTCAGTGCCTGAGTTAGGTGTAGTGTCAGGGTTTTAGTTACGTACACTGTCAGTGCCTGAGTTGGGAATAGTGTCAGGGCCTTAGTTATGGACTGTGTCATTGCCTGAGTTAGCAGTAGTGTCAGGGCCTTAGTTAGGAGTAGCATCAGTGTCTTCCTTAGGTATTGTATCAGCGCCTCAGTTAGGAATAGATTCAGGGCCTTATTTTGGGACAGTGTCAGTGCCTGAGTTAGGAGTTTTCTCGGCGTTAGTTAGGGACCTTTTCAGGGCCTGAGTTAGGAGTAATGTCAGGGCCTTCCTTAGGTATTGTATCAGTGCCTGAGTTAGGAATAGTGTCAAGGCCTTAGTTAGGGACATTGTCAGGGCATGATTTAGGAGTAGTGTTAGGGTGTGAGTCATGAACAGTGTCAGGGCCTTAGTTAGTGACAGTGTCAGTTCCTGAGTTAGGAGAAGAGTCAGGGCCTAAGTTAGGGACAGTGCCAGTGCTGAGTTCGTAGTAGTATCAGGGCCTTAGTTAGAGACAGTGTCAGGGCCTGCGTTACGAGTTGTGTCAGAGGCTTTGTTAGGGACAGTGTCAGTGCCTGAGTTTAGAGTGGCGTCACAGCTTTAGTTAGGGCCAGTGTCAGGGCCTTAGTTAAGACCAGTGTCAGGGCCTATGATAGGAATGAGATCAGGGCCTTTGTTACGAGTAGTGTCAGGGCCTTAGTTAAGGGCAGTGTCAGGGCCTGAGTCCTGACTTATTCATAACTTTCCTCACTAAGGATTCTTGACACTACTGCTAATTCAGGTCCTGATAATATCCCTTACTAAGGCCCTGACCCTTTCCCTGGCTAAGGCCCTGAACTTCTCCTAAGTCAGGCCCTGATACTGTCCCTAAAAATGGCCCTGACACTACACCTAACTTAGGCCCCGAAATGATACCTAACAAAGGCTCTGTTGCTAGTCCAAACTAAAGCCCTAAAATTGGTCTTCAATAAGGCCTTGACACTAATCCTAACTCAGGCCCTAACACGGTCCCTAGCTAAGGCCCTGACAGTACGCCTAACTCAGGCCCTCATACGATTCCTAACAATGGCTCTGATGCTAGTCCAAACTAAGGCCCTGAAATTGGTCCTAAATAAGGCCTTGACACGAATCGTAACTCAGGCCCTAGCACTGTCCCTAACTAGGTCTCTGACAGTACACCTAACTCAGACCCTGACACTGGCCCTAAGCAAGGCCCTGACACTACTCCTAACTCAGTCCCTTACACTGTACCTAACAAAGTCACTGATGCTAGGCCTAACTCAGGCCCTGAAACCGTCTGTAACTAAGGCCCTGCTGCCCTCAGTATGTAAAGTCCTGACATTATCCTGAGCTAATATCCTGACCTATATCTTTCCAAGGTCCTGAAACTGTCCCAAAGTAAGCCCTGACGCTGTCCGTAAGTGAAGACCTGAGGCTGTCCCTAACTCAGGCCCTGAAGCTTTCCTTAACTGAAGCCTTGAAGCTGTGACTAACTCAGTCCCTGATCATGTATTTCACGAAGACCTTAAAGCTGATCCAGCAAAGACGCTGATGCTGCTCCAAAGTCATGCCCTGACAGTGTGCCCAGCAAAGGGCCTGACGCTAGGCCTCACTCAGGCCCTGTCGCTCTCCCGAAGTCAGGCCCTGACACTGTCACTAACTAAGGCCCTGACTCTACTCCTAACTCAGTCCCGTACATTGTACCTAACAAAGGCTCTGATGCTAGTCGTAACTCAGGGCCTGACACTTTCTCTAACTAAGGGCTGCTGCCATCAATATCTAAAGTCCTGACATTATCCGGAGCTAATATCCTGACCCATGTCTTACCAAGGTCCTGAAACTGTCCCAAGGTAAGCCCTGACGCTGTCCCTAAGTGAGGCCCTGCAGCTTTCCATAACTAACTCAGGCCTTGATGCTGTGACTAACTCAGACCCTGGTCATGTCTTTAACTAAGACCCTAAGGCTGATCCAACAGAAGCCCTGAGGCTGCTCCTAAGTCATGCCCTGACAGTGTCCCCAGCTAAGGGTCTGATGCTAGGCCTCACTCAGACCCTATCGCTCTCCCTAAGTCAGGCTATGATGCTGTCCCTACCTGAAGCCCTAACACGGGTTCTGAATAAGGCCCTGAGAGTCTCAGTAACAAAGGTCTTCACACTATCCTTAGGTCATTTCCTGACACTATCCCTACATGTTAAACTGACACTGTCACTAGATAATGTCCTGCCTCTTATGCTAACTGAAGCCCTTAGGTTGTGCCTGCCTCAGGCACTGAATTTAGTCCCAAGACCGTGAAACTGTCCCGAACTAAGGCCTAGATGCTCGTCCTACATCTGGCCCTGACACTGTCCCTAACTAAGGCCCTAAAACTATTGCTAACTTTGGACCTGACACTGGACCTATCAGGGGCCCGCTACTCCTAACTAACGCCTTGACACTGTCCCTTACTTAGGCCCTGCTACCATCAATATCTAAAGTCCTGACATTATCCTGAGCTAATATCCTAACTCATCTCTTACCAAGGTCCTGAAACTCTCCCTAAGGAAGCCCTGATGCTCTCCCTAAGTGAGGCCTTGAGGCTGTCCCTAACAGAGGCCCTGATAATATCTTTAACATAGCCCCTGAGGCTGATCCTACCGTGGCTCTTATGTTGCTCCTAAGTCATGCCCTGACACTGTCCCTAGCTAAGGCCCTGACGCTAGGCCTCACTCAGGCCCTGTCGTTCTCCCTAAGTCAGGCTCTGACGCTGTCCCTACCCGAAGCCCTGACACTCACTGGTCCTTAATTAGGCCCTGATGCTCTAAGTAACTAAGGTCTTGACACTATCCCTAGGTCATTTCCTGACACTATCCCTAGATCTTAACCTAACCTTCTCTTTAGCTACTCTCGACATTAGCTAAAGAGATTCTTTAGAACGAGATTCTTTCATCTTCTGAATATGGTTTTCTTAAAAACATAATTTGTAGAGTGTTACTAACTTTAAACAAAATGTACTCAACTGCTGTGGAATATTCCTTCATAAGAGCGTGCATGGTTCACTTCTGCATCTGCTTGTGGTGGTGTTCAAGTTGCTTTCAGCTGTAGATCCTCTTATGCTAGCTAAATCTGTGATTCTGTCCCTAAATGAGGCCCTGAATTTAGGTCCGAGGCCGTGAACCTGTCCCTAACTGAGGCCTGGAGGCTCGTCCTAACGCAGGTCCTGACACTGTCCCTAACTAAGGCCCTGACACTACACCTAACTCAGTCACTGACACTGTACCTAACAAAGGCTCTGATGCTAGTCCTAACTTAGACCTGACACTGCCTCTAACTAAGGCCCTGCTGCCGTCAATATCTGAAGACCTGACATTATCCGGAGCTAATATCCTGACCCATGTCTTACCAAGGTCCTGAAACTTTCCCAAAGTAAGCCCTGACGCTGTCCCTAAGTGAGACCTTGAGGCTGTCCCTAACAGAGGCCCTGATAATATCTTTCACGAAAACCCTAATGCTGATCCTACAGAGGCCTTTCTGCTGCTCCTAAGTCATGCCCTGATACTGTCCCTTACACAGGCCCCAAAGATAGGCCTCACTTAGGCCCTGTTGCTGTACCTTAGTTAGGCTCTGACGCTGTCCGTACATCAAGCCCTGGCACTGGTCCTGATTAAGGCCCTCACGCTGCTGCTAACTAAGGCCCTGATGCTCTCAATGACTAAGGTCTTCTCGTTCTCCCTTGGTCATTTCCTTTCACTATCTCTGGCCTGGAACCTGACTCTGTCCCGAGAGAATCTCCTGCATCTTATGCTGACTGAAACCCTAATGCTCTCCCTAACTAAGGCCCTGACTACTCCTAACTAAGGCCATGACACTGTCTCTAACAAAGGCCCAGAATCTGTCCCTAATATAGGCCCTGCTGCCAGCAATAACTAAAATCCTGACACTCTCCTGAGATAATATCCTGACCCATTTCTAACCAAGGTCTTGACACTCTCCCTAAGAAAGCCCTGTCGCTGTCTTTAAGTGAAGACCTGAGGCTGTCCGTAACTCAGGCCCTGAAGCTTTCCCTAACTGAGGCCTTGACGCTGTGACTAACTAGGGCTCTGGTCATCTTTAACTAAGAGCCTAAAGCTGATCCAACAAAGGCACTGATGCTGCTCCTAAGTCACTCCCTGACAGTGTCCCCAGCTGAGGGCCTGACATTAGGCCTCACTCAGACCCTGTCGCTCTCCCTAAGTCAGGCCCTGATACTGTCCCTACCTGAAGCCCTAACACTGGTTCTCAATAAGGCCCTGATATTCTCAGTAACAAAGGTCTTCACACTATCCTTAGGTCATTTCCTGACACGATTCCTAGCCTTCACCCTAACCCTGTCCCGAGCTAATATCCTACCTCTTATGCTAACTAAAGACCTTATGCTGTGCCTACCTCAGGCACTGAATTTAGTCCCAAGACCGCAAGACTGACCCTCACTAGGCTCCATGCCCTTATCGTCACAATGTTCCGTGACCACTTTCATCACAATGCTCCACGCCCTTATCATCAAAATGCCCCATGACCCCTGTCATCACAATGCTCCGTGACCCCTGTCATCACAATTCTCCATGGCCCTTGTCATCACAATGCTCCATGCACTTGTCATCACAATTCTCCATGACCCTTGTCATCACAGTGCTCCATGGCGCTTGTCATCACAATGATCCAGAGCCTTAGTTCCTGAGTTGGGAGTAGTATCATTGCCTCAATTAGGGAAAATGTCAGTGACTGAGTTGGGAGTAGTGTGAGGGCCCTTGTTAGGGACACTGTCAGTGCCTGAGTTAGGTGTAGTGTCAGGGTTTTAGTTACGTACACTGTCAGTGCCTGAGTTGGGAATAGTGTCAGGGCCTTAGTTAGGGACTGTGTCATTGCCTGAGTTAGGAGTAGTGTCAGGGCCTTAGTTAGGAGTAGCATCAGTGTCTTCGTTAGGTATTGTATCAGCGCCTCAGTCAGGAATAGATTCAGGGCCTTATTTTGGGACAGTGTCAGTGCCTGAGTTAAGAGTTTTGTCGGCGTTAGTTAGGGACCTTTTCAGGGCCTGAGTTAGGAGTAATGTCAGGGCCTTCCTTAGGTATTGTATCAGCGCCTGAGTTAGGAATAGTGTCAAGGCCTTAGTTAGGGACATTGCCAGGGCATGCTTTAGGAGTAGTGTTAGGGTGTGAGTTATGAACAGTGTCAGGGCCTTAGTTAGTGATAGTGTCAGTTCCTGAGTTAGGAGTAGAGTCAGGGCCTAAGTTAGGGACAGTGCCAGTGCGGAGTTCGTAGTAGTATCAGGGCCTTAGTTAGAGACAGTGTCAGGGCCTGAGTTACGAGTAGTGTCAGAGGCTTTGTTAGGGACAGTGTCAGTGCCTGAGTTAAGAGTAGCGTCACAGCTTTAGTTAGGGCCAGTGTCAGGGCCTTAGTTAAGACCAGTGTCAGGGCCTATGATAGGAATCAGATCAGGGCCTGTGTTACGAGTAGTGTCAGGGCCTTAGTTAAGGACCGTGTCAGGGCCTGAGTCCTGACTTATTCCTAACTTTCCTCACTAAGGATTTTTGATACTACTGCTAATTCAGGTCCTGATAATATCCCTTACTAAGGCCCTGACCCTTTCCCTGGCTAAGGCCCTGAACTTCTCCTAAGTCAGGCCCTGATACTGTCCCTAACAATGGCCCTGACACTACACCTAACTTAGGCCCCGAAATGATACCTAACAAAGGCTCTGTTGCTAGTCCAAACTAAAGCCCTAAAATTGGTCTTAAATAAGGCCTTGACACTAATCCTAACTCAGGCCCTAACACTGTCCCTAGCTAAGGCCCTGACAGTACGCCTAACTCAGACCCTGACACTGGCCCTAAGCAAGGCCCTGACACTACCCCTAACTCAGTCCCTTACACTGTACCTAACAAAGTCACTGATGCTAGGCCTAACTCAGGCCCTGAAACCGTCTGTAACTAAGGCCCTGCTGCCATCAGTATGTAAAGTCCTGACATTATCCTGAGCTAATATCCTGACCTATGTCTTTCCAAGGTCCTGAAACTGTCCCAAAGTAAGCCCTGACGCTGTCCGTAAGTGAAGACCTGAGGCTGTCCCTAACTCAGGCCCTGAAGCTTTCCTTAACTGAAGCCTTGAAGCTGTGACTAACTCAGGCCCTGATCATGTATTTCACGAAGACCTTAAAGCTGATCCAGCAAAGACGCTGATGCTGCTCCAAAGTCATGCCCTGACAGTGTGCCCAGCAAAGGGCCTGACGCTAGGCCTCACTCAGGCCCTGTCGCTCTCCCGAAGTCAGGCCCTGACACTGTCACTAACTAAGGCCCTGACTCTACTCCTAACTCAGTCCCGTACATTGTACCTAACAAAGGCTCTGATGCTAGTCATAACTCAGAGCCTGACACTGTCTCTAACTAAGGGCTGCTGCCATCAATATCTAAAGTCCTGACATTATCCGGAGCTAATATCCTGACCCATGTCTTACCAAGGTCCTGAAACTGTCCCAAAGTAAGCCCTGACGCTGTCCCTAAGTGAGGCCTTGAGGCTATCCCTAACGGAGGCCCTGATAATCGCTTTAACGAAGACCCTAATGCTGATCCTACAGAGGCCTTTCTGCTGCTCCTAAGTCATGCCCTGATACTGTCCCTTACTCAGGCCCCAAAGATAGGCCTCACTTAGGCCCTGTTGCTGTACCTTAGTTAGGCTCTGACGCTGTCCGTACATCAAGCCCTGGCACTGGTCCTGATTAAGGCCCTCACGCTGCTGCTAACTAAGGCCCTGATGCTCTCAATGACTAAGGTCTTCTCGTTATCCCTTGGTCATTTCCTTTCACTATCTCTGGCCTGGAACCTGACTCTGTCCCGAGAGAATCTCCTGCATCTTATGCTGACTGAAACCCTAATGCTCTCCCTAACTAAGGCCCTGACTACTCCTAACTAAGGCCATGACACTGTCTCTAACAAAGGCCCAGAATCTGTCCCTAATATAGGCCCTGCTGCCAGCAATAACTAAAATCCTGACACTCTCCTGAGATAATATCCTGACCCATTTCTAACCAAGGTCTTGACACTCTCCCTAAGAAAGCCCTGTCGCTGTCTTTAAGTGAAGACCTGAGGCTGTCCGTAACTCAGGCCCTGAAGCTTTCCCTAACTGAGGCCTTGACGCTGTGACTAACTAGGGCTCTGGTCATCTTTAACTAAGAGCCTAAAGCTGATCCAACAAAGGCACTGATGCTGCTCCTAAGTCACTCCCTGACAGTGTCCCCAGCTGAGGGCCTGACATTAGGCCTCACTCAGACCCTGTCGCTCTCCCTAAGTCAGGCCCTGATACTGTCCCTACCTGAAGCCCTAACACTGGTTCTCAATAAGGCCCTGATATTCTCAGTAACAAAGGTCTTCACACTATCCTTAGGTCATTTCCTGACACGATTCCTAGCCTTCACCCTAACCCTGTCCCGAGCTAATATCCTACCTCTTATGCTAACTAAAGACCTTATGCTGTGCCTACCTCAGGCACTGAATTTAGTCCCAAGACCGCAAGACTGACCCTCACTAGGCTCCATGCCCTTATCGTCACAATGTTCCGTGACCACTTTCATCACAATGCTCCACGCCCTTATCATCAAAATGCCCCATGACCCCTGTCATCACAATGCTCCGTGACCCCTGTCATCACAATTCTCCATGGCCCTTGTCATCACAATGCTCCATGCACTTGTCATCACAATTCTCCATGACCCTTGTCATCACAGTGCTCCATGGCGCTTGTCATCACAATGATCCAGAGCCTTAGTTCCTGAGTTGGGAGTAGTATCATTGCCTCAATTAGGGAAAATGTCAGTGACTGAGTTGGGAGTAGTGTGAGGGCCCTTGTTAGGGACACTGTCAGTGCCTGAGTTAGGTGTAGTGTCAGGGTTTTAGTTACGTACACTGTCAGTGCCTGAGTTGGGAATAGTGTCAGGGCCTTAGTTAGGGACTGTGTCATTGCCTGAGTTAGGAGTAGTGTCAGGGCCTTAGTTAGGAGTAGCATCAGTGTCTTCGTTAGGTATTGTATCAGCGCCTCAGTCAGGAATAGATTCAGGGCCTTATTTTGGGACAGTGTCAGTGCCTGAGTTAAGAGTTTTGTCGGCGTTAGTTAGGGACCTTTTCAGGGCCTGAGTTAGGAGTAATGTCAGGGCCTTCCTTAGGTATTGTATCAGTGCCTGAGTTAGGAATAGTGTCAAGGCCTTAGTTAGGGACATTGCCAGGGCATGCTTTAGGAGTAGTGTTAGGGTGTGAGTTATGAACAGTGTCAGGGCCTTAGTTAGTGATAGTGTCAGTTCCTGAGTTAGGAGTAGAGTCAGGGCCTAAGTTAGGGACAGTGCCAGTGCGGAGTTCGTAGTAGTATCAGGGCCTTAGTTAGAGACAGTGTCAGGGCCTGAGTTACGAGTAGTGTCAGAGGCTTTGTTAGGGACAGTGTCAGTGCCTGAGTTAAGAGTAGCGTCACAGCTTTAGTTAGGGCCAGTGTCAGGGCCTTAGTTAAGACCAGTGTCAGGGCCTATGATAGGAATCAGATCAGGGCCTGTGTTACGAGTAGTGTCAGGGCCTTAGTTAAGGACCGTGTCAGGGCCTGAGTCCTGACTTATTCCTAACTTTCCTCACTAAGGATTTTTGATACTACTGCTAATTCAGGTCCTGATAATATCCCTTACTAAGGCCCTGACCCTTTCCCTGGCTAAGGCCCTGAACTTCTCCTAAGTCAGGCCCTGATACTGTCCCTAACAATGGCCCTGACACTACACCTAACTTAGGCCCCGAAATGATACCTAACAAAGGCTCTGTTGCTAGTCCAAACTAAAGCCCTAAAATTGGTCTTAAATAAGGCCTTGACACTAATCCTAACTCAGGCCCTAACACTGTCCCTAGCTAAGGCCCTGACAGTACGCCTAACTCAGACCCTGACACTGGCCCTAAGCAAGGCCCTGACACTACCCCTAACTCAGTCCCTTACACTGTACCTAACAAAGTCACTGATGCTAGGCCTAACTCAGGCCCTGAAACCGTCTGTAACTAAGGCCCTGCTGCCATCAGTATGTAAAGTCCTGACATTATCCTGAGCTAATATCCTGACCTATGTCTTTCCAAGGTCCTGAAACTGTCCCAAAGTAAGCCCTGACGCTGTCCGTAAGTGAAGACCTGAGGCTGTCCCTAACTCAGGCCCTGAAGCTTTCCTTAACTGAAGCCTTGAAGCTGTGACTAACTCAGGCCCTGATCATGTATTTCACGAAGACCTTAAAGCTGATCCAGCAAAGACGCTGATGCTGCTCCAAAGTCATGCCCTGACAGTGTGCCCAGCAAAGGGCCTGACGCTAGGCCTCACTCAGGCCCTGTCGCTCTCCCGAAGTCAGGCCCTGACACTGTCACTAACTAAGGCCCTGACTCTACTCCTAACTCAGTCCCGTACATTGTACCTAACAAAGGCTCTGATGCTAGTCATAACTCAGAGCCTGACACTGTCTCTAACTAAGGGCTGCTGCCATCAATATCTAAAGTCCTGACATTATCCGGAGCTAATATCCTGACCCATGTCTTACCAAGGTCCTGAAACTGTCCCAAAGTAAGCCCTGACGCTGTCCCTAAGTGAGACCTTGAGGCTGTCCCTAACAGAGGCCCTGATAATATCTTTCACGAAGACCCTAATGCTGATCCTACAGAGGCCTTTCTGCTGCTCCTAAGTCATGCCCTGATACTGTCCCTTACTCAGGCCCCAAAGATAGGCCTCACTTAGGCCCTGTTGCTGTACCTTAGTTAGGCTCTGACGCTGTCCGTACATCAAGCCCTGGCACTGGTCCTGATTAAGGCCCTCACGCTGCTGCTAACTAAGGCCCTGATGCTCTCAATGACTAAGGTCTTCTCGTTATCCCTTGGTCATTTCCTTTCACTATCTCTGGCCTGGAACCTGACTCTGTCCCGAGAGAATCTCCTGCATCTTATGCTGACTGAAACCCTAATGCTCTCCCTAACTAAGGCCCTGACTACTCCTAACTAAGGCCATGACACTGTCTCTAACAAAGGCCCAGAATCTGTCCCTAATATAGGCCCTGCTGCCAGCAATAACTAAAATCCTGACACTCTCCTGAGATAATATCCTGACCCATTTCTAACCAAGGTCTTGACACTCTCCCTAAGAAAGCCCTGTCGCTGTCTTTAAGTGAAGACCTGAGGCTGTCCGTAACTCAGGCCCTGAAGCTTTCCCTAACTGAGGCCTTGACGCTGTGACTAACTAGGGCTCTGGTCATCTTTAACTAAGAGCCTAAAGCTGATCCAACAAAGGCACTGATGCTGCTCCTAAGTCACTCCCTGACAGTGTCCCCAGCTGAGGGCCTGACATTAGGCCTCACTCAGACCCTGTCGCTCTCCCTAAGTCAGGCCCTGATACTGTCCCTACCTGAAGCCCTAACACTGGTTCTGAATAAGGCCCTGATATTCTCAGTAACAAAGGTCTTCACACTATCCTTAGGTCATTTCCTGACACGATTCCTAGCCTTCACCCTAACCCTGTCCCGAGCTAATATCCTACCTCTTATGCTAACTAAAGACCTTATGCTGTGCCTACCTCAGGCACTGAATTTAGTCCCAAGACCGCAAGACTGACCCTCACTAGGCTCCATGCCCTTATCGTCACAATGTTCCGTGACCACTTTCATCACAATGCTCCACGCCCTTATCATCAAAATGCCCCATGACCCCTGTCATCACAATGCTCCGTGACCCCTGTCATCACAATTCTCCATGGCCCTTGTCATCACAATGCTCCATGCACTTGTCATCACAATTCTCCATGACCCTTGTCATCACAGTGCTCCATGGCGCTTGTCATCACAATGATCCAGAGCCTTAGTTCCTGAGTTGGGAGTAGTATCATTGCCTCAATTAGGGAAAATGTCAGTGACTGAGTTGGGAGTAGTGTGAGGGCCCTTGTTAGGGACACTGTCAGTGCCTGAGTTAGGTGTAGTGTCAGGGTTTTAGTTACGTACACTGTCAGTGCCTGAGTTGGGAATAGTGTCAGGGCCTTAGTTAGGGACTGTGTCATTGCCTGAGTTAGGAGTAGTGTCAGGGCCTTAGTTAGGAGTAGCATCAGTGTCTTCGTTAGGTATTGTATCAGCGCCTCAGTCAGGAATAGATTCAGGGCCTTATTTTGGGACAGTGTCAGTGCCTGAGTTAAGAGTTTTGTCGGCGTTAGTTAGGGACCTTTTCAGGGCCTGAGTTAGGAGTAATGTCAGGGCCTTCCTTAGGTATTGTATCAGTGCCTGAGTTAGGAATAGTGTCAAGGCCTTAGTTAGGGACATTGCCAGGGCATGCTTTAGGAGTAGTGTTAGGGTGTGAGTTATGAACAGTGTCAGGGCCTTAGTTAGTGATAGTGTCAGTTCCTGAGTTAGGAGTAGAGTCAGGGCCTAAGTTAGGGACAGTGCCAGTGCGGAGTTCGTAGTAGTATCAGGGCCTTAGTTAGAGACAGTGTCAGGGCCTGAGTTACGAGTAGTGTCAGAGGCTTTGTTAGGGACAGTGTCAGTGCCTGAGTTAAGAGTAGCGTCACAGCTTTAGTTAGGGCCAGTGTCAGGGCCTTAGTTAAGACCAGTGTCAGGGCCTATGATAGGAATCAGATCAGGGCCTGTGTTACGAGTAGTGTCAGGGCCTTAGTTAAGGACCGTGTCAGGGCCTGAGTCCTGACTTATTCCTAACTTTCCTCACTAAGGATTTTTGATACTACTGCTAATTCAGGTCCTGATAATATCCCTTACTAAGGCCCTGACCCTTTCCCTGGCTAAGGCCCTGAACTTCTCCTAAGTCAGGCCCTGATACTGTCCCTAACAATGGCCCTGACACTACACCTAACTTAGGCCCCGAAATGATACCTAACAAAGGCTCTGTTGCTAGTCCAAACTAAAGCCCTAAAATTGGTCTTAAATAAGGCCTTGACACTAATCCTAACTCAGGCCCTAACACTGTCCCTAGCTAAGGCCCTGACAGTACGCCTAACTCAGACCCTGACACTGGCCCTAAGCAAGGCCCTGACACTACCCCTAACTCAGTCCCTTACACTGTACCTAACAAAGTCACTGATGCTAGGCCTAACTCAGGCCCTGAAACCGTCTGTAACTAAGGCCCTGCTGCCATCAGTATGTAAAGTCCTGACATTATCCTGAGCTAATATCCTGACCTATGTCTTTCCAAGGTCCTGAAACTGTCCCAAAGTAAGCCCTGACGCTGTCCGTAAGTGAAGACCTGAGGCTGTCCCTAACTCAGGCCCTGAAGCTTTCCTTAACTGAAGCCTTGAAGCTGTGACTAACTCAGGCCCTGATCATGTATTTCACGAAGACCTTAAAGCTGATCCAGCAAAGACGCTGATGCTGCTCCAAAGTCATGCCCTGACAGTGTGCCCAGCAAAGGGCCTGACGCTAGGCCTCACTCAGGCCCTGTCGCTCTCCCGAAGTCAGGCCCTGACACTGTCACTAACTAAGGCCCTGACTCTACTCCTAACTCAGTCCCGTACATTGTACCTAACAAAGGCTCTGATGCTAGTCATAACTCAGAGCCTGACACTGTCTCTAACTAAGGGCTGCTGCCATCAATATCTAAAGTCCTGACATTATCCGGAGCTAATATCCTGACCCATGTCTTACCAAGGTCCTGAAACTGTCCCAAAGTAAGCCCTGACGCTGTCCCTAAGTGAGACCTTGAGGCTGTCCCTAACAGAGGCCCTGATAATATCTTTCACGAAGACCCTAATGCTGATCCTACAGAGGCCTTTCTGCTGCTCCTAAGTCATGCCCTGATACTGTCCCTTACTCAGGCCCCAAAGATAGGCCTCACTTAGGCCCTGTTGCTGTACCTTAGTTAGGCTCTGACGCTGTCCGTACATCAAGCCCTGGCACTGGTCCTGATTAAGGCCCTCACGCTGCTGCTAACTAAGGCCCTGATGCTCTCAATGACTAAGGTCTTCTCGTTATCCCTTGGTCATTTCCTTTCACTATCTCTGGCCTGGAACCTGACTCTGTCCCGAGAGAATCTCCTGCATCTTATGCTGACTGAAACCCTAATGCTCTCCCTAACTAAGGCCCTGACTACTCCTAACTAAGGCCATGACACTGTCTCTAACAAAGGCCCAGAATCTGTCCCTAATATAGGCCCTGCTGCCAGCAATAACTAAAATCCTGACACTCTCCTGAGATAATATCCTGACCCATTTCTAACCAAGGTCTTGACACTCTCCCTAAGAAAGCCCTGTCGCTGTCTTTAAGTGAAGACCTGAGGCTGTCCGTAACTCAGGCCCTGAAGCTTTCCCTAACTGAGGCCTTGACGCTGTGACTAACTAGGGCTCTGGTCATCTTTAACTAAGAGCCTAAAGCTGATCCAACAAAGGCACTGATGCTGCTCCTAAGTCACTCCCTGACAGTGTCCCCAGCTGAGGGCCTGACATTAGGCCTCACTCAGACCCTGTCGCTCTCCCTAAGTCAGGCCCTGATACTGTCCCTCCCTGAAGCCCTAACACTGGTTCTGAATAAGGCCCTGATATTCTCAGTAACAAAGGTCTTCACACTATCCTTAGGTCATTTCCTGACACGATTCCTAGCCTTCACCCTAACCCTGTCCCGAGCTAATATCCTACCTCTTATGCTAACTAAAGACCTTATGCTGTGCCTACCTCAGGCACTGAATTTAGTCCCAAGACCGCAAGACTGACCCTCACTAGGCTCCATGCCCTTATCGTCACAATGTTCCGTGACCACTTTCATCACAATGCTCCACGCCCTTATCATCAAAATGCCCCATGACCCCTGTCATCACAATGCTCCGTGACCCCTGTCATCACAATTCTCCATGGCCCTTGTCATCACAATGCTCCATGCACTTGTCATCACAATTCTCCATGACCCTTGTCATCACAGTGCTCCATGGCGCTTGTCATCACAATGATCCAGAGCCTTAGTTCCTGAGTTGGGAGTAGTATCATTGCCTCAATTAGGGAAAATGTCAGTGACTGAGTTGGGAGTAGTGTGAGGGCCCTTGTTAGGGACACTGTCAGTGCCTGAGTTAGGTGTAGTGTCAGGGTTTTAGTTACGTACACTGTCAGTGCCTGAGTTGGGAATAGTGTCAGGGCCTTAGTTAGGGACTGTGTCATTGCCTGAGTTAGGAGTAGTGTCAGGGCCTTAGTTAGGAGTAGCATCAGTGTCTTCGTTAGGTATTGTATCAGCGCCTCAGTTAGGAATAGATTCAGGGCCTTATTTTGGGACAGTGTCAGTGCCTGAGTTAAGAGTTTTGTCAGCGTTAGTTAGGGACCTTTTCAGGGCCTGAGTTAGGAGTAATGTCAGGGCCTTCCTTAGGTATTGTATCAGCGCCTGAGTTAGGAATAGTGTCAAGGCCTTAGTTAGGGACATTGCCAGGGCATGCTTTAGGAGTAGTGTTAGGGTGTGAGTTACGAACAGTGTCAGGGCCTTAGTTAGTGATAGTGTCAGTTCCTGAGTTAGGAGTAGAGTCAGGGCCTAAGTTAGGGACAGTGCCAGTGCGGAGTTCGTAGTAGTATCAGGGCCTTAGTTAGAGACAGTGTCAGGGCCTGAGTTACGAGTAGTGTCAGAGGCTTTGTTAGGGACAGTGTCAGTGCCTGAGTTAAGAGTAGCGTCACAGCTTTAGTTAGGGCCAGTGTCAGGGCCTTAGTTAAGACCAGTGTCAGGGCCTATGATAGGAATCAGATCAGGGCCTGTGTTACGAGTAGTGTCAGGGCCTTAGTTAAGGACCGTGTCAGGGCCTGAGTCCTGACTTATTCCTAACTTTCCTCACTAAGGATTTTTGATACTACTGCTAATTCAGGTCCTGATAATATCCCTTACTAAGGCCCTGACCCTTTCCCTGGCTAAGGCCCTGAACTTCTCCTAAGTCAGGCCCTGATACTGTCCCTAACAATGGCCCTGACACTACACCTAACTTAGGCCCCGAAATGATACCTAACAAAGGCTCTGTTGCTAGTCCAAACTAAAGCCCTAAAATTGGTCTTAAATAAGGCCTTGACACTAATCCTAACTCAGGCCCTAACACTGTCCCTAGCTAAGGCCCTGACAGTACGCCTAACTCAGACCCTGACACTGGCCTTAAGCAAGGCCCTGACACTACCCCTAACTCAGTCCCTTACACTGTACCTAACAAAGTCACTGATGCTAGGCCTAACTCAGGCCCTGAAACCGTCTGTAACTAAGGCCCTGCTGCCATCAGTATGTAAAGTCCTGACATTATCCTGAGCTAATATCCTGACCTATGTCTTTCCAAGGTCCTGAAACTGTCCCAAAGTAAGCCCTGACGCTGTCCGTAAGTGAAGACCTGAGGCTGTCCCTAACTCAGGCCCTGAAGCTTTCCTTAACTGAAGCCTTGAAGCTGTGACTAACTCAGGCCCTGATCATGTATTTCACGAAGACCTTAAAGCTGATCCAGCAAAGACGCTGATGCTGCTCCAAAGTCATGCCCTGACAGTGTGCCCAGCAAAGGGCCTGACGCTAGGCCTCACTCAGGCCCTGTCGCTCTCCCGAAGTCAGGCCCTGACACTGTCACTAACTAAGGCCCTGACTCTACTCCTAACTCAGTCCCGTACATTGTACCTAACAAAGGCTCTGATGCTAGTCATAACTCAGAGCCTGACACTGTCTCTAACTAAGGGCTGCTGCCATCAATATCTAAAGTCCTGACATTATCCGGAGCTAATATCCTGACCCATGTCTTACCAAGGTCCTGAAACTGTCCCAAAGTAAGCCCTGACGCTGTCCCTAAGTGAGACCTTGAGGCTGTCCCTAACAGAGGCCCTGATAATATCTTTCACGAAGACCCTAATGCTGATCCTACAGAGGCCTTTCTGCTGCTCCTAAGTCATGCCCTGATACTGTCCCTTACTCAGGCCCCAAAGATAGGCCTCACTTAGGCCCTGTTGCTGTACCTTAGTTAGGCTCTGACGCTGTCCGTACATCAAGCCCTGGCACTGGTCCTGATTAAGGCCCTCACGCTGCTGCTAACTAAGGCCCTGATGCTCTCAATGACTAAGGTCTTCTCGTTATCCCTTGGTCATTTCCTTTCACTATCTCTGGCCTGGAACCTGACTCTGTCCCGAGAGAATCTCCTGCATCTTATGCTGACTGAAACCCTAATGCTCTCCCTAACTAAGGCCCTGACTACTCCTAACTAAGGCCATGACACTGTCTCTAACAAAGGCCCAGAATCTGTCCCTAATATAGGCCCTGCTGCCAGCAATAACTAAAATCCTGACACTCTCCTGAGATAATATCCTGACCCATTTCTAACCAAGGTCTTGACACTCTCCCTAAGAAAGCCCTGTCGCTGTCTTTAAGTGAAGACCTGAGGCTGTCCGTAACTCAGGCCCTGAAGCTTTCCCTAACTGAGGCCTTGACGCTGTGACTAACTAGGGCTCTGGTCATCTTTAACTAAGAGCCTAAAGCTGATCCAACAAAGGCACTGATGCTGCTCCTAAGTCACTCCCTGACAGTGTCCCCAGCTGAGGGCCTGACATTAGGCCTCACTCAGACCCTGTCGCTCTCCCTAAGTCAGGCCCTGATACTGTCCCTACCTGAAGCCCTAACACTGGTTCTGAATAAGGCCCTGATATTCTCAGTAACAAAGGTCTTCACACTATCCTTAGGTCATTTCCTGACACGATTCCTAGCCTTCACCCTAACCCTGTCCCGAGCTAATATCCTACCTCTTATGCTAACTAAAGACCTTATGCTGTGCCTACCTCAGGCACTGAATTTAGTCCCAAGACCGCAAGACTGACCCTCACTAGGCTCCATGCCCTTATCGTCACAATGTTCCGTGACCACTTTCATCACAATGCTCCACGCCCTTATCATCAAAATGCCCCATGACCCCTGTCATCACAATGCTCCGTGACCCCTGTCATCACAATTCTCCATGGCCCTTGTCATCACAATGCTCCATGCACTTGTCATCACAATTCTCCATGACCCTTGTCATCACAGTGCTCCATGGCGCTTGTCATCACAATGATCCAGAGCCTTAGTTCCTGAGTTGGGAGTAGTATCATTGCCTCAATTAGGGAAAATGTCAGTGACTGAGTTGGGAGTAGTGTGAGGGCCCTTGTTAGGGACACTGTCAGTGCCTGAGTTAGGTGTAGTGTCAGGGTTTTAGTTACGTACACTGTCAGTGCCTGAGTTGGGAATAGTGTCAGGGCCTTAGTTAGGGACTGTGTCATTGCCTGAGTTAGGAGTAGTGTCAGGGCCTTAGTTAGGAGTAGCATCAGTGTCTTCGTTAGGTATTGTATCAGCGCCTCAGTCAGGAATAGATTCAGGGCCTTATTTTGGGACAGTGTCAGTGCCTGAGTTAAGAGTTTTCTCGGCGTTAGTTAGGGACCTTTTCAGGGCCTGAGTTAGGAGTAATGTCAGGGCCTTCCTTAGGTATTGTATCAGTGCCTGAGTTAGGAATAGTGTCAAGGCCTTAGTTAGGGACATTGCCAGGGCATGCTTTAGGAGTAGTGTTAGGGTGTGAGTTATGAACAGTGTCAGGGCCTTAGTTAGTGATAGTGTCAGTTCCTGAGTTAGGAGTAGAGTCAGGGCCTAAGTTAGGGACAGTGCCAGTGCGGAGTTCGTAGTAGTATCAGGGCCTTAGTTAGAGACAGTGTCAGGGCCTGAGTTACGAGTAGTGTCAGAGGCTTTGTTAGGGACAGTGTCAGTGCCTGAGTTAAGAGTAGCGTCACAGCTTTAGTTAGGGCCAGTGTCAGGGCCTTAGTTAAGACCAGTGTCAGGGCCTATGATAGGAATCAGATCAGGGCCTGTGTTACGAGTAGTGTCAGGGCCTTAGTTAAGGACCGTGTCAGGGCCTGAGTCCTGACTTATTCCTAACTTTCCTCACTAAGGATTTTTGATACTACTGCTAATTCAGGTCCTGATAATATCCCTTACTAAGGCCCTGACCCTTTCCCTGGCTAAGGCCCTGAACTTCTCCTAAGTCAGGCCCTGATACTGTCCCTAACAATGGCCCTGACACTACACCTAACTTAGGCCCCGAAATGATACCTAACAAAGGCTCTGTTGCTAGTCCAAACTAAAGCCCTAAAATTGGTCTTAAATAAGGCCTTGACACTAATCCTAACTCAGGCCCTAACACTGTCCCTAGCTAAGGCCCTGACAGTACGCCTAACTCAGACCCTGACACTGGCCCTAAGCAAGGCCCTGACACTACCCCTAACTCAGTCCCTTACACTGTACCTAACAAAGTCACTGATGCTAGGCCTAACTCAGGCCCTGAAACCGTCTGTAACTAAGGCCCTGCTGCCATCAGTATGTAAAGTCCTGACATTATCCTGAGCTAATATCCTGACCTATGTCTTTCCAAGGTCCTGAAACTGTCCCAAAGTAAGCCCTGACGCTGTCCGTAAGTGAAGACCTGAGGCTGTCCCTAACTCAGGCCCTGAAGCTTTCCTTAACTGAAGCCTTGAAGCTGTGACTAACTCAGTCCCTGATCATGTATTTCACGAAGACCTTAAAGCTGATCCAGCAAAGACGCTGATGCTGCTCCAAAGTCATGCCCTGACAGTGTGCCCAGCAAAGGGCCTGACGCTAGGCCTCACTCAGGCCCTGTCGCTCTCCCGAAGTCAGGCCCTGACACTGTCACTAACTAAGGCCCTGACTCTACTCCTAACTCAGTCCCGTACATTGTACCTAACAAAGGCTCTGATGCTAGTCATAACTCAGAGCCTGACACTGTCTCTAACTAAGGGCTGCTGCCATCAATATCTAAAGTCCTGACATTATCCGGAGCTAATATCCTGACCCATGTCTTACCAAGGTCCTGAAACTGTCCCAAAGTAAGCCCTGACGCTGTCCCTAAGTGAGACCTTGAGGCTGTCCCTAACAGAGGCCCTGATAATATCTTTCACGAAGACCCTAATGCTGATCCTACAGAGGCCTTTCTGCTGCTCCTAAGTCATGCCCTGATACTGTCCCTTACTCAGGCCCCAAAGATAGGCCTCACTTAGGCCCTGTTGCTGTACCTTAGTTAGGCTCTGACGCTGTCCGTACATCAAGCCCTGGCACTGGTCCTGATTAAGGCCCTCACGCTGCTGCTAACTAAGGCCCTGATGCTCTCAATGACTAAGGTCTTCTCGTTATCCCTTGGTCATTTCCTTTCACTATCTCTGGCCTGGAACCTGACTCTGTCCCGAGAGAATCTCCTGCATCTTATGCTGACTGAAACCCTAATGCTCTCCCTAACTAAGGCCCTGACTACTCCTAACTAAGGCCATGACACTGTCTCTAACAAAGGCCCAGAATCTGTCCCTAATATAGGCCCTGCTGCCAGCAATAACTAAAATCCTGACACTCTCCTGAGATAATATCCTGACCCATTTCTAACCAAGGTCTTGACACTCTCCCTAAGAAAGCCCTGTCGCTGTCTTTAAGTGAAGACCTGAGGCTGTCCGTAACTCAGGCCCTGAAGCTTTCCCTAACTGAGGCCTTGACGCTGTGACTAACTAGGGCTCTGGTCATCTTTAACTAAGAGCCTAAAGCTGATCCAACAAAGGCACTGATGCTGCTCCTAAGTCACTCCCTGACAGTGTCCCCAGCTGAGGGCCTGACATTAGGCCTCACTCAGACCCTGTCGCTCTCCCTAAGTCAGGCCCTGATACTGTCCCTCCCTGAAGCCCTAACACTGGTTCTGAATAAGGCCCTGATATTCTCAGTAACAAAGGTCTTCACACTATCCTTAGGTCATTTCCTGACACGATTCCTAGCCTTCACCCTAACCCTGTCCCGAGCTAATATCCTACCTCTTATGCTAACTAAAGACCTTATGCTGTGCCTACCTCAGGCACTGAATTTAGTCCCAAGACCGCAAGACTGACCCTCACTAGGCTCCATGCCCTTATCGTCACAATGTTCCGTGACCACTTTCATCACAATGCTCCACGCCCTTATCATCAAAATGCCCCATGACCCCTGTCATCACAATGCTCCGTGACCCCTGTCATCACAATTCTCCATGGCCCTTGTCATCACAATGCTCCATGCACTTGTCATCACAATTCTCCATGACCCTTGTCATCACAGTGCTCCATGGCGCTTGTCATCACAATGATCCAGAGCCTTAGTTCCTGAGTTGGGAGTAGTATCATTGCCTCAATTAGGGAAAATGTCAGTGACTGAGTTGGGAGTAGTGTGAGGGCCCTTGTTAGGGACACTGTCAGTGCCTGAGTTAGGTGTAGTGTCAGGGTTTTAGTTACGTACACTGTCAGTGCCTGAGTTGGGAATAGTGTCAGGGCCTTAGTTAGGGACTGTGTCATTGCCTGAGTTAGGAGTAGTGTCAGGGCCTTAGTTAGGAGTAGCATCAGTGTCTTCGTTAGGTATTGTATCAGCGCCTCAGTTAGGAATAGATTCAGGGCCTTATTTTGGGACAGTGTCAGTGCCTGAGTTAAGAGTTTTGTCAGCGTTAGTTAGGGACCTTTTCAGGGCCTGAGTTAGGAGTAATGTCAGGGCCTTCCTTAGGTATTGTATCAGCGCCTGAGTTAGGAATAGTGTCAAGGCCTTAGTTAGGGACATTGCCAGGGCATGCTTTAGGAGTAGTGTTAGGGTGTGAGTTACGAACAGTGTCAGGGCCTTAGTTAGTGATAGTGTCAGTTCCTGAGTTAGGAGTAGAGTCAGGGCCTAAGTTAGGGACAGTGCCAGTGCGGAGTTCGTAGTAGTATCAGGGCCTTAGTTAGAGACAGTGTCAGGGCCTGAGTTACGAGTAGTGTCAGAGGCTTTGTTAGGGACAGTGTCAGTGCCTGAGTTAAGAGTAGCGTCACAGCTTTAGTTAGGGCCAGTGTCAGGGCCTTAGTTAAGACCAGTGTCAGGGCCTATGATAGGAATCAGATCAGGGCCTGTGTTACGAGTAGTGTCAGGGCCTTAGTTAAGGACCGTGTCAGGGCCTGAGTCCTGACTTATTCCTAACTTTCCTCACTAAGGATTTTTGATACTACTGCTAATTCAGGTCCTGATAATATCCCTTACTAAGGCCCTGACCCTTTCCCTGGCTAAGGCCCTGAACTTCTCCTAAGTCAGGCCCTGATACTGTCCCTAACAATGGCCCTGACACTACACCTAACTTAGGCCCCGAAATGATACCTAACAAAGGCTCTGTTGCTAGTCCAAACTAAAGCCCTAAAATTGGTCTTAAATAAGGCCTTGACACTAATCCTAACTCAGGCCCTAACACTGTCCCTAGCTAAGGCCCTGACAGTACGCCTAACTCAGACCCTGACACTGGCCCTAAGCAAGGCCCTGACACTACCCCTAACTCAGTCCCTTACACTGTACCTAACAAAGTCACTGATGCTAGGCCTAACTCAGGCCCTGAAACCGTCTGTAACTAAGGCCCTGCTGCCATCAGTATGTAAAGTCCTGACATTATCCTGAGCTAATATCCTGACCTATGTCTTTCCAAGGTCCTGAAACTGTCCCAAAGTAAGCCCTGACGCTGTCCGTAAGTGAAGACCTGAGGCTGTCCCTAACTCAGGCCCTGAAGCTTTCCTTAACTGAAGCCTTGAAGCTGTGACTAACTCAGGCCCTGATCATGTATTTCACGAAGACCTTAAAGCTGATCCAGCAAAGACGCTGATGCTGCTCCAAAGTCATGCCCTGACAGTGTGCCCAGCAAAGGGCCTGACGCTAGGCCTCACTCAGGCCCTGTCGCTCTCCCGAAGTCAGGCCCTGACACTGTCACTAACTAAGGCCCTGACTCTACTCCTAACTCAGTCCCGTACATTGTACCTAACAAAGGCTCTGATGCTAGTCATAACTCAGAGCCTGACACTGTCTCTAACTAAGGGCTGCTGCCATCAATATCTAAAGTCCTGACATTATCCGGAGCTAATATCCTGACCCATGTCTTACCAAGGTCCTGAAACTGTCCCAAAGTAAGCCCTGACGCTGTCCCTAAGTGAGACCTTGAGGCTGTCCCTAACAGAGGCCCTGATAATATCTTTCACGAAGACCCTAATGCTGATCCTACAGAGGCCTTTCTGCTGCTCCTAAGTCATGCCCTGATACTGTCCCTTACTCAGGCCCCAAAGATAGGCCTCACTTAGGCCCTGTTGCTGTACCTTAGTTAGGCTCTGACGCTGTCCGTACATCAAGCCCTGGCACTGGTCCTGATTAAGGCCCTCACGCTGCTGCTAACTAAGGCCCTGATGCTCTCAATGACTAAGGTCTTCTCGTTATCCCTTGGTCATTTCCTTTCACTATCTCTGGCCTGGAACCTGACTCTGTCCCGAGAGAATCTCCTGCATCTTATGCTGACTGAAACCCTAATGCTCTCCCTAACTAAGGCCCTGACTACTCCTAACTAAGGCCATGACACTGTCTCTAACAAAGGCCCAGAATCTGTCCCTAATATAGGCCCTGCTGCCAGCAATAACTAAAATCCTGACACTCTCCTGAGATAATATCCTGACCCATTTCTAACCAAGGTCTTGACACTCTCCCTAAGAAAGCCCTGTCGCTGTCTTTAAGTGAAGACCTGAGGCTGTCCGTAACTCAGGCCCTGAAGCTTTCCCTAACTGAGGCCTTGACGCTGTGACTAACTAGGGCTCTGGTCATCTTTAACTAAGAGCCTAAAGCTGATCCAACAAAGGCACTGATGCTGCTCCTAAGTCACTCCCTGACAGTGTCCCCAGCTGAGGGCCTGACATTAGGCCTCACTCAGACCCTGTCGCTCTCCCTAAGTCAGGCCCTGATACTGTCCCTCCCTGAAGCCCTAACACTGGTTCTGAATAAGGCCCTGATATTCTCAGTAACAAAGGTCTTCACACTATCCTTAGGTCATTTCCTGACACGATTCCTAGCCTTCACCCTAACC
The DNA here is from genome assembly GCF_965194825.1 of Balaenoptera physalus. Classification (NCBI taxonomy): domain Eukaryota; kingdom Metazoa; phylum Chordata; class Mammalia; order Artiodactyla; family Balaenopteridae; genus Balaenoptera; species Balaenoptera physalus. The sequence goes on along the minus strand of NW_028126134.1, from coordinate 13,550 downwards.
CTGTCCCGAGCTAATATCCTACCTCTTATGCTAACTAAAGACCTTATGCTGTGCCTACCTCAGGCACTGAATTTAGTCCCAAGACCGCAAGACTGACCCTCACTAGGCTCCATGCCCTTATCGTCACAATGTTCCGTGACCACTTTCATCACAATGCTCCACGCCCTTATCATCAAAATGCCCCATGACCCCTGTCATCACAATGCTCCGTGACCCCTGTCATCACAATTCTCCATGGCCCTTGTCATCACAATGCTCCATGCACTTGTCATCACAATTCTCCATGACCCTTGTCATCACAGTGCTCCATGGCGCTTGTCATCACAATGATCCAGAGCCTTAGTTCCTGAGTTGGGAGTAGTATCATTGCCTCAATTAGGGAAAATGTCAGTGACTGAGTTGGGAGTAGTGTGAGGGCCCTTGTTAGGGACACTGTCAGTGCCTGAGTTAGGTGTAGTGTCAGGGTTTTAGTTACGTACACTGTCAGTGCCTGAGTTGGGAATAGTGTCAGGGCCTTAGTTAGGGACTGTGTCATTGCCTGAGTTAGGAGTAGTGTCAGGGCCTTAGTTAGGAGTAGCATCAGTGTCTTCGTTAGGTATTGTATCAGCGCCTCAGTCAGGAATAGATTCAGGGCCTTATTTTGGGACAGTGTCAGTGCCTGAGTTAAGAGTTTTGTCGGCGTTAGTTAGGGACCTTTTCAGGGCCTGAGTTAGGAGTAATGTCAGGGCCTTCCTTAGGTATTGTATCAGTGCCTGAGTTAGGAATAGTGTCAAGGCCTTAGTTAGGGACATTGCCAGGGCATGCTTTAGGAGTAGTGTTAGGGTGTGAGTTATGAACAGTGTCAGGGCCTTAGTTAGTGATAGTGTCAGTTCCTGAGTTAGGAGTAGAGTCAGGGCCTAAGTTAGGGACAGTGCCAGTGCGGAGTTCGTAGTAGTATCAGGGCCTTAGTTAGAGACAGTGTCAGGGCCTGAGTTACGAGTAGTGTCAGAGGCTTTGTTAGGGACAGTGTCAGTGCCTGAGTTAAGAGTAGCGTCACAGCTTTAGTTAGGGCCAGTGTCAGGGCCTTAGTTAAGACCAGTGTCAGGGCCTATGATAGGAATCAGATCAGGGCCTGTGTTACGAGTAGTGTCAGGGCCTTAGTTAAGGACCGTGTCAGGGCCTGAGTCCTGACTTATTCCTAACTTTCCTCACTAAGGATTTTTGATACTACTGCTAATTCAGGTCCTGATAATATCCCTTACTAAGGCCCTGACCCTTTCCCTGGCTAAGGCCCTGAACTTCTCCTAAGTCAGGCCCTGATACTGTCCCTAACAATGGCCCTGACACTACACCTAACTTAGGCCCCGAAATGATACCTAACAAAGGCTCTGTTGCTAGTCCAAACTAAAGCCCTAAAATTGGTCTTAAATAAGGCCTTGACACTAATCCTAACTCAGGCCCTAACACTGTCCCTAGCTAAGGCCCTGACAGTACGCCTAACTCAGACCCTGACACTGGCCTTAAGCAAGGCCCTGACACTACCCCTAACTCAGTCCCTTACACTGTACCTAACAAAGTCACTGATGCTAGGCCTAACTCAGGCCCTGAAACCGTCTGTAACTAAGGCCCTGCTGCCATCAGTATGTAAAGTCCTGACATTATCCTGAGCTAATATCCTGACCTATGTCTTTCCAAGGTCCTGAAACTGTCCCAAAGTAAGCCCTGACGCTGTCCGTAAGTGAAGACCTGAGGCTGTCCCTAACTCAGGCCCTGAAGCTTTCCTTAACTGAAGCCTTGAAGCTGTGACTAACTCAGGCCCTGATCATGTATTTCACGAAGACCTTAAAGCTGATCCAGCAAAGACGCTGATGCTGCTCCAAAGTCATGCCCTGACAGTGTGCCCAGCAAAGGGCCTGACGCTAGGCCTCACTCAGGCCCTGTCGCTCTCCCGAAGTCAGGCCCTGACACTGTCACTAACTAAGGCCCTGACTCTACTCCTAACTCAGTCCCGTACATTGTACCTAACAAAGGCTCTGATGCTAGTCATAACTCAGAGCCTGACACTGTCTCTAACTAAGGGCTGCTGCCATCAATATCTAAAGTCCTGACATTATCCGGAGCTAATATCCTGACCCATGTCTTACCAAGGTCCTGAAACTGTCCCAAAGTAAGCCCTGACGCTGTCCCTAAGTGAGACCTTGAGGCTGTCCCTAACAGAGGCCCTGATAATATCTTTCACGAAGACCCTAATGCTGATCCTACAGAGGCCTTTCTGCTGCTCCTAAGTCATGCCCTGATACTGTCCCTTACTCAGGCCCCAAAGATAGGCCTCACTTAGGCCCTGTTGCTGTACCTTAGTTAGGCTCTGACGCTGTCCGTACATCAAGCCCTGGCACTGGTCCTGATTAAGGCCCTCACGCTGCTGCTAACTAAGGCCCTGATGCTCTCAATGACTAAGGTCTTCTCGTTATCCCTTGGTCATTTCCTTTCACTATCTCTGGCCTGGAACCTGACTCTGTCCCGAGAGAATCTCCTGCATCTTATGCTGACTGAAACCCTAATGCTCTCCCTAACTAAGGCCCTGACTACTCCTAACTAAGGCCATGACACTGTCTCTAACAAAGGCCCAGAATCTGTCCCTAATATAGGCCCTGCTGCCAGCAATAACTAAAATCCTGACACTCTCCTGAGATAATATCCTGACCCATTTCTAACCAAGGTCTTGACACTCTCCCTAAGAAAGCCCTGTCGCTGTCTTTAAGTGAAGACCTGAGGCTGTCCGTAACTCAGGCCCTGAAGCTTTCCCTAACTGAGGCCTTGACGCTGTGACTAACTAGGGCTCTGGTCATCTTTAACTAAGAGCCTAAAGCTGATCCAACAAAGGCACTGATGCTGCTCCTAAGTCACTCCCTGACAGTGTCCCCAGCTGAGGGCCTGACATTAGGCCTCACTCAGACCCTGTCGCTCTCCCTAAGTCAGGCCCTGATACTGTCCCTCCCTGAAGCCCTAACACTGGTTCTGAATAAGGCCCTGATATTCTCAGTAACAAAGGTCTTCACACTATCCTTAGGTCATTTCCTGACACGATTCCTAGCCTTCACCCTAACCCTGTCCCGAGCTAATATCCTACCTCTTATGCTAACTAAAGACCTTATGCTGTGCCTACCTCAGGCACTGAATTTAGTCCCAAGACCGCAAGACTGACCCTCACTAGGCTCCATGCCCTTATCGTCACAATGTTCCGTGACCACTTTCATCACAATGCTCCACGCCCTTATCATCAAAATGCCCCATGACCCCTGTCATCACAATGCTCCGTGACCCCTGTCATCACAATTCTCCATGGCCCTTGTCATCACAATGCTCCATGCACTTGTCATCACAATTCTCCATGACCCTTGTCATCACAGTGCTCCATGGCGCTTGTCATCACAATGATCCAGAGCCTTAGTTCCTGAGTTGGGAGTAGTATCATTGCCTCAATTAGGGAAAATGTCAGTGACTGAGTTGGGAGTAGTGTGAGGGCCCTTGTTAGGGACACTGTCAGTGCCTGAGTTAGGTGTAGTGTCAGGGTTTTAGTTACGTACACTGTCAGTGCCTGAGTTGGGAATAGTGTCAGGGCCTTAGTTAGGGACTGTGTCATTGCCTGAGTTAGGAGTAGTGTCAGGGCCTTAGTTAGGAGTAGCATCAGTGTCTTCGTTAGGTATTGTATCAGCGCCTCAGTCAGGAATAGATTCAGGGCCTTATTTTGGGACAGTGTCAGTGCCTGAGTTAAGAGTTTTGTCGGCGTTAGTTAGGGACCTTTTCAGGGCCTGAGTTAGGAGTAATGTCAGGGCCTTCCTTAGGTATTGTATCAGTGCCTGAGTTAGGAATAGTGTCAAGGCCTTAGTTAGGGACATTGCCAGGGCATGCTTTAGGAGTAGTGTTAGGGTGTGAGTTATGAACAGTGTCAGGGCCTTAGTTAGTGATAGTGTCAGTTCCTGAGTTAGGAGTAGAGTCAGGGCCTAAGTTAGGGACAGTGCCAGTGCGGAGTTCGTAGTAGTATCAGGGCCTTAGTTAGAGACAGTGTCAGGGCCTGAGTTACGAGTAGTGTCAGAGGCTTTGTTAGGGACAGTGTCAGTGCCTGAGTTAAGAGTAGCGTCACAGCTTTAGTTAGGGCCAGTGTCAGGGCCTTAGTTAAGACCAGTGTCAGGGCCTATGATAGGAATCAGATCAGGGCCTGTGTTACGAGTAGTGTCAGGGCCTTAGTTAAGGACCGTGTCAGGGCCTGAGTCCTGACTTATTCCTAACTTTCCTCACTAAGGATTTTTGATACTACTGCTAATTCAGGTCCTGATAATATCCCTTACTAAGGCCCTGACCCTTTCCCTGGCTAAGGCCCTGAACTTCTCCTAAGTCAGGCCCTGATACTGTCCCTAACAATGGCCCTGACACTACACCTAACTTAGGCCCCGAAATGATACCTAACAAAGGCTCTGTTGCTAGTCCAAACTAAAGCCCTAAAATTGGTCTTAAATAAGGCCTTGACACTAATCCTAACTCAGGCCCTAACACTGTCCCTAGCTAAGGCCCTGACAGTACGCCTAACTCAGACCCTGACACTGGCCTTAAGCAAGGCCCTGACACTACCCCTAACTCAGTCCCTTACACTGTACCTAACAAAGTCACTGATGCTAGGCCTAACTCAGGCCCTGAAACCGTCTGTAACTAAGGCCCTGCTGCCATCAGTATGTAAAGTCCTGACATTATCCTGAGCTAATATCCTGACCTATGTCTTTCCAAGGTCCTGAAACTGTCCCAAAGTAAGCCCTGACGCTGTCCGTAAGTGAAGACCTGAGGCTGTCCCTAACTCAGGCCCTGAAGCTTTCCTTAACTGAAGCCTTGAAGCTGTGACTAACTCAGGCCCTGATCATGTATTTCACGAAGACCTTAAAGCTGATCCAGCAAAGACGCTGATGCTGCTCCAAAGTCATGCCCTGACAGTGTGCCCAGCAAAGGGCCTGACGCTAGGCCTCACTCAGGCCCTGTCGCTCTCCCGAAGTCAGGCCCTGACACTGTCACTAACTAAGGCCCTGACTCTACTCCTAACTCAGTCCCGTACATTGTACCTAACAAAGGCTCTGATGCTAGTCATAACTCAGAGCCTGACACTGTCTCTAACTAAGGGCTGCTGCCATCAATATCTAAAGTCCTGACATTATCCGGAGCTAATATCCTGACCCATGTCTTACCAAGGTCCTGAAACTGTCCCAAAGTAAGCCCTGACGCTGTCCCTAAGTGAGACCTTGAGGCTGTCCCTAACAGAGGCCCTGATAATATCTTTCACGAAGACCCTAATGCTGATCCTACAGAGGCCTTTCTGCTGCTCCTAAGTCATGCCCTGATACTGTCCCTTACTCAGGCCCCAAAGATAGGCCTCACTTAGGCCCTGTTGCTGTACCTTAGTTAGGCTCTGACGCTGTCCGTACATCAAGCCCTGGCACTGGTCCTGATTAAGGCCCTCACGCTGCTGCTAACTAAGGCCCTGATGCTCTCAATGACTAAGGTCTTCTCGTTATCCCTTGGTCATTTCCTTTCACTATCTCTGGCCTGGAACCTGACTCTGTCCCGAGAGAATCTCCTGCATCTTATGCTGACTGAAACCCTAATGCTCTCCCTAACTAAGGCCCTGACTACTCCTAACTAAGGCCATGACACTGTCTCTAACAAAGGCCCAGAATCTGTCCCTAATATAGGCCCTGCTGCCAGCAATAACTAAAATCCTGACACTCTCCTGAGATAATATCCTGACCCATTTCTAACCAAGGTCTTGACACTCTCCCTAAGAAAGCCCTGTCGCTGTCTTTAAGTGAAGACCTGAGGCTGTCCGTAACTCAGGCCCTGAAGCTTTCCCTAACTGAGGCCTTGACGCTGTGACTAACTAGGGCTCTGGTCATCTTTAACTAAGAGCCTAAAGCTGATCCAACAAAGGCACTGATGCTGCTCCTAAGTCACTCCCTGACAGTGTCCCCAGCTGAGGGCCTGACATTAGGCCTCACTCAGACCCTGTCGCTCTCCCTAAGTCAGGCCCTGATACTGTCCCTCCCTGAAGCCCTAACACTGGTTCTGAATAAGGCCCTGATATTCTCAGTAACAAAGGTCTTCACACTATCCTTAGGTCATTTCCTGACACGATTCCTAGCCTTCACCCTAACCCTGTCCCGAGCTAATATCCTACCTCTTCTGCTAACTAAAGACCTTATGCTGTGCCTACCTCAGGCACTGAATTTAGTCCCAAGACCGCAAGACTGACCCTCACTAGGCTCCATGCCCTTATCGTCACAATGTTCCGTGACCACTTTCATCACAATGCTCCACGCCCTTATCATCAAAATGCCCCATGACCCCTGTCATCACAATGCTCCGTGACCCCTGTCATCACAATTCTCCATGGCCCTTGTCATCACAATGCTCCATGCACTTGTCATCACAATTCTCCATGACCCTTGTCATCACAGTGCTCCATGGCGCTTGTCATCACAATGATCCAGAGCCTTAGTTCCTGAGTTGGGAGTAGTATCATTGCCTCAATTAGGGAAAATGTCAGTGACTGAGTTGGGAGTAGTGTGAGGGCCCTTGTTAGGGACACTGTCAGTGCCTGAGTTAGGTGTAGTGTCAGGGTTTTAGTTACGTACACTGTCAGTGCCTGAGTTGGGAATAGTGTCAGGGCCTTAGTTAGGGACTGTGTCATTGCCTGAGTTAGGAGTAGTGTCAGGGCCTTAGTTAGGAGTAGCATCAGTGTCTTCGTTAGGTATTGTATCAGCGCCTCAGTCAGGAATAGATTCAGGGCCTTATTTTGGGACAGTGTCAGTGCCTGAGTTAAGAGTTTTGTCGGCGTTAGTTAGGGACCTTTTCAGGGCCTGAGTTAGGAGTAATGTCAGGGCCTTCCTTAGGTATTGTATCAGTGCCTGAGTTAGGAATAGTGTCAAGGCCTTAGTTAGGGACATTGCCAGGGCATGCTTTAGGAGTAGTGTTAGGGTGTGAGTTATGAACAGTGTCAGGGCCTTAGTTAGTGATAGTGTCAGTTCCTGAGTTAGGAGTAGAGTCAGGGCCTAAGTTAGGGACAGTGCCAGTGCGGAGTTCGTAGTAGTATCAGGGCCTTAGTTAGAGACAGTGTCAGGGCCTGAGTTACGAGTAGTGTCAGAGGCTTTGTTAGGGACAGTGTCAGTGCCTGAGTTAAGAGTAGCGTCACAGCTTTAGTTAGGGCCAGTGTCAGGGCCTTAGTTAAGACCAGTGTCAGGGCCTATGATAGGAATCAGATCAGGGCCTGTGTTACGAGTAGTGTCAGGGCCTTAGTTAAGGACCGTGTCAGGGCCTGAGTCCTGACTTATTCCTAACTTTCCTCACTAAGGATTTTTGATACTACTGCTAATTCAGGTCCTGATAATATCCCTTACTAAGGCCCTGACCCTTTCCCTGGCTAAGGCCCTGAACTTCTCCTAAGTCAGGCCCTGATACTGTCCCTAACAATGGCCCTGACACTACACCTAACTTAGGCCCCGAAATGATACCTAACAAAGGCTCTGTTGCTAGTCCAAACTAAAGCCCTAAAATTGGTCTTAAATAAGGCCTTGACACTAATCCTAACTCAGGCCCTAACACTGTCCCTAGCTAAGGCCCTGACAGTACGCCTAACTCAGACCCTGACACTGGCCTTAAGCAAGGCCCTGACACTACCCCTAACTCAGTCCCTTACACTGTACCTAACAAAGTCACTGATGCTAGGCCTAACTCAGGCCCTGAAACCGTCTGTAACTAAGGCCCTGCTGCCATCAGTATGTAAAGTCCTGACATTATCCTGAGCTAATATCCTGACCTATGTCTTTCCAAGGTCCTGAAACTGTCCCAAAGTAAGCCCTGACGCTGTCCGTAAGTGAAGACCTGAGGCTGTCCCTAACTCAGGCCCTGAAGCTTTCCTTAACTGAAGCCTTGAAGCTGTGACTAACTCAGGCCCTGATCATGTATTTCACGAAGACCTTAAAGCTGATCCAGCAAAGACGCTGATGCTGCTCCAAAGTCATGCCCTGACAGTGTGCCCAGCAAAGGGCCTGACGCTAGGCCTCACTCAGGCCCTGTCGCTCTCCCGAAGTCAGGCCCTGACACTGTCACTAACTAAGGCCCTGACTCTACTCCTAACTCAGTCCCGTACATTGTACCTAACAAAGGCTCTGATGCTAGTCATAACTCAGAGCCTGACACTGTCTCTAACTAAGGGCTGCTGCCATCAATATCTAAAGTCCTGACATTATCCGGAGCTAATATCCTGACCCATGTCTTACCAAGGTCCTGAAACTGTCCCAAAGTAAGCCCTGACGCTGTCCCTAAGTGAGACCTTGAGGCTGTCCCTAACAGAGGCCCTGATAATATCTTTCACGAAGACCCTAATGCTGATCCTACAGAGGCCTTTCTGCTGCTCCTAAGTCATGCCCTGATACTGTCCCTTACTCAGGCCCCAAAGATAGGCCTCACTTAGGCCCTGTTGCTGTACCTTAGTTAGGCTCTGACGCTGTCCGTACATCAAGCCCTGGCACTGGTCCTGATTAAGGCCCTCACGCTGCTGCTAACTAAGGCCCTGATGCTCTCAATGACTAAGGTCTTCTCGTTATCCCTTGGTCATTTCCTTTCACTATCTCTGGCCTGGAACCTGACTCTGTCCCGAGAGAATCTCCTGCATCTTATGCTGACTGAAACCCTAATGCTCTCCCTAACTAAGGCCCTGACTACTCCTAACTAAGGCCATGACACTGTCTCTAACAAAGGCCCAGAATCTGTCCCTAATATAGGCCCTGCTGCCAGCAATAACTAAAATCCTGACACTCTCCTGAGATAATATCCTGACCCATTTCTAACCAAGGTCTTGACACTCTCCCTAAGAAAGCCCTGTCGCTGTCTTTAAGTGAAGACCTGAGGCTGTCCGTAACTCAGGCCCTGAAGCTTTCCCTAACTGAGGCCTTGACGCTGTGACTAACTAGGGCTCTGGTCATCTTTAACTAAGAGCCTAAAGCTGATCCAACAAAGGCACTGATGCTGCTCCTAAGTCACTCCCTGACAGTGTCCCCAGCTGAGGGCCTGACATTAGGCCTCACTCAGACCCTGTCGCTCTCCCTAAGTCAGGCCCTGATACTGTCCCTCCCTGAAGCCCTAACACTGGTTCTGAATAAGGCCCTGATATTCTCAGTAACAAAGGTCTTCACACTATCCTTAGGTCATTTCCTGACACGATTCCTAGCCTTCACCCTAACCCTGTCCCGAGCTAATATCCTACCTCTTCTGCTAACTAAAGACCTTATGCTGTGCCTACCTCAGGCACTGAATTTAGTCCCAAGACCGCAAGACTGACCCTCACTAGGCTCCATGCCCTTATCGTCACAATGTTCCGTGACCACTTTCATCACAATGCTCCACGCCCTTATCATCAAAATGCCCCATGACCCCTGTCATCACAATGCTCCGTGACCCCTGTCATCACAATTCTCCATGGCCCTTGTCATCACAATGCTCCATGCACTTGTCATCACAATTCTCCATGACCCTTGTCATCACAGTGCTCCATGGCGCTTGTCATCACAATGATCCAGAGCCTTAGTTCCTGAGTTGGGAGTAGTATCATTGCCTCAATTAGGGAAAATGTCAGTGACTGAGTTGGGAGTAGTGTGAGGGCCCTTGTTAGGGACACTGTCAGTGCCTGAGTTAGGTGTAGTGTCAGGGTTTTAGTTACGTACACTGTCAGTGCCTGAGTTGGGAATAGTGTCAGGGCCTTAGTTAGGGACTGTGTCATTGCCTGAGTTAGGAGTAGTGTCAGGGCCTTAGTTAGGAGTAGCATCAGTGTCTTCGTTAGGTATTGTATCAGCGCCTCAGTCAGGAATAGATTCAGGGCCTTATTTTGGGACAGTGTCAGTGCCTGAGTTAAGAGTTTTGTCGGCGTTAGTTAGGGACCTTTTCAGGGCCTGAGTTAGGAGTAATGTCAGGGCCTTCCTTAGGTATTGTATCAGTGCCTGAGTTAGGAATAGTGTCAAGGCCTTAGTTAGGGACATTGCCAGGGCATGCTTTAGGAGTAGTGTTAGGGTGTGAGTTATGAACAGTGTCAGGGCCTTAGTTAGTGATAGTGTCAGTTCCTGAGTTAGGAGTAGAGTCAGGGCCTAAGTTAGGGACAGTGCCAGTGCGGAGTTCGTAGTAGTATCAGGGCCTTAGTTAGAGACAGTGTCAGGGCCTGAGTTACGAGTAGTGTCAGAGGCTTTGTTAGGGACAGTGTCAGTGCCTGAGTTAAGAGTAGCGTCACAGCTTTAGTTAGGGCCAGTGTCAGGGCCTTAGTTAAGACCAGTGTCAGGGCCTATGATAGGAATCAGATCAGGGCCTGTGTTACGAGTAGTGTCAGGGCCTTAGTTAAGGACCGTGTCAGGGCCTGAGTCCTGACTTATTCCTAACTTTCCTCACTAAGGATTTTTGATACTACTGCTAATTCAGGTCCTGATAATATCCCTTACTAAGGCCCTGACCCTTTCCCTGGCTAAGGCCCTGAACTTCTCCTAAGTCAGGCCCTGATACTGTCCCTAACAATGGCCCTGACACTACACCTAACTTAGGCCCCGAAATGATACCTAACAAAGGCTCTGTTGCTAGTCCAAACTAAAGCCCTAAAATTGGTCTTAAATAAGGCCTTGACACTAATCCTAACTCAGGCCCTAACACTGTCCCTAGCTAAGGCCCTGACAGTACGCCTAACTCAGACCCTGACACTGGCCCTAAGCAAGGCCCTGACACTACCCCTAACTCAGTCCCTTACACTGTACCTAACAAAGTCACTGATGCTAGGCCTAACTCAGGCCCTGAAACCGTCTGTAACTAAGGCCCTGCTGCCATCAGTATGTAAAGTCCTGACATTATCCTGAGCTAATATCCTGACCTATGTCTTTCCAAGGTCCTGAAACTGTCCCAAAGTAAGCCCTGACGCTGTCCGTAAGTGAAGACCTGAGGCTGTCCCTAACTCAGGCCCTGAAGCTTTCCTTAACTGAAGCCTTGAAGCTGTGACTAACTCAGGCCCTGATCATGTATTTCACGAAGACCTTAAAGCTGATCCAGCAAAGACGCTGATGCTGCTCCAAAGTCATGCCCTGACAGTGTGCCCAGCAAAGGGCCTGACGCTAGGCCTCACTCAGGCCCTGTCGCTCTCCCGAAGTCAGGCCCTGACACTGTCACTAACTAAGGCCCTGACTCTACTCCTAACTCAGTCCCGTACATTGTACCTAACAAAGGCTCTGATGCTAGTCATAACTCAGAGCCTGACACTGTCTCTAACTAAGGGCTGCTGCCATCAATATCTAAAGTCCTGACATTATCCGGAGCTAATATCCTGACCCATGTCTTACCAAGGTCCTGAAACTGTCCCAAAGTAAGCCCTGACGCTGTCCCTAAGTGAGACCTTGAGGCTGTCCCTAACAGAGGCCCTGATAATATCTTTCACGAAGACCCTAATGCTGATCCTACAGAGGCCTTTCTGCTGCTCCTAAGTCATGCCCTGATACTGTCCCTTACTCAGGCCCCAAAGATAGGCCTCACTTAGGCCCTGTTGCTGTACCTTAGTTAGGCTCTGACGCTGTCCGTACATCAAGCCCTGGCACTGGTCCTGATTAAGGCCCTCACGCTGCTGCTAACTAAGGCCCTGATGCTCTCAATGACTAAGGTCTTCTCGTTATCCCTTGGTCATTTCCTTTCACTATCTCTGGCCTGGAACCTGACTCTGTCCCGAGAGAATCTCCTGCATCTTATGCTGACTGAAACCCTAATGCTCTCCCTAACTAAGGCCCTGACTACTCCTAACTAAGGCCATGACACTGTCTCTAACAAAGGCCCAGAATCTGTCCCTAATATAGGCCCTGCTGCCAGCAATAACTAAAATCCTGACACTCTCCTGAGATAATATCCTGACCCATTTCTAACCAAGGTCTTGACACTCTCCCTAAGAAAGCCCTGTCGCTGTCTTTAAGTGAAGACCTGAGGCTGTCCGTAACTCAGGCCCTGAAGCTTTCCCTAACTGAGGCCTTGACGCTGTGACTAACTAGGGCTCTGGTCATCTTTAACTAAGAGCCTAAAGCTGATCCAACAAAGGCACTGATGCTGCTCCTAAGTCACTCCCTGACAGTGTCCCCAGCTGAGGGCCTGACATTAGGCCTCACTCAGACCCTGTCGCTCTCCCTAAGTCAGGCCCTGATACTGTCCCTACCTGAAGCCCTAACACTGGTTCTGAATAAGGCCCTGATAGTCTCAGTAACAAAGGTCTTCACACTATCCTTAGGTCATTTCCTGACACGATTCCTAGCCTTCACCCTAACCCTGTCCCGAGCTAATATCCTACCTCTTATGCTAACTAAAGACCTTATGCTGTGCCTACCTCAGGCACTGAATTTAGTCCCAAGACCGCAAGACTGACCCTCACTAGGCTCCATGCCCTTATCGTCACAATGTTCCGTGACCACTTTCATCACAATGCTCCACGCCCTTATCATCAAAATGCCCCATGACCCCTGTCATCACAATGCTCCGTGACCCCTGTCATCACAATTCTCCATGGCCCTTGTCATCACAATGCTCCATGCACTTGTCATCACAATTCTCCATGACCCTTGTCATCACAGTGCTCCATGGCGCTTGTCATCACAATGATCCAGAGCCTTAGTTCCTGAGTTGGGAGTAGTATCATTGCCTCAATTAGGGAAAATGTCAGTGACTGAGTTGGGAGTAGTGTGAGGGCCCTTGTTAGGGACACTGTCAGTGCCTGAGTTAGGTGTAGTGTCAGGGTTTTAGTTACGTACACTGTCAGTGCCTGAGTTGGGAATAGTGTCAGGGCCTTAGTTAGGGACTGTGTCATTGCCTGAGTTAGGAGTAGTGTCAGGGCCTTAGTTAGGAGTAGCATCAGTGTCTTCGTTAGGTATTGTATCAGCGCCTCAGTCAGGAATAGATTCAGGGCCTTATTTTGGGACAGTGTCAGTGCCTGAGTTAAGAGTTTTGTCGGCGTTAGTTAGGGACCTTTTCAGGGCCTGAGTTAGGAGTAATGTCAGGGCCTTCCTTAGGTATTGTATCAGCGCCTGAGTTAGGAATAGTGTCAAGGCCTTAGTTAGGGACATTGCCAGGGCATGCTTTAGGAGTAGTGTTAGGGTGTGAGTTATGAACAGTGTCAGGGCCTTAGTTAGTGATAGTGTCAGTTCCTGAGTTAGGAGTAGAGTCAGGGCCTAAGTTAGGGACAGTGCCAGTGCGGAGTTCGTAGTAGTATCAGGGCCTTAGTTAGAGACAGTGTCAGGGCCTGAGTTACGAGTAGTGTCAGAGGCTTTGTTAGGGACAGTGTCAGTGCCTGAGTTAAGAGTAGCGTCACAGCTTTAGTTAGGGCCAGTGTCAGGGCCTTAGTTAAGACCAGTGTCAGGGCCTATGATAGGAATCAGATCAGGGCCTGTGTTACGAGTAGTGTCAGGGCCTTAGTTAAGGACCGTGTCAGGGCCTGAGTCCTGACTTATTCCTAACTTTCCTCACTAAGGATTTTT